>NW_027507718.1:10976786-11536786 GCF_037356315.1 Lithobates pipiens
ACTTGTGACGGAAATGAAGATGTTTTCAGACAACAATGGCAATCTCTGCTACATCATGTAGTGAATGAACATACATGGCGAGATGGAGACATACAACATCAGTGCTTACATGATGATCAGAGTATTCTTTTTCCAAAAATTCCATGGCTTGAAAAAAACACACCTGCCTTCGATTCATTATCTGCAATTATAATGGACGCACAAATCGAAAAGGATTTAAAGCATCTTACTTATTTCTGCCAGACTGGGACCATTGAAACATACCATAGCATGATGTTAAAATATAGACCGAAGAGAATTCATTATAAATATGATTCTATGGAGGCTAGAACACGATTGGCTGCATTGCAGCACAACAATAATATTGGTAGAAAAATGGCAACAGTAACTAAAATTGATGACAGTGGTGAAGTCTTTCAAGTTGAGCGTAAAAATTTGGAATTCCCCCGAGGACGTAAAAAATGGATCGTTCGAAACGTTTTTGAAAAAATGTCGAACGAACATGCCAAAACTATTTTGGCAAACATGCTGTCAATCACAGAAGGTACTTTAAAAAGTACATGGAAATCCAAAAATGTACAATTTCCAAAAAATATTGCAACCGAAGAAAGGCCTGAAACCAGTGCTGCTATTGCCAAGCACAGAACACGATTTCCTGTTGTATAAAATATTAAATCTAATTTTGGATTCTATTCTTTAGAATGTTAAATGTTTTTTTTAATTATTGGTTAATTACTGTCTAAAAGAAATAAATATTTGGGTTGTGTATGCACATTGCAATCTATGTATTTACTGATTTTTGTTATTTATTTATTTTTATTTTGTAATAAAAATATTTAATATAATTGATTCCGAATCAAGTATTAAGAACAGTAATATGCATCTAATTTCTCAAATTACACATTAAATCAACATCATTAATAGTAATTAGCATTAACAAAGTAACACACCTATTGTATTTCAATTTTTTTTTTATTTTAATTGCACAAATATTTCAAAAAAAAATCACATTAAACATTATTTTGTTTAATATAAAGCCATTTCGGAAGCATCATAATCATTGGCATAAAGAAATCCGACATATGATCCATTGGGATCTGGAAAAACAAGTCGTACTGCATTGACTGCACAGGAAGGTATAACCCTTCGGTTTCCCTTTCCTAAAATACCGCGGTTTTACGTAATCTCCTGGAATAAATAGAATAAAAAGTGTAAATATGAAATTTTATAAATAAAGTCACAAATTTCCAATTTATATCAATTATTAGCTTATTCCTTTACTACCGTATATACTCCAATATAAGCCGAGATTTTCAGCCTCTTTTTTAGAGGCTGAAAGTGCCCCCCTCGGCTTATACTCGAGTCATCACCGTCTGCCTGCCCAATCAGCGTGTCGAGCAGACAGACGGCGGCCAGTCTACAATTCAAAAGCCGCGCCTCCCTGTCTGTGATAGGTGGAACACTCAATTTCCCAGCAGTCAGTGGTCCGCCTATCACGGACATCCGCTCATCCTCATACTACGGACAAGGATGAGAGGATGTCCGTGATAGGCGGAACACAGACTGCTGGGAAATTGAGTGTTCCGCCTATCACAGACGGAGGCGCGGCTTTTGAACAGTGGAATGGCCTCCGAGGCGCCAACGCCGTCTGTCAGACGAGAAGAGCGTTGATCCTGGCATGGCAGAAGCACACAGGCTCGAGACACAGGCTCGGGACACATTTGGGCTGGACACACAAGGCTGCACACACAGGGATGGACGGACACACACACAGGGATGGATGGACACACAGGGATTGACGGACACACAGGGATGGACGTACACACAGGGATGGACGTACACACAGTGATGGACAGGCATGTCTCACCCTCGGCTTATACACGAGTCAATAAGTTTCCCATTTTTTGGGGGTAGAAAATTGGGGGCCTCGGCTTATATTCGGGTCGGCCTATACTCGAGTATATACGGTACTTATAATTCTGACTTATAAACTTTAGAAGAAATATTGGCATAAAGTAATCACCTGTTGTTGTTGGCATCTACCAGAGGGAGATTATCCATATGAATCGCCATATACGCAATTCTCACGTGTTCATGGTGCACTATTTGAGAAATAAAGGTATCTGCCTGCGTAATGCATTGATGTCCCTCAGGTATGCAGGCGTCAACGGCGTATATTTCCCGGCAGCAGACAGACTCCACTTGGGTGGGCATTTTAATGCACCTTTCACATGAACACCACGTGACATTGCCAATTCGATCGGTTTCACTCGGTTCGGTTTCTGATGTAGACAATCTATCACTACTAGAGGGCAGGGTTGGGTTATTGGGGAAAGCCGGATCATTTTCTCTTGCTGGATACCGAGCCCATATTTTCTTTATCAGCATTCTGCGCTATAAGTACACAACGAAAAGAAAAGTATATTATACTTAGATTTTGTTAATCAAAATTTTTTTTTTATTAATTTATTTTTTCAAAAAATATGATGCTTTAAGCATCATTAATGTACTTGGAAGAGGCTTCTCAGATGTATACAGAAAGAATGCCCTTATCCTCAACAAGGAGGCAGGACTCATTGGCTGCACTGGCAAGAACCAGTGGCGGATGGTGATCCAAATTTCTACACACAATTCAAAGCAAACAGAAGAATAATATAAATTTATGTTTTTTTTAAGAATTTTTAAAGAATTTGTCATTATTTCTCACTTACAGCATATGCATCCAACAAGTTACAATGCAAAATACATTTATCACAAGTATGGCGATACCACATGTGTGAGACTTTTGCAGAGCCTGGCCACAAACAGAGCACCAACATTGAATAGCACCTTGAGACGTTCGATGACCAAAATGACACATCTCATTTCACAACCATCTATTACACAATGGAAGGCCATGGAGTACCTGTACAATGGAATAGCCCACAAAATGACCATGTTTTTAAAAGCAAACACCTCAACGTATAATCTATGAGTCATAATGTGTCTTTTTAAGGGTTCTTGTTATTATTTACAGTATTTATTGAGAAAAATTGAAACCAATAAATGCTTTTTTTCTTTTTTTTTTTTAGAACAAATTTCTAAGATATTTCTAACAGGTAGCGTGTATATAGCAAACATTAAAACCCAAAACACATTCAGCTACTACTCCCGAGTATGGCGATACCATGTGTAAGACTATTACACAGCCTGGTCCCATTGAGAGGCTGAACGTTGAAGTAGTACCTTCAGGCGTTAAAGGAGCATAAATGACACATCTCGTTGAATTCATACATATCACCCTTTTGAAGGTCCAGGAGCACCAAGCTTTTGGAAAGCAAACACCCGAAAGCAAATTCTATGAGGCATGGGCTGCAAATGGGTACTCTGATGGGCTGGTGACAGGTACTTGGGTACTCTGATGGACTGGTGACATGGTACTCGGGTACTGAGATGGACTGGTGACAGGTACTCGGGTACTCTGATGTGCCGATGACAGGTACTCGGGTACTCTGATGGACTGTGAGTGACAGGTACTATGATAGTTGTTTATAGGTCCTCTATTGGGGGGGGTCAATCAGTGCGATTGTTGTACACTGTATGCGGTAACAATATGTTTACGCAATCTTCTCCTCACACACGATCGGTGTCTTAGGAGGAGAACCCAGTAACATCGCGTTACCGCGGTTTGTTAACAGTTATTGATCGGCTGTGTGTATCGATCACGTCAGCAAACAGCCAGCCAATGGCTGTTTACTAGCGTCGGTGAGAAGCAGTGTTCCCGGGAACACGCAGCTAGCGACGTGCACACAAAGCGCGCTCGCGTTTGCGCCGCGCACAGTGTGTGTCTAACCATCTGTGATCGGCAGTGATGAAGTCACGTGGTTAACAGCCATACCCAATGGCTGTTAACCCCCCTCAGTGGCGAGGGGTGTCTCCATGACACCCTGCCTATTTAAAGGGGAAGCCGTCATATGACGCCCTCCAGCCACAATACTTGCACCGCCTGGCCGTCGTTTGACAGCCGGCGGCCATAAAGCAGTTAATTATACTTACTTTTTCATCCTGAGTCAAGGGCATGGTATTTTGAATGGTCGACGGTTCGGTCACAGCAGGATTGTCCTTAAAATGTATTAAAATAATAATTGTCAATTGACAAGTTAGTTATTTTTTATATACTAATTGTAGACAAAAATTGAATTAAATTTATTATTTAAATTTTACTTACCATGGCAGTTGATTAAAATAAAAGGATCAACAAATTGATTTAGAATATTGTGTAAATATAGAATATCTGTAACTGAATAGAAAAATATATTATCTTGGCGATCTATATATATATCTATATATGTATATCTATGTACCTAAATTTCTTTGGTACAAATAACCCAAATTGGTGGATATTATTTGTTCTTTGTGAAAGTTAGAGAGTCTAAAAGCTGTGTTGCGAATTACTCAAAAATGCTAACATCTGATGTACTAGTGGTCTATCTCATTTATTGCGACCCGAACAAGCACGAAAAGTACAAATACCCTCCAAATGACAACTTTATTGAAAGTATACATTACAAATTATTGAGTAAGAGGCATAGTGAGTTTTTTGATTTGCGCATTTTTTCGCCTCAAGCAAAATGCAAAAAGAATAATTTTTTTTTTATGTTATTACATTTCAAAAAAAAAATTCAATGTAATAGGTTATTTCTCGCACTTGGCATGTGTATACCACAAATAAAGGCCACAAAAAAATTCTGTTACTCATACAGAGTATTACGATACAACGTGTGGGACTTTTACACAGCCTAGCCACTCAGAGAGACACAACATTCAGGGAGCACCTTCATGTGTTCTAGGGGCATAAATTACACATCTAACTTGGTGACTACCTATTACTCTTTTGAAGGCCGTGGAGCACCAGGACAATGACACATGGCACTGACGTGGCTCCGATGACAGATGGCACTGATACGTGTGACTGATAACAAATGACACTAATACGTGGCACTGATGACACGTGACACTGATGGCAGATGCCTCTAAAACGTGGCACTGAAGACATGTGACACTGATGACAGCTGGCACTAATATGTGGCACCAATGACAGATGGCACTTATACATGGCAATAAAACATGGAAATGATGACAGAATGCCACTAATACGTGGCACTGATGACATGTGGCACTGATACCTGTCTTTGATGACACATGACACTAACAGATGGCAGGTGACACTAACAGGTGGCACTGATGACAGATGGCACTAATATGTGGCATTGATGACACATGACACTTATGACAGATGGCACTGATTACATGTGGCACTGACGACAAATGGCACTGGGGGCAGATGGCACTGATGACAGATGGCAGTGGGGAAAGATGGCCACTTTATTTTCTTTTTTGTTTTCTTTTTATTAATTTTTTTTCCAATAACCGCTGCATCTCTCAGCGGTTCATCTCTCCCTCCTCACACGCTGTCTCTGTGTGAGGAGGGAGACCCGGCGAGGGAAGATGATCTCATATGTTTACATATATGAGCACATCTCTCATTGGACACACCGATCGTGCTGTAAACATCCACTGTGATTGGCTATTTACAGCGATCTTTGACTGGCTGTGTCCAAGGGACACGGCCAGCACAGTACTTCACGATGCGCGCCTGTGACGTGGCGCAGAGGGGAAGTAAACAGGAGGATGTCCAGGGATGCCCTCCCGGCGGTAATCGTCCGCGCTGTAGCCATCTTTTGGCTATAGAGTGGGCGCGAAGTGCTAAAAAAAAACAAAAAACATTTTAAAAATAAATAATCTGACTGTGTGTGTCACAAATGTAAATAAGAGCTAGATTTTATATATTTATATATATACACAGAGAGAGATATTATCACTATATAGATATATATTATCACTATATAGAAATCGATCTCTCTCAACATATATATATATACACACACACACACACAGATCTCTCTCTCTCTCTCTCTCTCTCTCTATCTCTCTCTCTCTCTCTCTATATATATATATATATATATATATATATATATATATATATATATATATATATATAATCTTGACCTTTTCTTGTCAACACAATGCTTATCTATGTTGCCTTAGCAAAGTGGCAGCCAACCACTTATCTTGCAAGCCGTGGTTGACTATATTCTTAAATGTTTTTTTAATAGGTAAAAACATCTGATTGAGATATATATATTTTGTGGAAGATATCGCAAATATATAGCGAGAGAGAGTTATGTATTGTGCATATATATTGCGAGAGATCGATTTCTATATATAGTGATATAGTATATATATATATATATATATATATATATATATATATAGATATATATATATAGATATATATATAGATATATATAGATATATATATATATATATATATAGATATATATATATAGATATATATAGATATATATATATATATATATATATATATATATATATATATCTATAAATATATATACTATATCACTATATATAGAAATCGATCTCTCGCAATATATATGCACAATACATAACTCTCTCTCGCTATATATTTGCGATATCTTCCACAAAATATATATATCTCAATCAGATGTTTTTACCTATTAAAAAAACATTTAAGAATATAGTCAACCACGGCTTGCAAGATAAGTGGTTGGCTGCCACTTTGCTAAGGCAACATAGATAAGCATTGTGTTGACAAGAAAAGGTCAAGATTATATATATATATATATATATATATATATATATATATATATATATATATGAGAGAGAGAGAGAGAGGCAGGCAATATCTCCCACCAAATACACACACACTACCTAGATGTCTCTCTATATATATAATTAAATGTGCACATTTTAAATTTAAAAGAGCAATATTTTTTAGATGAAAACTGCAAGGTAAAAGACATTTTTGTACTAACCTTTCCTTTTAATCCCGCGCCGCTCTCTCGTCTATGATCGTCCCATCTGTCCTTTTTGTTTCAGTGTTTATCTCCATTGCCATCACAACGGGGCGGGACTTCCGTCGACAACAACCGTTGTCATGGCAACCGGAGCAGAAGACGGCGCTCGATATAGCGCTTACTGCGCATGCGCGAGATTTAATCGAACGGGCGGTGCATGCTGGTCTTTTATCAGCGCACTCTCCCGGAAGAGGATGCCTGTGGGCTTCACATGCCCACAGGCAAAATGACAACCGTCAGGAGACGGTTTTATAAAATCGTTTTTAATAACAAAACAACATGCTGCTGGATGTAAAAAAGTAAAAAGTAAGTGTTAGATTTCATTATAATAAGGATTGCCAGTATGCCAAAAAAAAAAAAAGATCAAGACAGTGGAATCCCACTTTAAGTGTACCCACAATCTCTGCCCAATACCTCTGAAGTTGCGGGCATTGCCATAGTAAATGTATCAATGACCCCGGATTGGGGACTGGAGCAAGCCGAGTCGGTTATTAAGCCAATTTTAAACAAAAATTGGGGGGTCCTATACGCCCTATGCAATATATAAAATTGTGTTGGTCTAAATGAGGGTGAAAGAGAAGAGCCCGAAGAATCTTATCCCAGACATAGTCAGAGATAGGACCAATATCGCGTTCCCATTTCTCTCTATATGGACAATTAAATTTATTAGAAGTACACTGTAATAGAGACTTATACGTAGTGGATATTAGACCTTTATTAGACCTTTGGTAGCGGTTGCCTGAACCACTCTTTCCAAAACTGGGACCAGGGGAAACAAAACAGAAGCCATGTCGCAGCTGCAAAAATTGGTATAACCATCTGATTCCCTTACCAAGTGATCAAAAGATTTAAGTACGCCCCTCTCATAAAGTTGAAAGAGGGTAAGAATACCCGCTCGTTCCCAATGCTGAAAGTCCTCGAGGGTCAATATCTCAGGGAGCCCTTCATTGCCCCAAATAGGGGTATATTTAGTTAGGGAGGAAATCCCCATTATAATTTTAACAGATTTCCACCCCTTTTTATATATGTACCAGGGTGGGTATATTAGAAGCAAGAGCACCCTGATTCCCCCTCCAGCAAAAGAGACTAAGCAAAATTAAGGAGCAGTAGAGGCCTCTGATTACCACTGTACTAGATGCTGCAATTGAACAGCAAGAAAATAAATCTTTGGGTTTGGGCCTGCTAACCCCCCAGCTTCCTTTGGATATTGTAGGGTATCTAGTTTGATACGAGGGGTCGTATTTCCCCAAATCAAAATTCAAAATATCCTATTAATCTTAAAGTTCTTCAGAAGGATCCAAACTGGGGAATTATGTAAAAAATATAAAAGTTGAGGCATCCAGACCATCTTAATTAAATTTATGCAGCCGATTACTGAAAGGGGAAGTTTACACCAAACCCTACTTTGAAGCTGAAATGTTGTCAATAATGGAGCAATATTATCCGCTACATATGACAGAGGGGATGCGGCCACAGTAACTCCCAGATATTTTAAAGAGGAAACAAGTTGTTGACACATTAATGGGAAATCCTTCGGGAGTGGATCCAGCGGCAGAAGCACAGACTTTTCCCAATTAATAGCAAGCCCTGAGAACCTCGCAAACTCATCCATATAGCTTATAACAGAGGACCGAAGATTTGATAAAAATAAAATAACATTGTCAGCATATAATGCTACCTTTTCCTCCATATTTCCTCTTACCTGACCTGGTATGTCCAAAGCTGTCTGAAGAAGGGATGCCAGTGGTTCAATGGTAATGGCAAAAAGGAGGGGTGACAAAGAGCATCCCTGTCTTGTGCCACTGGCCTCTGCCGAGCACCCACAGTTTCTTCACAGCTTCAAGGAACTGGGGCAGTTGGCCACTCTGCCCAGCAACAAGCCAAGCCATTGAATGGTAAAGACCACCCAGTTGAAGCGCTGATAGCCGGACAGCGAGTCCATCACCTCTGCCATACACCTACTGATGATGACAATTCCTTGCAGCCAAGAATGGGGATCATGCGGACTGACTATGTGAGTTCACTCTGCCCGACTAATGCATCTCCAGACCACCTGGAGTCTATAGTATGCCTGTAAAGTGGCATGTGTTTGCTGTGTTTAGAACAGTCGCTGCTCAAAATTACATTTCTAAAGGAAAAAAAGTCATTTAAAACTGCTTGTGGTTTTAATGTCATGTCTGGTCCCAGCAATATGGATGAAAATCATTGAGACCCCCCCCAGCCCATTACCTGCCCCTTTTGGTCTTGTATGGATATTAAGGGGAACCCCGCAGCCAAATTAAAAAAGGAAAGGCGTGGGGCCCCCAGACCCTATATACTCTGAACATCAATATATAGGCGTTGCAAAAAAGACAGGGACTGTAGGTTTGTTCTTAAGTAGAATCTGTTTGTAATTTTGAACTGGTACATTTTTTACGTGTAGCTCCAGCCAAAAAATCATTTTTTAAGCTTTTTGGAAAACATAGGGAAGGATTACCACCCTGTTCATTTGTTTTTCTGTCTATGCACCTGTTCAGAAGATTTCACCGCACTTTCTGTTCCAATGACAATTGGATTTTGAAAATTTGGGGTTTTTAGTGAAACAAGGAACTCTTACAGGAGAGAATTTTCCTTCCATAGGGGTAGATTACCTCTTACTTCCTGTTGTCTCCTTCCATTTTCAAGTAGGAGTAGTTTGTAAGTTGGATGTTTGAAAGTAGGGGCCTGCCCTACATACTCTGCAGAAATCTGGGCCTTAGGCGTTGGTGTTGCCACAACACTGTAAGCCCTCACAGTTACTCTTGGTGGGTGCAGGAAAGGGCCCTGCTGTGAAAATATTAGCTCAAGGATAGTAATTACATGCCCCTGCTGAACAAGGTCAGAAAAATTGGGCCTTTGGTGGTGGACGGTGTGGTGCTGTTGCCACAACACTGTAAGGCCTCACAGTTACTCTTGGTGGGCGCAGGAACGGGCCCTGCTGTGAAATATTAGATCAAGAATTGTAATTACATACCCCTGTTAAATAGGGGCTGAAAAATTGGGCCTGAGTCACTGGTGCTGGTGCCACAACACTGCAACCCCTCACAGATAATCTAGTTGGAGCACAGGAATGAGCCCTGCTGCACAGTATTACATCAAAAATTGTAATTACACTCCCCTGTTAAACAGGGGCTGGAAAATTGGGCCTTAGGCACTGGTGCCACAACACTGCGACCCCTCACATATACTCTAGGGGGAGCGCAGGAATGAGCCCTGCTGCAATTTATTGCATCACAATTTTTAATTACGCACCCCTGTTAAACAGGGGCTTAAAAATTGGGGCTTAGCCACTGGTGGCGGTGCCCAGAACCAAAAATGTTCTTACAAGCTATCAGCATGAACATTGAGGAGGAAGAGGATAGTCACTCAGCATACCAGGATAGTCACTCAGCATCAGCATAGGCAGTCTTGAAGGGATCTCACATAAAAAAAATGATTAGTTTACATCAGCATCAGGTGCTTGGTAGCTGGTGATCCAAGACTAATTCATTTTTATGAAGGTCAGCCGATCAACGGATTCGGTGGACAGGCACACCCTGTGATTGGTTACAAAGCCTCCAGCAGCACTGAATGTGCATTTCGAAAGAAAGCTGTATGCAGGACAGGCCAGTAGCTCAATTGCATACTGTGCAAGCTCTGGCCAGTGATCCATCCTCAAGACACAGTAACCCACAGTATTTTCGGTGGGAAAGGTGTCCGAGTCTGATCTTGTCCCTAGGTATTCCTGCACCATGTGAATCAGACGCTGGCGATGGTTGCTGGAAATGATCATACCTTGGGGCTGTGGACTAAAAAATTGTCTGAACGTATCAGTCAGACGGCCACCTTCTCCACTGGGCCTTCTGTAACTGACCGAAGCCTCAGCAACACGTTGTCCAGGAGGACCAGGAAATTGTAACCTCCCAGGCTCTCGAAACAAGTTACACAAACCTTTGTGCAAGATCTCCCGAAGATGTTTCATCCTCTGCTCCCTCTGCAACAGCAAGATAAGGTCCGCAAACGTACCCTTGTATCGTGGATCAAGGAGGGTTGCCAGCCAGTAATGATCCCTCTCCTTGTTCGATGAATACAAGGATCCTTCCACAGGCTTTGCAGGATCAGGGAGGCCATGCAGCGTAGGTTTGCTGAGGCATTCGGTCCGGAGTCCTCTGGGTCACTAAGGACGACAGGATCCACAGTCACCTCCTCCCAGCCACGCACAATTCCATGGGTTTCTTCAGACTGTAAATGATCCCTTGAAGACTGCTGATGATGCTGAGTGCTAGGCTCCACCTCCATGCTGACACAATCCTCCTCTTCCTGTGTGATGGGTGGGACAGCAGGAACACTGTATGGATAAAGGGGGCCTTTAGAGGCAAGGAAGTTCTCCTCTTCCTGCCTCTGTTCTGCCTCAAGTGCCCTGTCCATTATTCCATGCAGCATGTGCTCCAACAGGTGGATAAGGGGGACAGTGTCACTGATGCATGCACTGTCACTGCTCACCATCCTCGTGGCCTCCTCAAATGGTGACAGGACAGTGCATGTATCCCTGATCATGGCCCACTGGCATGGGGAAAAAACCAAGCTCCCCTGACCCTGTCCTGGTGCCATAGTCTGAACCTGCCCCTGCAGAGCTGACAGAATCTCTGCCCCAGTGTGGCTCCTGTCCCCCAAGCACACCAGCTCAAGCACTGCATGGCATCTTTTTGCCTGCGTGCTTGCGTAGCCCCTTGAACACCTACGGAGCACCGCTGGTTCCGAGGACAAATCAGCACACAAAGAGGTCATGGAGGAAGAAGAAGAGGAGGGGGTGGAGGAGAGAGGTGTGGCAGAATCACCACTAGTAGAATTTTGGAGGCGTGGTAGTGTAACAACCTCCAATACTACTGCACCCTGTCCTGCATCCTTCCCAGCTGCCAGCAGAGTCACCCAGTGTGCGGTCAAAGATAGGTAGCGTCCCTGTCCATGCCTTCTGGACCATGAGTCATCGGTAATATGCACCTTACTGCTGACCGCCCTGCCCAGCGAGGCATGGACATTGCCTTACACATGCCGGTAGAGAGCCGGAATCGCCTTCTGTGAAAAAAAGTGCCATTTGGGAACCTGCCACTGAGGTACTGCACATTCCACAAACTCACAGAAGGGGGCAGAGTCTACAACTAAAAAGGTACAAGTTGAATTTCTAGCAATTTAGCCAAGCTAGAATTCAACTGCTGGGCATGTGGATGGCTGGGAGCGAACTTCTTTCACCAGCGGAGCAACTGGAGTAGTGAAATCTGCCTGCTAGAATCGGAAGTTGGTGTACCGATAGCAGATTGCCTGCAAGTACTTGGCAGTAGCACACCTAATTGTACACCTTCATACCGCTCAGTGCAGGTTTCTGAGAGGACTGAAGGTATAGTGGGGTTGGAGATCCCAGCTGATGAGAAGGAGCAAGGAAAAGTCCGCCTTGTTCTTTGGTGTGGGTCTTTTAGGTAGTGTTGCCAACGGGCTGCATGGGAGCTGGACATATGTCGGATTAAGCATGTGGTGCCCAAGCACTTGCTGTCTAGTCCACGCTTGATACGCTTCAGACATATGTTGCAAATAGCAACAGTGTGATCTGCTGCACACGTCTCAAAAAAGGCCCACACCAAAGAACTTTACAAATAACGAGTGGAGTCACCAGTGCCCTGCACTTGCAGAGCTTTGGGGTTGATGCAGTTGGTTGGCTGCTCTTAAGCCGGCCCCTGGAGGGCATCCTGTCTCGTTGGAGATGTGCCTCCTCCTCCTCCTCTTCTCTCCTATCAGACACCCATGTAGAGTCAGTGAGCTCATCATCCCCTCCCTCCTCGTCACTGGAGCAAACCTGACAGTATGCTGCAGCTGGGGGAACATGACTGCCAGTTTGTTGTCCTTTTTGGGCAACCCCTCTCTTTGGGCGCACGTTACTGCCTTCCTCAAGCTGGGTACCATCATTGGAGCCTTCAAAACACTGCACATCCTCCTACAGCATGTACCCGACACTGTGGTTCGGGGGGCTCCTCCGGTGGGGCTAAGGAAGGAGTAACTGATGATGACCTTGAGGCCAAGGAATAGGCCACTTTGGCACCTGCACTGGCAGCCAAGGTAGCCTGGGTGACAGAGGATGAGGAGGATGAGGACGGCTTGGTCATCCACTCTACCAACTCTTCGGCATGTTGTGGCTCAACACGGCCTCTAGACACAGAGCCTCTTTTATTGGCCTGTGACTGTCTGTCTCTCATTGTTGGCCTTCCAGACATACTGTCTTTGATGTATTGGAATAGGTACACAAGAAATGGCTGCAGTGAGATGTAGCTGCACAAAGGTGGGATGTATATATATACTGATTATACTGCAGCTAGCTGAATCGCCTGCCTGACTGTAGTATTAGTAAGAAAACAACAGGAATTATCTGCAGTGAGCTTTAGGTGCACACTGTGCCCAGTATATAGTACACTAATATACTGCAGATAGCTGAATCAACTGCCTGCCTGTGGTATTATTAGGAAGAGAACACCAGCAATTGTCTGCAGTTAGCTTTAGTTGCACACTGTGCACAGGATACAGTACACAAACTGAAAATACTGCAGCTACCTGCCTGTGGTATTATTAGGAAAAGAACACCAGCAATTGTCTGCAGTTAGCTTTAGTTGCACACTGTGTACAGGACACAGTACACTGACTGAAAATATTGCAGCTGCCTGCCTGTGGTATTATTAGGAAGAGAACACCAGCGATTGTGTTCAGTTAGCTTTAGTTGCACACTGTGCATAGGATACAGTACACTGACTGAAAATACTGCAGCTCCCTGCCTGTGGTATTATTAGGAAGATGACACCAGCAATTGTCTGCAGTTAGCTTTAGTTGCACACTGTGCATAGGATACAGTACACTGACATTAAATACTGCAGCTGCGTGCCTGTGGTATTATTAGGAAGAGAACACCAGCAATTGTCTGCAGTTAGCTTTAGTTGCACACTGTGCACAGGACACAGTACACAGACTGAAAACACTGCAGCTACCTGCCTGTGGTATTATTAGGAAGAGAACACCAGCAATTGTCTGCAGTTAGCTTTAGTTGCACACTGTGTACAGGACACAGTACACTGACTGAAAATACTGCAGCTGCCTGCCTGTGGTATTATTAGGAAGAGAACACCAGCGATTGTGTGCAGTTAGCTTTAGTTGCACACTGTGCATAGGATACAGTACACTGACTAAAAATACTGCAGCTGCCTGCCTGTGGTATTATTAGGAAGAGAACACCAGCAATTGTCTGCAGTTAGCTTTAGTTTCACACTGTGCACAGGATACAGTATGTGACGGACTGGGGTTTATATGGTCACAAAACAGACACCCCAAAGCAAAGTACATATTCATTTTTTTTTATATTTCTAAACATCTCCCTTCTATTCTATTAATAACCAGTAGATGGTAGAGAAGGTACACAAACAGAGTCTATATAAGGCCACACACCATGTGACTGGAAATTAAACTACTTCCAGCCATAAAGTCAGTGGTCATATCTCATGCTGTTTGTGTGATTCTTTGCAGGTATGTACTCTAAATTGTTCCTAATCTGTATTAACCTGTGATAGAAAGATTCCTAAACATCTTGAGCAGATGCAGAAAAAGTCTCAGCAGATTTTATGCTATAGTTTTGCTGTAATTAGAAGTTTAGAACAGCATGTGTCAGAAACAAGTGAAAAGTGCATAAGAACATGAAAATACTGCATTAGTCAGAACAAATGTCTATGATAAACACTAAACCTTTCTAAATAGGTATATTTAAACCTGATTTATTGGAAATTGCATAGATTTATAGAAGCACATGTTTTCTGTTATTTAATATAGAAAAAAACCTATTGTATGTAAAGCTTATGTATTGCATCATACAGACATGCAATGTGCACCATCTAGTGGTTAAAAAAGAGTACTACCATGAAAATATTTGTATTAAAGCAATGCATTGCTAGTATGATTATTGCACACTTAAAGTGTACCAGAGAGATAAAGATAATTATCTATAACACTGAATAACAGGGATATATATGTTATTAAAATATAGTAATGTTCATTGTTGTAACTACGTTTTAAAATACTTTAGTTAAAATCGGTATTATATATATTGTTAATGGTTATAAACATGTGACTATAAAAATGTAAAAGATGTATTGTTATGTAAAAATGTAACTACTTCCAGCCATAAAGTCAGTGGTCATATCTCATGCTGTTTGTGTGATTCTTTGCAGTCCACGCCAAGCTGATCACCTTATCTCATCGCGTCTACAATCATCGGCTCTCTTAATTCACATTTTGAGGCCGGTAACAAGTACACTGACTGTAAATACTGCAGCTGCGTGCAAGTATATTATATATTATATATATATTATATATATTATATTATTAATATATTATATATATATTATATACAATACTTGGGATGCATATATATACTAAATACACTGACTGCAGCTAACTGACTCACCTGCCTGCTCTAACTGAAATGAAATTACACTGTCTCTCTCTTTCTCTCAGCATGCCGAAACACAACACAACAAGGCAGACTTCCAGGCAGCCTTATATAGTGTGGGGCGTGTACTAAATTCCCTGCGGCACAATTGGCCAAAGCCACCCTGCCTGTGGCCAAATATGGCTCTCCGTTCTTACGGCGATGTGATTGGCCAAAGCATGCTGGTCATAGTGGATGCTTGGCCAATCATCAGCCAGCAATGCACTTCGATGCTGCAGTGAATTATGGGCTGTGACGCGTCACTCGAATTTGGCACAAACGGCCCATAATGTTCGTAATTCGACTAACGGTCGAACAGCCGATGTTCGAGTCAAACTTTGACTTGAACTCGAAGCTCATCCCTACTTACCTTGTACCTACTCCAGCCAAAACTAAGCCCCCCATTCCATCAGTTACCCAAAATCACACCAGCTAGATCTAAACTGTGCAGCCTAATGAGAGTTTCACAGTCTCCTAGATAGGAAGCGTCCTTCGATGCCTGGAGGAGCCGATCACCATTGGGATGCATACTACACAGTTTTTTTCATAGGAATAAATGGAGATATTCAAAATTATGATAACTTAATATATACTGTACAGTCAGATATTTATGGTCATTTTTAAATTGTTGTTCTTTACCTAATCAATCACTAGCAGTTTTTATAAGACTTATTACCTGATAAAATAGTACTGGATTTTTTATTGTACACTATTTAAATCTCTTTATACAGGATAGAACACAGTGGTTTATATCCTCTTGCTCGGCTGTCTATCCTAATTACCTTTTTTTGTTCGTCATCATCGTAATACTTTTTAGTACATTTAAATTTGAAGTGCCTTTTGCTATGCTAAAGGCCCTAATGCACTGAATACTCAAACAATACCAATTTGTTTATGTACTTAGCTTTTTTTGTACTCTTTTTACTGATTCACTGGTTTAGAGGTCTTGGAACATCAATAAACCAAGCAAAACAACAATCATCCCCCTGAGAAAAGATGTTTGCTCTTTTTTTTCTATTCGTACTTAGATTAATAGTTAATAATCCATTTGGAAATAAAAAAATAAATAAAAGTAAAAGCTAATATCCAAGCACAATACTTACAGCAGTGTGTAAGTACCTAAATGTGATTTGGTATCAGCAGTTCTCTGTTCAGCAGAGCTTTGACTAGGAGAAGGAGAAGACGTGCAAGGTCCAATCAGTTGTGCTTCAGCGTTCATGCACTAACCAGGAAGATGCTGATAGCAGCAGAGAGTTAAAAAGATGAGCTCATCGGTTTACTGCTTCTTTCTGCCTGTGCGGTCCAGTCAAAGACTCAGGGAGGTACAATACCTGGAAGTGTTACCTAACTGCAGCAGACAAAAATCAGGCCTTCTGCCCTGCCAGTAAGGATGAGCCGAACACCCCCTAGTTTGGTTCGCACCAGAACATGCCAACAGGCAAAAAATTCAGATGAACACGCAAACACCTTTAAAGTCTATGGGACACGAACATGAAAAATCAAAAGTGCTAATTTTAAAGGCTTATGTGCAAGTTATTGTCATAAAAAGTGTTTGGGGACCTGGGTCCTGCCCCAGGGGACATGTATAAATGCAAAAAAAAGTTTTAAAAACATCCATTTTGTGGGAGCAGTGATTTTAATAATGCTTAAAGTGAAACAATAAAAATTAAATATTTATTTAAATATCGTGCCTGGGGGGTGTCTATAGTATGCCTGTAAAGTGAGGCAGTTTTCCTGTGTTTAGAACAGTACTACAGCAAAATTACATTTCTCATGAAAAAAAAAGTCATTTAAAACTGATCGTGGCTATAATGAATTGTCTGGTCTCGGCAATGTAGATGAAACTCATTTAAAAAAACAGAACCAAAAATGAAAAAACAAAAATTGCGTGGGGTTCCCCTCAAAATCCATATGAGGCCCTTCAGGTCTGGTATGTATATTAAGGGGAACTCTGCGCCAAATGTAAAAAAAAATGGCGTAGGGGTTCCCCCAAAATCTACACCTGACCCTTCAGGGCTGGCATGTATTTTAAGGGGAACCCTGTGCTAAAAATTTTAAACAAATGATCGTAGGTGCACCCCTCAAAATCCATACCAGACCCTTATCTGAGCACGCAACCTGGCAGGCCGCAGGAAATGAAGGGGGATGAGAGAGTGCCCCCCCCCTGAACCGTACCAGGCCACATGCCCTCAACATGGGGAGGGTGATTTGGAGTAGCCCCCCAAAGCACCTTGTCCCCATGTTGATGGGGACAAGGGCCTCATCTCCACAACCCTTGCCCGGTGGTTGTGGGGGGGTCTGCAGGCAGGGGGCTTATTGGAATCTGGAAGCCCCCTTTAACAAGAGACCCCCAGATCCTGGCCTCCCCCCTATGTGAATTGGTAACAGGTACATTGTACCTCTACCATTTCACAAAAAAGTGTCAAAAATAGTAAAAAAGACAGGAGACACTTTGGGACAAGTTCTTTGTTAAAAAAATAAAAAATAAAAATGTCCCACAATGTAAATCCATCTCACGTCACCCAACGAGCCAAAAAAAAACAACAAAAAAAACGCAACAGCTCCTCCTCCATGGGGAGGCTCCCGCTGTGTGACTCTTCTTCTCGGTGACAACTGTTATATAGTTGAGGGCGGGGCCTCCCAGTTACGTAAACAGGTGACCCCGCCCCCATCTGACACCACGTGACATTAGAGGAAGGCGCCCGTTTACGTCACTGAGTGGCCCTGCCCTCAGTTATATAACAGCTGTCACCGAGAAGAAGCGGGAGCCTCCCATGCAGGCGGAGCTGTTGCTGCTTTTTTTTTCTTTTTTCGGCTCATCGGGCAACGTGAGATGGATTTACATTGTGGGACATTTTTCTTTTTTTCTTTTTTAATAAAGAGCTTGTCCCAAAGTGTCTTTCCTGTCTTTTTTACTATTTTTGACACTTTTTTGTGAAATAGTAGGGGTACAATGTACCTGTTACCAATTCACATAGGGGGGAGGTCAGGATCTGGGGATCCTCCTTGTTAAAGGGGGCTTCCAAATTCTGATAAGCCCTCGCCCGCAGACCCCCACAACCACCGGGCAAGGGTTGTGGGGATGAGGCCATTGTCAAAAACAACAAATTCTCCTGCGCTCTGGTGTTTTGGTCTTTGAAGTGTGATATAGTCATCATGGGGACAAGGTGTTTTGGGGGGCTACTCTATAGCACCCTCCCCATGTTGAGGGCATGTGGCCTGGTATGGTTCAGGAGGGAGGGCACAGGGTTCCCCTTAAAATCCATACCAGATTTGACGAGCCTGGTAATGGATGGGGGGGGGGTAAAACCCATGCCATTTTTTTCAATGAGTTTCATCTATATTGCAGAGATCCGACAATTCATTACAGCCGCGATCAGTTTTAAATTACTTTTTTTCCTTTAGAAATGTAATTTTGCTGTGGTACTGAAAGGTCTTGGAATGGATTTTGGGGGGGGGGGGGCCCCCACGCAATTTTTATTTTTGAATTTTTGGTTCAGGGGTTCCCCTTAATATTCAATTAATGGAAACCCTCAATTTAGTACCTGCCCTATATATTGTGCTTGGGCGAATAGTTTGGCTGTTCGACTAACACTTGAATTGTGGGGGCGTTTGACTGTTTGTCTGGCCCGCCGAGTGCCCCACAATGCACTGCATGGCGAACAGTTCTTTTGAAGCCCTGATTGGCTGAAGCAATGCAGGAATTGCCCAATCAGGGCACAGAACACCGTTAGAGCAATGATTGGAGAAAGTAATGATGACTGTGCCCAATCATGTCTCATTGCTCATAGACCCACCACCCTCTATAAAAGGATCCTTCTCACAACAGCCATTTGCAGTGTGATTTTGGAATGGAGATAGACAGATCAGGGCTCTGTTTATTGCTACTAGCAAGTTAGTGTGCTATTGTGATTCTATTTTAAGTGTAGAGCAGTGATGGCAAACCTTGGCACTCCAGATGTTTTGGAACTACATTTCCCATGATGCTCAGACACTCTGCAGTGTAGTGGAGCATCATGGGAAATGTAGTTCCAAAACATCTGGGGTGCCAAGGTTCGCCATCACTGGTGTAGAGTGTCAGTGTAATGTGAATATAGTGATAGCGCAGTGTGAGTGTGAAGTGCGACCATCCATTTTGTCAGTTTGGTACTTTAGGGCAAGTTTACTGCAGTATATTGAGGTGCGTTAGTGCACATTTACTGCAGTATATTTATGTGAATTAGTGCACGTTTACTGCAGTATATTGATGTGCATTAGTGCACATCTACTGCAGTATATTGAGGCGTGTTAGTGCACGTTTACTGCAGTATATTGAGGTGCATTTGTGCACCTTTACTGCAGTATATTGATGTGCATTAGTGCATGTTTTCTGCAGAATATTGAGATGTGTTAGTGCACGTTTTCTGCAGTATATTGAGGTGCATTCGTGCACCTTTACTGCAGTATATTGACGTGCGTTAGTGCACCTTTACTACAATATATAGACGCGTGTTAGTACACCTTTACTACAATATATTGATGAGTGTTAGTGCACTTTTATCGCAGTATATTGAACTGCATTAGTGCACCTGTACTGCAGTATATTGAGGTGCGTTAGTACACTTATACTGCATTATTTTGAAGGGCTTTAGTGCACTTTATGGCAGTATATTGAAGTGTGTTAGTGCACTTTCACTGCAGTATATTGAATTGCGTCAGTGCTGTTTTACTGCAGTATATTGAAGTGCATCAGTGGAGTATGTCTGTGTAGTGAATACTCAAGTTAAAGTGCACCAAACACCACTTTCAATTGATTAAAATGCATCCAAGTACACATTGTCTGGGAAGCCAACAAGGAGAGGCAGATGTTCCCATGGCACCCTTTTTTTGTGTATTTTGGAGACTTGGTAGATCACCATCTTTGGGACTTTTTGTATTAAATACTTGGCTTCTTTTTTGTTCAGAATACTTTTTTTTAGGGCGGCCAAGTGGGTACTAGAGAAGCACTCTGTGTTAATACCAACCCAAATAGAATTTATTGTCGAAGCTTTAGAGATGGTTAAGGCCAATATTTTTTTCTAGTAAGAGGTGGACTTCTTTAATCAGATAAAGTGTGTGGCAATGGGTGCTAGATACATTGCCAACATCTTTTTAAATAGGTGGGAGGAAGAAGATAGATGATCTTTGCAAAAGAATGGCCCCAATTGATAATGCACAGTAGGTACATAGACAAAATTTTTCTAATATGGGAGGGACCTCAGGAGGAATTAGAGGCCTTCCTACAATATCTAAATTCCAATTCCATCTAAATTCAAATTTTTGAGTATAAGGAAGTGGGAAAAAGTGAAACAAATTCTAAAACAAATTCTCCCTGGGAAACCAAGAATGTAATTGAGCACCGTAGGAGGCCACCAACCTTCCTGGACTGCACATGCTTTTTCAGGTTCAAAAAGTGTAAGGCTTGCAGAACCATTAGGGATCCAACAAAAAAGACAGAAATGTTTGGATCCATGTGTCAGAAAAGACGTCTGCATAGTACAGCTGTACACCAGACATACACATGTGCACAGGTGCCAACAAGGAACGAGCAGAGCAGTTACGGGCACATATGCAATTGCATGTTCGCGTACACACGCTTGTCACCAGGAATGGCGTCAAATGGCCTATTTAAACAGAGCTTCAGTTCTGTCTAATTGCTGCTTGGTCTACAGCGTTTGTGTATGTTCTGATTCCAGTTTTGACTTCTGATCCTGATCTGGCTTGCTCCTGACTATCCTTGTCTGCTACCTGCTCTGACCCCTGGCTTTATCCCACACACCGTCTCTGCCTGCTGCTCCTGTTATCCTGCATCTGTTGCCAAACCCTGCCTGCGACCTGACTATGCTTCTGCCTGTTGTTTATGGCTGATCTGACTGCCAGTTATCGACCCAGCTCGCCTGACCTTGCTTCTAGTTTCTCCAGTCTGCTACAGTTCCTTCAAGTCCAGCTCAGCAACTCTGAGTTCCTGCTTCCTGTTGTGCATCCACAGTCTGTCATCAGCCAAGTCTGCCAGCCTGTCTGCTGTTTACCTGCCTGCTACCAGCCAAGTCTGGTTTCCTGCCCATGGGTTCCTGGCTACTATCTGCACAGACATCTGGACTGATCCTAGGCACTCTTACTCCGCCATGCTCCAGTGGCTGCTGTCTCACCATCAGTGGTCCTTGAGCCGGAGCTGTATGAGAGGACTTCCTCTACATGTCAGGCTCACCAACCAGGTATGTAACACCATGGTTATGGGCAGGCATTATCAAATAAAAACATGTATTACATGTCACTTACCTTTTACACATCTTGTGTAAGTTACAATATGTGGGTAGGACCACCAGAAAACTGTCCAAAGGAGTTGAAGAAAATATAACAAAAATAAAAATGGGTATAAAAGACAGTATGTCCAATCACTTTCGGCTGAAACATAATAGTGATCCTATTCTTTTGTGATTTTGGGGCACAGACAAGGTATGCAAACACTGGAGGTGTACAGACATGTGTAAGAAGGTATTCCAAATGGAAACTCAAAGGATCATCAGAACTATAAAAAGTTTTATACTCCTGATGATGCATGTGTGCGTGAAACAGCTGTAGAGGTTTACAACTATACATAGCACGAGGTCCCGGTCGCCACTCTGTAATAGATTGACGACATTCCAAGCCTACTACTTACACATAATATTTTGTGCTTGAGGTCCTTGCTGCCACTTCTCTGGCTGGACTGGTGGCTTTTTATGTAAGTGCTCTTTGCACATGTGGTTTTATATTTGTTTTTATAGAGTGCAAATCAGAGGGACTACTTGTAAAGTTGGAGCTGTGGGGGCGTGTCCGGATGTAGAAGGGGATAACGTGCCGCTGTGGAGCTCCGCTGATCCTCCTTCCATCTGCCGCCATCCTTCACCGTCGCTGGCCTAGAGACCCTCCAAACCATTCACATCAGCTGCCAGACAGACCGGGCACCTGTCCCACCAGAAATTGCCCGGATCGGCCGCACCGGAGCGCTGCTACGCGAGACCCGCTGCCATCTTGAGCCCTACGAGGCCTCCGCCATCCGCGGGCTCGCGTGCCGCGAACGGCAGACCGAGCTGCGCCATCCTGGGCATCTCGCTGGCGGTGATCCCCCCGGAGGGTGCTGCGAGCTGTGGGGGCCCCCATCGACCGCTGGCGGCCCCGTGGCAGCCGGTTTCCAATGTCCGAGGCCCGCCGCCATCTTGCGGCCTACTGTGACCAGGACAACCTCAGGTACTCTGCATCTGCTGGCCAGGCCTGCTTCCCCATAGCCACTACTTTTACACTAAACGCAGCATGCTGCGCTGCCTCCCCTGTGTCACCCCCTGAGCTTCAGCTGTGTTGGGCTGTCTGCCTCCTGTCAGCTTCTGTGCACAAGCCATATTGAACTGCTTCCCTGTACTGCTATCTATGCTACAGCTTTACTGAACTGCACACAGGTGCTGCTCTTTATGCTACAACTTTACTGAACTGCCCCCCTGCAATGCCATCCGTGTCGTAGCACCACTGAGCTGCACCCCGGGATGCTATATGTGCCACAGCAACACTGACTCACCCCCCTGGGCTAGCATCTCTGCCGCAACGTGGCTCTGCGGCCTCCCTGTGCCAGTCTCGGTGCCGCCGTTGTGCCGCGCTGCCTCCTCCAGCTACCATCTATGACATGACGACGCCAACCCTCCTCCTGGGACTATCATCTGTCCCACTACACTGCTAACCTGCCTCCCTGTGTTATGCTCTGTGCCACAGCTATCCTGAACTGCCTTCCCGTGCTTCCACCTGTGCCACAGCGCTGCTGAACTGCCTCCCTGCGTTTTGCCTGTGACATAGCGATACTGAACTGCCTCCCTATACTAGCATCTGTGTTCCACCAATGCTGCACTGCCTTACTCTGCCCACATCTGAGTCCTGGCACCATTGAACTGGCCTTTTGGGCATGAGAGGGGGTAAACATAACTCCAGACGGAAGACTTCTTCTGCCCCGGTACCGTCCCCGCAGCACGTGAAGCAGCAGCAACCCCCGTCTGCTGGCGCCAACATAGCAACTCAAACCCCGCCGCAGGACCCAGCCACCGTGGAGGAGGACATATTTCAAGCACTAATGCAGGCTATTTCGGGGTGCAAAACGACCCTGACAGCAAAAATTGACCTCCTGCAGACAGATGTGGGGTTGGTGCGTCGCGATATGGACAAGTTCCGGGAGCGGGTGGGGGAGGTGGAGCGGCGGGTGGGTGACACCGAAGATTCCCTCAGAGACCACTGTGCCTCCCTCCATACTCTTCAGGTGCGGGTGGGGGCGCTAGAGTCCCGAGCGGAGGACAGTGAAAATAGGAGCAGAAGGAACAACCTCCGCATGGTGGGCCTACCGGAGGGGGAGGAGGGACAAGACCCTGCAACCTTTGCTGAGCATCTTCTCCGCACTCTCTTACCAGCAGCGGCGTTCTCTCCCCATTACGCGGTGGAGAGGGCCCACAGGATGCCATCCATGCGGGGACCACTTGGTGCCCCTCCCCGCACCTTTATTATGCGACTACTAAACTTCAGGGATCGGGATCTGGTCCTCCGTGAGGCGCGGAAAATCCCTGAGCTACGGTTTGCCAATGCCCGTCTCATGCTGTTTCCGGACTACTCCGTAGAGACCCAGTGGCAGAGGAAGACTTTTGACCATGTCAAGGCCCAGTTACGTGTGAGAAACATCAAATATGGTATGCTGTTCCCTGCACGCCTTCGGGTGATCGATAGGGAGTCCACCCGCTACTTTACTTCGCCAGAAGAGGCTTCACAATGGCTGGACATTCTACCCAGGCCCCGGTAACTATGGTGCCCTTTACAACCTACACTTCTACTGTTGTTCCATGATGTCTCCTGCTCTTTCTCCCCTCCCCCCTTATTTACTGATTTCTCTGATGTACCACTCTACTGAGGAGGACTGTGTGCCTTAGGCCCCGGTGAGTGTGGGCCTCGGGCTCTACTACTTGGGTCGATTGTCCCCCTGCCTGAGACATCATGGCTTATCCCCCTTCTCCCTCCCCGGATCCTGGCTTCTACTAGTGCTGGGCCTAGGAGCTGACTGGACTCATTGCCCGGTGGGGGTCCTGGACACTGTCGGGGGGTGGTGGGGGGGGGAATACTCAATGTTAACAGAGTCTTTATGCAAATGGAGAGATATGCTGCCGTTATTGTTTTATGCCTTAATTTACTGTAATGTTTTTAAGTGTGTGCCCTTGACTTTGGTCAAGTGATCCCGATTCATGAGTCTGTCTATGCTGATCTTCCATTCTTGGTCTCCCGGGCTGGGGCTGGGGCTGGTGCTGCGCGGACGTCAGCGACCGTGCAATTTTTGGCTCACAACTCCACCTCGGGCTACCCCTCTTAGTTCTCCCTGCGCCCCCGCAGGAGTTATACCTGATTTGCTCTGGTTGAGCTGAGTTTTGGTTCTGGGAATGGGCCCCAACGGCAGTGCAGGGTGGGGGGAGGGGGGGGTTTGGGTTGTTTTATTTTACATTACTGTACATGTTGGAATGATTTTATAGTGGTATCTTTCTCGGGTGGGACCCCCACCGTTGGCAGTAGTTGCTGTTGGCGGTCTGGGCCTCCAAGCTGGTGCCAGGGAGGGGGCGGAGTGATACTTGTCTCCACTCGGGCCCTGAGCTGCAGTGTTCCCCTGGCGTTCATTTGTGGCGAGTCTCGCTATGACTCAGATGAGGCTGCTGTCCTGGAACGTCCAGGGCTTGAACGATAAATTGAAACGCTCCTTGGTATGGGCCTATCTTAAGCAGCATAGCCCACATGTGTGCATCCTGCAGGAGACACATCTTGTGGGGAGTAGGATCTTAAGCCTGCGGAGGCAGTGGGTGGGCAGGGGATATCACTCCACTTATTCCTGTTACACCCGAGGGGTTAGCATATTGATACATAAATCCCTGACGTGTGAAATATTAAATGTGCAGCTGGACCCGCGGGGCAGATATGTGATCCTGCATGTTATTATAGACAGGGAGGAGATGGTAATTGTGGGCCTTTATATCCCGCCACCGGCTACCACTGCCCTGTTGAAGCTTCTGGTGCCCCTTATCTCTAGCTACCCCACTGATAACATTATTATCACGGGTGACTTTAACATGGTTCCACACCCTGCACTGGATAGGATGTCCCTGGGGGGTGGAGTGGACTCCCCGCTATCAAAATGGGCGGACCTGTATGGCTTTACTGATGTTTGGCGGTGGCGACACCCAGGAGAGAGGGCCTACACATGTCACTCTACATCTTATAGAGCTATGTCACGGATTGACCTGGTGTTGGTTAGTGGTGGAATGCTCTCACGGGTGCGGGTGGTGGACATGCTTCCGAGAGGAATCTCGGATCATGCCCCCATGCTATGCACCTTTCAAATGCTGACTCCACCCACGGAGAGAATATGGTGCTTATCCAGGTACTGGATCTCTGATCCACTGGTGGAGATAGAGATTTCTAAACATAGCGCAGGAGCTTCTCTACATACACACAATTTCAAATAAAAACTCCTTACTCCTGCAGCAAATATGGAAGTTTTCTCCTTTTTAGAGAAAAGAACAATTAACTTGGAAGAAGTGTTCAATGCTACCAATATAGAAACTAAAAATAAGAATAACAACGTAGAACATCTTGTAAAAAAACTTAGGTACAACATGGAAAAGAGAGTGAGTTTATGGTGGAACACTACCACCTTTGAACAGTACCTGAAAGATGGATTGGTCCCCAGACGTCTTAGGTGGGATATCCCACCTAATGACGGACTAATGGATCAGGACTCAGTAGATGAGTGGTTCAGGTTTTTTAATGAAAAAGGGTTGGAATTATTACGTTTTCTATTAAAAAGAAAACAGAGAAAAATAAAAATAGTAGAGCAAAACATAGAACAAATTAAAAGTGATTTAGAGGTACTTAAAGATTCTACGGAATTCATCACTCTGACTACACAGCTGAATAAAGATCTGATCAAAAAAGATAAAGAAGTCCAAACTAGAAAGAGCAAAAAATATACTAGAGATATGGGAGATTTTAAGAATGACCAGGTTTTCAGATGGCAGAGCCAATTGGGACGCGTAGATCCTATCTCGACATACTCTACACCTGAGAGACCGATTAGACCTGAGCCAGCTGCACCTCCAGTGGAGATTGCCTCTGGATCCTATAAGCTACTCCCGACTAACGGACAAACTAGGAATAAGTTGAATGACCACCCCCCAAAGATAAATAAATTAAATGATGGGCAAAATTTTCCAAAACAATCAACACCCCAACATTCAGAAAGGAGACTGTCACAGAACCCTCATACTCCAAAAAAAGGGTGGAAGAAACCCCATTGGAAAAAAGCGAATAACAAGAGGCCTAATTATGGTGACAATTGGCAACAACCTCCCTAGGACCAATCTCGAGGTCCCTATCATCCACCATATATAAGAAATTCTGCACCTTACTACGAGTATAATCGGAGAGAAAGGGATGATTGGGCACCACCACAGGTGTATCAACGACCATACGACCAATATTCCGTCCCTACATATAACCATTATGCACCTCTTAGAGATTATAGGGATGATGAAAGAGAAGACAACTACTATCAGACTTACTATCCTGATCCACACGAAAATAGGGCTTTTTTAGGGAGAGGTCCAGATCATCACCCCCCAAGGGTAAGAGATGTACAAGGGGAAAGAGATGTAAGTCCAAAAAGAATAGAGGCAGAAGAGCGGGAGCGCGAGAACAAGCGAAAAAGAGAGTAAAAGGCGAAGGGGTTTTTAATCTGAGTGGTGTCCCCCTAACAACAGAAGAAATAGCTGTACTTGATAGGGGTCTTAAATTTGCACCTAAAAAGAATTTGGACAAGTTTCAGACCTACGTGAACATTCAGAAATATATTAGAGGGCTTAATATTAAGAAGTATCTGTGCAATAATCCTATAAAGACCCATGCCCCCCGTCCAACGAAGTTATACATAGCACCTTAAGAAGTCAGTCGGTTTTTAATCCTCAAATTAATAATAATAAATTTGTGGATGTTTTTTAAAAAATTGTTGTTGAGGACCTAAAGGTTCTAGAGGTCAAGAAACAGAAAGAACCGAACTTCATGAAATGTGGAATGAAACGGCTAAGTGAGCGCAAAGACATAGTAATCCGCCCGGCCGATAAAGGAGGAGGGATTGTAATATTATCAAAGATACAATATAATGAAAATATGGCAAAATTACTTAACGATCCCAAAACCTACACACTGTTAGCAAAAAACCCTGTTTTCAGAGGAAGAAGAGAGCTCGAACAAGTTGTGCATTTGGGTTTAAAAAGAGCGATTCTGAACAAAAAAGAGGCTCAGTTCCTTATACCAGAGTCAGTAAGAACACCAATTATTTATTACTTGCCTAAAATCCATAAGGATAAAATTAACCCCCCTCCGAGGCCCATAGTAAACGGCATTGACTCACTCACCACAAGAATAGGATCTTATATAGACAATTTTTTACAACCAGTGGTCAAAAGGACGAAAGCATACCTCCAAGATACGAAACATATTCTACAGATCTTGGAAGATTTTTCGAATGAGGGTCCATTTATCTTGACCACAGCAGATGTGACCTCTCTCTACACAATAATCCCTCATCATGAGGCCTGCGAAGCTGTGAAATGGGGTCTGAGAAGCCATTCCCAACTCGCTTGCCTCCAAAGAAAATTTATAGTCAAGTGTCTCGATTTTTGCTTAAAGAATAATTATTTCTGGTTCAATCGCAAGTTTTACCATCAGGCAACTGGCGTCGCAATGGGAGCAAAATTTGCTCCCAGCGTCGCCGGTTTGTTTATGGCTAAATGGGAGGAAAATACAGTTTTCTCTAACACACCACGCGAGTTGGTAATGTATAGACGATACATCGACGACATAATTATCCTGTGGAAAGGAAACAGCGCTAGCCTAGACGAATTTAAACATAAGTTGAACTCTAACGACTTAAACATAAAATTAACGTGGAACACAGATGAAAAAGAAATAACCTTTTTGGATCTGACAATTTCACAGGAAGATGGTAAATTGCAGACCAAAACGCACTTTAAAAGCGTGGATAAAAACAGTTATCTCCCAGTAACAAGTTGCCACCACCATAACTGGCTCTTTAACATTCCTAAAGGCCAGTTTATGAGGCTGAGGAGAAACTGTAGTAAAGAGGAAGTTTTCTTGGATCAGGCTAATTCCATGGGACAGAGATTTTGCGAGAAAGGCTACGATAAGAATGCAATTCTGGAAAAAATAACAGAAGTCAAAAAGATTGATCGTCGAAATCTTCTTAAAGAGAAAGAAAAGACCTCAGAACTGGACAAAGACAAAAACAAGAGATCGAAAGAAGGGACAATAATACTTGACTATAATAGCCAATATAAAAGTATAGAAAACATAATAAAAAAACATTGGCACATTCTATTGAATGATAGGGATTTGCATGAGGTTTTACCACCTAGGCCGCACTTTACTTACAGACGTGCCCCTACTTTGAGAGATATGCTGGTAAAAAATTTACCAGATCCCCCCGTGAACAACTATATGTTCTTTACGGGTAAGGGGTTTTATCCCTGTAAGAGGTGCTTTGCATGCACAAAAGCAAGCAAACCCGAAAAAGTTTTTGAATTTTCGTCCACGAGTACTGGTAATCCACATAAAATCAAAGATTTTGTATGTTGTAATACAGAAGGTGCCATATACGTTTTAGAATGTAGTTGCGGCCTGCAATATGTTGGCCGCACAAAGAGACTTTTAAGGATTAGGCTTAAGGAGCACATACAGAATATTTTAAAGGGGTATGATAAGCACAGTGTCTCTAAGCACTTTGCTACTCACCACAAAAAAGACCCCAGGGATTTGAAATTTTGGGGCATTGTCCCTTATGCTAAACATTGGAGGGGTGGACACAAAGTGAGGACCCTAAGCCAAATAGAGTCAAAGTGGATATTCTCGCTCGACACCTTTAGCCCTAGAGGATTAAACATTGAGTTTGATTTGAACTGTTTTATTAGTAATTTTTAGCGTCTTCTATTTATCTCCTCTCTTCTATTCTTTGCCCTGATAACATAATTGTGACATATACATATTGTGATTTTCAAATTTTTGTTTTTGAATTTTATAATGTATTTTAGAGGATTCATTTATGGAGAATGATTTAATTTTTATATGTTACTGTACTATGTTGTTCTTACAGACGTCATTTCCGAGATCCTCTTATACGTTTAAAATTTTAGGCCTCCTGGAAATGTAAGTTCCCAATTGGTTTTATTGCCATGTGACTGGCTAATTAAAGGTCCTGTCTTTCCTTTTTAAGTATTTTTTATCTATTTTTATATAGACATACAGCATAACCCATTTTATTCTTATTTTACATATGTGCACACATATGAGTGTTTTAAATTATTGCCTGTTTTTAAGGAATAACTACGAGATTTTTTATTTTTGAGATGTTTCACTTTGTCTCAAAATAGTTAAAACTACTGTGTTTTATAATTTTGCACCATCAAACTAATGGCTGCCTTTGTGTTAATCTTAACCAGGCTTTGCCATTAGAATAAAGGCCGTTGTTTTCGATGTTAATTAAGGTCTTAGAAAAAATGGCCGACGGCATAATCGTATATTAGAATATGTAGTACTTGTCTCTACTTTCGTTAGAGTGATATATATGCAAGTACGCTATACGATGCAAACCTTTTTTTTCCATTTCTAGTTTGTCCTAGACACGTAGTATTATCGAGTTTTACGATGGATTCGTAATTTTAAGTTTATCCTACGGTCGTTTTTTCCCTTTCTTACATTGCCCGCACCCGCTCGTTGTGTTAATGAATATATTTCGAGTGTGGTGGGAGGTGAGATATAGAGCGGGACACACCCCCGGAATTCAAATGGCCCGCTCTACTAACGTACGCCCTAGCTATGCTAATGCTGGGCGATTCTACTGCTTGTTTGTGTGATTACACACTCTAGTTACGGAAACAGTGGGCGGACGTGATCCGCCCAATACTCTCATAAAGCACCTCCGATCCCTTTAGAACTATCCCAGTTGAAGTCCATTCGTGACGTAACGCATAGGAAATCGGAAGTGACGTTCGTACCATCCACCGATCTGTTTAGCTGTGTCTGCCTGCTTATTCGCTCCTGTTTGTGAGTAGTTTTATTTTTACAAATAAATCGTTCGTTTTAAATTACTACACCATGGAGGATATCTCTCACTTGTTATTTTGAGCATTGCCTGTCGGTCAAAACTGCAAGGAAGAGCGGCACTGTCAGAGGTCCCAGTCACAGCCTAGGTGACCACCCGGAATTCCCCCTGCAAATCTATTGTCTTGCTGTATACCTTACAGTTGTGAGGTAATTATTTAGGAATACCAGCACTGACACGGAATACCATTTGGAGGAAAACTTCCTTGGCACATTGCACTTTATGTTTGGTTGTGAAACCACACCTTAGAGTTGCACGATTGGACTGTGTATGGGACACTTTATCGAGATTCACAATTCTTTTGCTGCTATTTTACTGCTACTCGGTTTTCTTTTTTATCAAGGAATATATTATCGTTTTTCTCTGTTCTTTGCACATTCAAAGTATTCATAAAATCTTTTTTAGATTATTTATCACATTGATTTATTGGTATATATTTGTTTGCAGTTTTATTTTATACGTTTCACCTTTTTTCTATATACACATTGCAATAATAATTACTGCACTGTATAGCCGTAGACACATCTTTTGCCTATTTTTTAGACACTGGAATATATATCAGATGTTTATTTGAATGCAATTTATAAGTTTTAAGTATCACATACTAAGCACTATTGCACTTTTTTATTCACATTTTTTGGAGAACTGATAGTTTCTATTTATCACATGAGTTTATCTCTTTCTTGGTATCTAAGGAAGCACAACACACCCCCTTCTCCCCTTTTATCCAGACTTATTGGCTGACAAATGCGGGTTCGACCTCAGCACTTACCCTGTGGGATGCGTTTAAGGCATATATTAGGGGGGCATACCAATCCTCTAAAGCTAGGGCCCGGCACGACTCGGCGATTAGCTTGGCGGAGGCTGAGGTGTCTGCCAGGGAGCTGGAGGCTCGTTTCGCCTCCACTCAGAACCCCGTTACCTATTTAGACATGCAAATGGCCTACAGGGAGGTGATGCTTATTAGGGAGGGCGGTGGCAAACAAGCAACAACTGGCTCAGACGCACCGCATTTTTGAGCAGGGGGGGAAAACCGGCCGTTTGCTAGCCTGGTTGGCTAGAGAGCAACAGCCTACCACCTCTATTGCCCGTATTCGGGGCTCTGATGGCACGGTGCTGGTGGACCCCTCACTCATAAATGCCTGGTTCGCCTCCTACTATAGCGATATTTATAGCTCTCGAGTAGACTACTCTGAAGCGGACCTCGACCGGTTCCTGAACCGTATACCGGTCCCTATTCTCTCTCCTGAGGACCGGGACTCCTTTAGGCCCCCGTAACGGAGGAGGAGGTTCGGCGGGCACTGGGGGAACTCCAGGCGGGGAAAACTCCGGGCCTCGATGGGATTCCTCCGGAATTCTATAGGCAGTATGGGGACGAGTTGGTCCCCAGGCTGCACTCTATGATAGTCCAGTCTCTTCGGGGGGAGGCCCTACCGGCGTCCATGGCAGAGGCGATTATAGTGGTTATACCCAAACCGGGTAAGGACCCGGAGCTGTGTTCCTCCTATCGCCCTATATCCTTACTTAATGCCGACGCCAAGGTGCTTACTAAAATCTTGGCGTGGAGATTAAATGAGGTTATCCTTACCCTGGTTCACGAGGACCAGTCGGGTTTCATGCCAGGCAAGGGTACGGATATCAACCTTCGGAGGTTATACACGGTTCTGGGATCTGATGCCCATCTGGCCCCGGCGGATGCAGTAGCCTCCCTGGATGCTGAAAAAGCATTCGACTCTGTCGAGTGGGAGTATCTTTGGGGGGTTCTGCTCCGTTTTGGCTTTGGCCCCAGATTTGTTTCCTGGGTAAAGGCTATCTACGGTGCCCCTAGGGCACGAGTGCGCACTGGATCGGTCATCTCTCCCCCTTTTCTCCTCCGCAGGGGTACTCGACAGGGATGCCCGCTCTCTCCGGCGCTTTTTGCGTTAGCTATAGAACCAATGGCCATCATGATTAGATCTTCCACGCGATCCGTGGCATCCCCTTGGGCCCTGTGGAGGAGAAAATGTCCCTTTATGCTGATGACACCCTTTTGTACCTGCGGGAGGTGTCCACGTCACTGGAGGAAGCCCTCTCCCTTATCGATACCTTTCGCAGGTACTCAGGGGTCCGAGTAAACTGGGACAAGTCTGTCCTGTTTGCTCTTCACCCCTCGGAGGCTGGGCTCCCAATTAGCGCCTCACTTCAACTGGTCACCCAGTTTAAATATTTGGGGGTAATAATTCACAGAGACCTGTCCCGATTCATACCCCTTAACCTTGACCCGGTTCTGTCTTCACTGACGCGACAGTGCTCGGGTTGGAAGATTTTGCCTCTTTCGCCAGTGGGCAGAGTTAACTTGATTAAGATGACGGTCCTGCCCAAGTTCACCTATTTGTTTCGGCAAACTCCAGTGCATATTCCCCAGGCCTTCTTTTGGAAGTTAAATAGTCTGATTGTTTCCTTTATCTGGAACGGCGGCACCCCGAGGATAGCACAGAGCACGCTTCAGCTTCCGCTCTCTTTGGGGGGTTTGGCTTTGCCGTGCTTTGTGAAATACTACTGGGCCGCAGTCTTGGTAACGGTACGGTGGTGGCTGTCGGATGAGCCGGCAAACCCTGCGGCTACCCTTGAGGCGGCACTCTTGGGCTCCTACTCCGAACTCCGGAGTCTGGTCCACAGAGGCCCTAAGTCCAATCCCGGGGTTACCTCCTCGATGCGGACCACGCTGAGGGTTTGGGATGTAGTTAGGGCTAGAATAGGGAAACCGCATAGTTGGTCCCCCAATACTCCGCTGTGGGGGAACCCGCGGCTGCCCCGCTTTCGAACCATTCCGGACCCGATGTTGTGGGCCCGGAGTGGTATCAAAACCTTGGTGGATGTTTCCTCCCCGCAGGGGTTGCTTCCATATGATGAACTGAAACATAGGCACGGGCTACCTAACTCCATGTTTTTTAGGTACATACAGCTCCGGCATGCCTACCGCGCACAGTTTCCATGTGCTATCGCTCTGGAAGCGACCCCTGTGGAGATCATTCTGGCCCTCCCGAATGAAAAGAAAACGCTGTCGACCCTATATGTTGTTCTAAATAGTACTGATACATCTGTTGTCTCCCGTCTGTTCTCCAGATGGCAGCGGGATATACCGGAATTAGCGGAGGATGATTGGGAGGAGGGTGTCCAGCAATATCTACCCCTCATGATCTCCTCTAGAGACAGATACACCCAACTTAGATTTATCCACCGGGCCTACTACTCCCCAGACCGTTTAGCCAGAATTTATCCTAACAGAACTGGTACATGTCCTAAATGTGGCTTGGCCTCTGGCACGTTCTTCCATATTGTATGGTCCTGTGTGCATTTACCGGCCTTCTGGAGGGGGGTGGCATCGGAGATCGGCTCTATAGGCCGATTCGATGTCCCCTGTGATCAACTACCCCTTTTATTAGGGATTGTGGACACACTCCCAGCCCCGCAGGCTAAAAAATAATTTGTATTCTATTCAGCCTTTTATGCTAGGAAAGCTATCCTAATCAAATGGCAGGACCCTAGCCCCCCAACGGTTTCCCAATGGAGAGCCCTGATCGATACGGCCTTACCGCTCCATAAGCTGACATACCTAGGAAGAAACTGTCCCAACAAATTTGATAAGATATGGGGCCCCTGGATCAAAGAGAGACCACTCCCTTAGTCACTGAGCTCCAGACGGTGTAGGAATTTATAGTTGGGAAGGTAGTAGTGGTGGGGAGGGCCGGGGATTCTGTCTGCCCTTTTTAAGTTGCGTAGGAATGATTTGTGTTCGATATAGATGTTGGTATCCCACCCGTGATGATGTGTAGCCCACGGATCTTACTCTCTGAGTGCAATTCCAGCTTACTGGAAACACTGCCTAAATATATGTTGTAATTAGATATGTTGATATGCTGCTTAGCCCAAATTTGACTTTTTATTTCTCTTGATGTACCGCTGTAAACTGCCATAATTATTATTGCTGAGATTGTACCACTGTTCTGACATGTACTGTGCAAAATTTAATAAAACTTTATCTTAAAGAAAAAAAAAAGTTGGAGCTGTAGTAGGGATGAAGAGCCACATTAGCTGATGCCTGCTCTGTAGTGCTGGCTCCTGTCTCTTGTAGAGTTATACCAACTGCACTCCGCCTCTTATCCCAGCTAGCGGTCTCCAGAGTGGTGCCAGCAGCTAGAAAGAAGAGATCTTCAGGTAGTGTGAAGCAATCCACTGGACATAATAGTATAGTCCCATGTGCTTGATAGAGCAGACTCACACATTCAAGATAATCACACACTTAAGATCAAAACAGTTACCTAAAACTGCACTTTACCTGGCTGAGTAAAAAACCGCAGGGACTTTCTATAATCCACAGCAGTTTCCACTATATTTTCACGTATGGTAATGTGTTAGTATTAAATAGGGATGAGTTTTCTGTTGGGGTTGAACATGAGTTAGACTCGAACATTGGCTCATTAAAAAACCAAGGGTGCCTTTCGCCAATCATGGCTCAGGGGGACTAACTCCAAAGTCCACGCCCCACACTATATAAGGCCGTCTGCACGTCGGCCTCGTTTAATGTGTTGTTGGTGTGGACAGAGAGAGAGTTTAATTTAGATTGAGCAGGCAGGCAGATTATTCAGTTAGGTGCATTTGTATTTTATATATATATATATATATATATATATATATATATATATATATATATCCACTGCATACAGATTAGCAATAGATCACTGCAGGCCGTTCCTGGTGCACTGTTTCTAATATACTACAGGCAGGCAGGTAATTCGGTTAGCTACAGTGTATGTAATATATATTACCTGTTGAAGACCTGCCTGGCTGATGTCCCTTCTGGTTTCTAATCCTGTCTGCTGCCTCTGACTATGCTGATCTCTGGCTCCCCGATTTCCTGGCTTGTTCTGACTACCAGATTTGGCTACCGAACCCTGGCTAAGTTTTGACTATGTTTACCAGTTGTATCATTTTTTTTACCATTTTATTAAAAGATGTGATTTTTACTGCATTTTCTGTCTCCGTCTGTTTCATGGTTCCTGACAATGACATCTCACAACACGCTCAGGCACCACCTCCGCCAGACCCACCCCCACCGATGTCACTTAAACACACTGTAGCAGACACTCGGAGGATCTTGGCCCGCATGCGCTGTTCCAAGCTGAGCGTCAGAGCCATATTTTTACTGGCAACCTTTTCCTGTCACTGGCATGAGAAAAGTGCTCATTGTTTTACTGGCTGCCAGTAAAAATACTGACAATACTGACAATTGGCAACACTGCCTGGGACTGACTGCAGCACCCTGTGTATTATATACTTCTAACCTTTAAACTCTTTGCATTATACACCCTGGACTCCTTCACTCTTATGCATTCCTGACCCCTGCACTCTGTGTTATCTATTCCCAAAATAACACTGACTTCAGAACTACATGCATTATGTACTCCTTGACCCCTGCACTATACACACTATAATGTACATTATCCTTCTCACCAAAGTGTTCATTGTGATAACAGTTGCTGGTTGCTAAGCAGTCCCTATTTTAATAAGGTTTTTCTTCAAGGTAGACTCAGGCAAAGTGTTAGCTCTACTTATTTAATTGTGTACAAAAGCATATGCAATGGCAGTGTTTTTTTTTTCTTAGTTATTGTGTTGAGGTTTTTATGTTCTGTGAGACACCTACTTTGAGGATGGGGGAGAACAGTTTTTTTTTATCTTTGCCCTGGGCATTGGATGACCTTGTCTCATCACTGATTGGGACAAACCATTTTTTTTTTGACAGGGGTGCTTACATCGGTCAGCTTTTATTTATGTAAAACTTTTATCCCAAAAGGAAAAAAACTGCTGCCGTAACTGATTAAAAAGTGTAGGGGACAGGTAGGTCAGTGTAGGGGACAGTATAGTGGACAGGTAGGTCAGTGTAGTGGAGGGAGCAGCTAACCTGGATGATGTCACTTGCTGCCATCCTGCTGTGCTGACCCGCAATCAGCACTGTATTACTATACACTTTTAAATCAAGAGGATTTCATGTGAGTGCGTATTTGTTTTAATAAACTAATATTTTTTTAGCAAACGGAAAGCACTTAGTATACTTCGTTTACCCGCATGTTCTGGAATATATCCGAGTATCAAGACCCGCTGCTGGCATTCATATATTCCCCAAGGTGGGACAAGTGCTTTTGACCTTCTGTTAATTCAGGGGTCCACCTTTTGGATGTGAATAAGCATTTCTTGTGGTGGAGGGCGCTGTCACCGGATGTGAATAAGCATTTCTTGTGGTGGAGGGCGCTGTCACCGATCAAGGATACCAGATTTTCCTTCACCCACATGGATACTTGTGCTGCTGTCTGTGCTCTGTGGTTCTATTGTGTACTGCCTTATTTGGACTTTTATAAGGCTTTATATTTGTGTGTGTTTTTAAGTGTTATGCCGCGTACACACGGGCGGACTGTATGGCGTACTTAGTCCGTCGAAACACATTTCAGCGGACAGTCCGCTCGTGTGTGGGCTTCAGCGGACTTTTTCAGCGTGCAGTCTGGCGTACTAAGTATTTCGGATTTTTCGAAATTCTGTCCGTCATACTTTGGTTTCAGCAGACAATCCGCTTGTCAGTAGGCTAGTTCTACAGACTAAGAATGGCGCATGCCCAGAAAGGATTTACACGGCGGAAGGGTGCTTTGCTGTGTATTGGACTTCCTATTTCTAGTCCCGTCGTACGTGCTGTACACGTCATCGCGCAAGCTTTCGACGGACTGTTTGGGTATCCGTGTGTGGTCAAGTCCGTTCAGTGGAAAGTACGACGGACTGTCCGTCGGATTGTATGACGAACTAAGTACGCCATACAGTCCGCTCGTGTGTACGCGGCATAACACTACCCTCCACCCAGTCTGACAATTCTGCTTTCCAAAGGTATCTATGTTGAACTTTCACCCAGAGTGTTGGCCCCATAATACAGGAGGTATGTTACTGGCCAAATCAACATTTGAAAAAACATCCTAAAAAAAAAAAAGACTAATGCAGTCAACACATCTAATGATTGGTAAGATGCAATATATTAAAATTTTGGTCTTGTGTTTAGTACTGTGTTCGTTTTCAGATTTGACTGGAAAGCACACTTACATCAAATCCATCAATTTAGGCCAGTATATGATTTTCTCTTCCATTATACAACCACATTAATTGGTCTGTAAGACCATGTCGAAAGAGGTTATAAGCCTAAAAGCTGCCCCCCCCCCCCCCTCCAAACCAAAAAATACAGCTCTTCATGCTGAATTGAAAACACACTGCACTTATATAATAAACTTCATTTGGGAAAATGTAAACTTGAATTCATTTTACTTCTAGTTTTCTAAGGTACTGGTTACATAACCAGTGTCTTCGAGCTTACCACTGGGAAGACCACACCTTGCCTTCCAGTGGGTTCTCATTTTCAGACTGTGAGATCTTCCTTTCTTTTTTCGCAAAGATGAGACAACAGAGCCAGATCAAACATAGTGCATGATCCGGTGCTGACATCATTTGCACAACAGAAGAAGCTAGCTGATGACATCTACTTTTCAAATGGTAGTGTGGGTGCGAGGGTAGAACCAAGCACTGGAATATGGGAATATTAAAAGAAATGAGGCAACGCTAAATAATTTATATATATATATATATATATATATATATATATATATATACACACATATTTTAAATACTAATTTCATTAATGGTGGAGGTTTAAAATAGGGAGGAGTGGAGCTTCCTTTAAAATATTGTTACTAAGTCTAAGTTGGAGCCAGTGCACATTTCAGAGGTCTCATTACAGAAATGAATCATATGAAATCAGACTGCTTCCGTGCAGCAAACGACACACTTGATACACTTCACCGCAAAGTACACTGGGTAGTGACAAAAAGGCTCTTTCATTCAACTGCTGGCTCTGTTTCATGAGCGATTACCTAGTACATATTCATTTAGCAATGCATTCCTCTCAAGTGGCAAGGCTTGCAGAAAAACCTAAAATACTTCATACCCACTTCACCTGCTATGTGGGGCATTAAAAGCATCATTAGTAAAACTTAATTAATAAGAATACTGTTGAGAATGGAGTAAGTGCTTCCATACACTGAAGTTGCTGTAGTACAAACCACATAGTTCTTTTAATTTAGAGCTGAAAATTAAGCTGTCAACAACTGCTAGGTCACAGAGTATTAAGAAGTTTATATACCCTTCTTAAAATGTTTACAAATGTCTTACCCGATAAAGATTCTGATCCTTCCTTGCTTTATCCAAATACAAAGGATTTACCAGGAGTTCTGCTTTAAGAGAGGAAAACAGAATACAGATCTATGACATATCCTATGTATGTGAAAAGCATACCAGCATATTCACTATAAAGTGGCAGAAACATTTTAGTACAAATAATTGTCAACAAGTAAAGTTTAACCGTCTGATTATTTACAATAAATATACTCACAATTTGTATATATAATTAAAATGATCATAGCCAAAAGCTATACAATTTAAACCAGTGTTTCCAAATTTTCATGGTGCCATCTTCATGACTTTTGCAAAGTCCAAATACTGCCTTTAGCTCAGGGCTGTAGATCTTTTTTTCCTGGGGGGGGGGGGGGGTTCTGCATTGAGTGCTAATAGGGTAGTTATTCCTGCGCTGCCACTATAATGTGATAGATCGAGGAACTGCTGCGTTCAACGAGATCAAACCAAATACACGTTAAAACGTGAGGGTAGAGATTGGTGTCGCGCTGTTCTGGTTTAAGGTATTACACGAGAAGGGATAGTTCCCTATATTTCTCACTCAGCAAGTATGAGTGGGAAAGGTATTTTTCACTCAAAGATATGGGGGAGGGGTATTATCCCCTAACACAATATAAAACTCCTCCCCTCTAGCTGGAAGTGTATATAATATAGTTATATTTATATAAATTGTCAGACACTGGAATAAAACCAAAAAATAAAGAAAATTTTAAAAATTAGTAAACGCACTACAGGGGTGCCTGCATCTAGACACCACACAAGAAATATAATACTTGTTTAACCAGAAAGGTAAGTTCAGTGTAGTTGTGGTACACCAATACGAACAATATAGTCAGAAGAAAAGTAAATACACTGCAGAGCCAGCTATAGTCAGCTGACTAACCATGCACCAGAATGGAAAATATGGGCTTGGCTCCGTCGCCTTCAGCAGACCCAGTAAGCAAAAAAGTGCTATGTGCTAATAAAACCAGGGTAAATAAATAACAACTGCATGTCTCTTGGTGCAATGTATAAAACTTAATTTAAAATAAAAGTGAAATCAAGTGACCAAAATAGATTAATAACCATGCTTATCATAAGATAGGACAATCATAATGTGAAGAAAATGATGAAATTATAAAATCTGTATCTGAACGAAAAAGTAAATACCCTACAGAGCCTCTCTATCGGTATGTAAGGTTTAGCTCATTGAAAGGTGCTAAGTGCAATAAATTCATAAGCGTGAATTTCATAAAATAGACCAACACATAGTGTGGGAAAAAAACAAAAAAATTATAAAAGTAAAAACCCTACAGAGCCACTAAATCAGATATATTAAACTTTAAAAAAATCACACAATTTCAAAAGTGCTAAGTGCAATAAAGATTAGGTACCGATACGCTAAAGAGACTCTAGAGCAGCATATGTGAGAGCAAAGGTGCACAAAAATAATAAACACACTACAGAGCCAGGTTCGTATGTGCAGTGAGCTGCACGTGGATCAGCAAGCTGTTGTATCTGCTTTAGCAAATTAGTCCAACACACAGGTGATGGGAGAGAACAGTGAGGGCACTTCAACAGTGTATATATAGTTCCTCAAGGTGCTCGTATTTTTGTTGTAACTGTGCAATCTGATTGGAGAAACACCGCTTCCCAGTGGATTCCTTTTTCATGATCATACACTCAGGTGGGCAATGGCCCCTTACCTTGTGGTAAGGCAAAAAACGCCTTAAGCTGGAGGTCTCTTTAAAGTTCTTCCCACCAGGTTAAAACTTCTCCTTTCCAATGTGTTTGGAGCTCCAGGGGACCATAGTATATTAATACAAAAGGGGTACCATAGTGTAGTAATTTTAAATGATAACCAATTTATTAAAGAAATGTACACAGGGTACTCACAATTTTTCATTCATCTTCCCCTTCCCGTCCTCTGGGACGGGAAGGACGCCCTCTGCTGCTGCATAGAGATACAAGTTTGCTACTTGTTTTTACACTGACATTTTATGAATGAAAAATTGTGAGTGCTCGTATTTTTGTTTACTATGGTCCCCTGGAGCTCCAAACACATTGGAAAGGAGAAGTTTTAACCTGGTGGGAAGAACTTTAAAGAGACCTCCAGCTTAAGGCATTTTTTGCCTTACCACAAGGTAAGGGGCCATTGCCCACCTGAGTGTATGATCACGAAAAAGGAATCCACTGGGAAGCGGTGTTTCTCCAATCAGATTGCACAGTTACAACAAAAATACGAGCACCTTGAGGAACTATATATATATATACTGTTGAAGTGCCCTCACTGTTCCCTCCCATCACCTGTGTGTTGGACTAATTTGCTAAAGCAGATACAACAGCTTGCTGATCCACGTGCAGCTCACTGCACATACGAACCTGGCTCTGTAGTGTGTTTATTATTTTTGTGCACCTTTGCTCTCACATATGCTGCTCTAGAGTCTCTTTAGCGTATCGGTACCTAATCTTTATTGCACTTAGCACTTTTGAAATTGTGTGATTTTTTAAAAGTTTAATATATCTGATTTAGTGGCTCTGTAGGGTTTTTACTTTTATAATTTTTTAGTTTTTTTTCCCACACTATGTGTTGGTCTATTTGATGAAATTCACGCTTATTAATTTATTGCACTTAGCACCTTTCAATGAGCTAAACCTTACATACCGATAGAGAGGCTCTGTAGGGTATTTACTTTTTCGTTCAGATACAGATTTTATAATTTCATCATTTTCTTCACATTATGATTGTCCTATCTTATGATAAGCATGGTTATTAATCTATTTTGGTCACTTGATTTCACTTTTATTTTAAATTAAGTTTTATACATTGCACCAAGAGACATGCAGTTGTTATTTATTTACCCTGGTTTTATTAGCACATAGCACTTTTTTGCTTACTGGGTCGGCTGAAGGCGACGGAGCCAAGCCCATATTTTCCATTCTGGTGCATGGTTAGTCAGCTGACTATAGCTGGCTCTGCATTGAGTACCCAGTTACCTACAGAGTGAAAGGTTCAGGGTGGGCAATGTACAGAATTCAGGGTGTGCTATGTACAGAGTGCAGAGTTCAGGGTGCGTTACATACAGAGTGAAGGCTTCAGGGTGTGCTACGTGCAGAGTTTAGGGCGTGCAACATGCAGAGTTCTGGTGCACTGTGTACAGAGTGCAATGTTCAGGAGTGTGCTACATACAGAGTGAAGGGTTCAGGGTGTGCTATGTACAGAGTCCAGGGTTCAGGGTGTGCTATGTACAGAGTCCAGGGTTCAGGGTGTGCTATATGCAGAGTCCAGGGTTCAGGGTGTGCTATTTACATAGTCCAGGGTTCAGGGTGCACTATGTGCAAAGTTCAGGGTGCACTATTTACATAGTCCAGGGTTCAGGGTGCGCTATGTGCAGAGTCCAGGGTTCAGGGTGTGCTATTTACATAGCCCAGGGTTCAGGGTGCGCTATGTGCAAAGTTCAGGGTTCAGGGTGCACTATTTACATAGTCCAGGGTTCAGGGTGCGCTATGTGCAGAGTCCAGGGTTCAGGGTGTGCTGTATGCAGAGTCCATGGTTCAGGGTGTGCTATGTGCAGAGTCCAGAGTTCAGGGTGTGCTATGTGCAGAGTCCAGAGTTCAGGGTGTGCTATGTGCAGAGTCCAGAGTTCAGGGTGTGCTATGTGCAGAGTCCATGGTTCAGGGTGTGCTATGTGCAGAGTCCAGGGTTCAGGGTGTGCTATGTACAGAGTGCAGGGTTCAGGGTGTGCCATGTACATAGTCCAGGGTTCAGTGTGTGCTATGTACAGAGTCCAAGGTTCAGTGTGTGCTATGTACAGATTCCAGGGTTCAGTGTGTGCTCTGTACAGAGTTCAGGGTTCAGGGTGTGCTATGTACAGAGTCCAAGGTTCAGTGTGTGCTATGTACAGATTCCAGGGTTCAGTGTGTGCTATGTACAGAGTCCAGGGTTCAGGGTGTGCTATGTATATAGTCCAGGGTTCAGGGTGTGCTATGTACAGAGTCCAGTTTTTAGGGTGTGCTATGCACAGAGTCCAGGGTTCAGGGTGTGCTATGTACAGAGTGCAGGGTTCAGGGTGTGCTATGTACATAGTTCAGGGTTCAGTGTGTGCTATGTAAAGGGTCCAGGGTTCAGGGTGTGCTATGTACATAGTCCAGGGTTTAGGGTGTGCTATGTACAGAGTCCAGGGTTCAGGGTTTGCTATGTACAGAGTCCAGGGTTCAGGGTGTGCTATGTACAGAGTCCAGGGTTCAGGGTTTGCTATGTACAGAGTCCAGGGTTCAGGGTGTGCTATGTACAGAGTCCAGGGTTCAAGGTGTGCTATGTATATAGTCCAGGGTTCAAGGTATGCTCTGTACAGAGTTCAGGGTGTGCTATGTATATAGTCCAGGGTTCAGGCTGTGCTATGCACAGAGTCCAGGGTTCAGGGTGTGCTATGTACAGAGTGCAGGGTTCAGGTGCGCTATGTACATAGTCCAGGGTTCAGGGGGTGCTATGTACATAGTCCAGGGTTCAGGGTGTGCTATGTACAGAGTCCAGGGTTCAGGGTGTGCTATGTACAGAGTCCAGGGTTCAGGGTGTGCTATGTACAGAGTCCAGGGTTCAAGGTGTGCTATGTACATAGTCCAGGGTTCAGGGTATGCTCTGTACAGAGTCCAGGGTTCAGGGTGTGCTATGTACAGAGTGCAGGTTTCCGGGTGTGCTATGTACATAGTCCAGGGTTCAGTGTTCAGGGTGCATTACATACAGAGTGAAGGCTTCAGGGTGTGCTACGTACAGAGTGCAGAGTTTAGGGCACGCTACGTGCAGCATTCTGGTGCACTGTGTACAGAGTGCAGGGTTCAGGAGTGTGCTACATACAGAGTCCAGGGCTCAGGGTGTGCTATGTGCAGAGTCCAGGGTTCAGGGTGTGCTATGTACATAGTCCAGGGTTCAGTGTGTGCTATGTACAGAGTCCAGTTTTTAGGGTGTGCTATGCAGGGCACCCAAATTTTCACCAGAGCCCTTGTGCGTCTCTTGGTGCATTTCAGGTCTGAATTCAGCACAAAAGTCAGGCTGAAATCGGACCTGAAATGGTGAACCAGGACATCCAGGACCCCTGCTGGGGGCTGCATCAGCATGCAGTGTGAACCGAGCCTAAAGTTTTGGAATGGCCCAGCCAGAGCCCAGACCTGAATCACATTGAAAATCTGCAGGCTGATCTTAAGAGGGCTGGGCACAGGAGATGCCCTCGCAATCTAACAGATTTGGAGTGTTTTTGCAAAGAAGAGTGGGCAAATTTTGCCAAGTCAAGATGTGCCATGCTTTTAGACTCATACCCAAAAAGCTAATGGGTGGAGGGTAGGAGGAGCTGTCTTGAATATTTATGGAGTCTCAGCCAATCCCTAGGGGCTGGCTGGAAAGGGGCTGAGACCACTCCATAAATAGACATGGGCTATGCCAACAGAGCAGTTGGGCAGAAGGTAGAGATACAATGCTGAGGAGGCTAGCATTGGCCCTCAGGGATACCCCCTAGTCTGGAGGGGTGTCCTGCCACAGCTCAGTTGCTGAAAGGATTCTGCCACAACACATGGAGGAAACCCTTCCTGGAGGCACAGAAGCAAGTATGGAGTGAGTAGATCAGCACTGCTGGGGACTAACAAGGGGGGGCGACTACCACATGTAGCCAGTCTCCTGGAAGACAGCTGTGTGCTTTTTTTTTTTTAGCAGATTTTAAAACAAGATACCAAGGGACCATACACGTTTACAAGCTTATGTAGAACAGACATCATTGTTATACAATAGCAATGTGCTATGACAATATTGCCAAACCGTGGAGTTATAAACAGGTTTACATATTGCATTCAAGGTCACAAATGAAAAACAAGGTAAGGCAGCATGGTAATACACTCAATTCCAGGAATATGAAAACACGTATGTGTACCTCGATCCCTGTTCCCTGCTCCCTATACCCCCCCAAAAAAAAACAACAAGAGGAGGGGAACAAGGAAAACAACTGAATTGAACTTGAAAAGGCAGGTGTACACTGGCAAGCTCCAGTGTGCCAAAAAACGAACTAAACCATTTGTCTCTGCTTGCCCATGCACCATACGCATCAGATAGAAATACCTAGTGATCTTGAGAAATCCATTCAAGACTTCATACTTAACAAAACCACAGTTTATAGAGCACCATTACGCTAAACCTGAGGAAACTCTACCTCCAAGAATTGTATTTTGGACCAATTGTACTGTAGCCAGACATGAAGTACCCAATCAGGAATTCCATATATTTTAACATTTTGTTTTTAAAAGATAAACACATTTTTCCTTTAGCGATGTTGCATTAACAGCAGTGACCCATTCCTTATGGGACATAGGTACTGTAGAGAGCCATTGCTGTGCTATAAATTTCTGAGCAATAGATAAAATTCTAATAATATCAGTGTATGTGTGTGGTGTATACAATTCCTTGTCTAACTAGCTCAGGAGACAGCGTTTAGGGTCTAATGTAAGAGTACGATTCCATATACTGTTTATAGATCCGATCACCCCTATCCAATATCTTGTCAGGTTTGGACACTTCCACAGCAAGTGGAGGAGCATGCCATTATCCACTCTACATCTTGGGCAAAGAGTTTTATTTTTAATACCAAGCATGTAGTTTAACCACTTCCGTCCCAGTAGAACTCACCCCCTTCCTGACCAGAGCACTTTCGGCACTGCGTCGCTTTAACTGACAATTGCGCGTTCGTGCGACGTTGTACCCAAACAAAATTGATGTCCTTTTTTTTTTTTGCTTTATTTTGGTGGTATTTGATCGCCTCTGCGGTTTTTATTTTTTGCGCTATAAACAAAAAAAAGAGAGTTAATTTTGAAAAAAAACTTTTTTTTTTGCTATAATAAATATCCCCCAAAAATATATTTAAAAAAACACTAGGGGGTGGTGAAGGGGTGTAACTGTGTAACCTGGGAGGTGATTCTAACTGAAGGGGAGGGTCTAACTACAGGAAGTGACAGATCGTGGTTCCTAGCTAATAGGAACACATGATCTGTCACTCCTGTCAGAACAGAACAGGGAAGTGTGTGTTTTCATTTAAAACGAAAAAAACACTGCGCTATCCTTAACAAACCAGCCGTTAACACACTAAAAGTGGACATTTTTAGTTCAATCAATATATAAGAAAAAGTGTTGCGCTAAACGGTAAGAATAAATTTATACAGATCAAAAATGATATCTGTCCAAAATGTAGAATTATTCGGCCTATTACACAGATAATTAATTATACTAGTTCGATTGTGCATATATATAAACAATACGCATAAGTGAATAAATAAAAAGTGTACAAAAATAAAGTCCTCGGGTTAATATTGATACAATATTTGCCTAAGGGACCATCAATAGTCCCCCTTGATATGAAGAATAGTGAAAATATCTTCCAAAGTGTCCGATATATACAGTATGCACCCTTATGTGAACACCGCCACCTAAAACAGATGTAGGCTTACCGAACGCCTATGACCCAAACGAACCTACGCCCGAAGGGTCCAGAAAGCTTTGGTTCAAAACGACTGTGAAGCCCTCAAGCTGACACACCATGAAGCATGGAACTGGTTGATGTAAAATTCCTCCAAAGCCAAGTCACCCGAAGCCAATATCCTCCAATAAAAGAACAGGTCACACTCCCCAGGAAGAACATACGGGATAAAGGAATGGGACCAAATAGCGTAATTCCGTAAAAATTTTTAATTTATTAAAAAAGTATCAAACTTACATTTGAGCAGTTGATAAAGCGCTTTCACATAAAAATGGCAGCAGTGAGGTTCTTTCGACGCGTTTCGTCTCCTTGGACGTCGTCTGGGGTTTCCCCCCACTGCTGCAGTACTCACTTATATATGCATTTGTGTCCAATGGGCTAGAATTCTGCCTCTCCGTGTCACCACGAGTCACTTCAGATTTCGGCCAAGATGGCCGCACGGCGTGCATTTCAAGCCTCCTTTTGAAAATTTCATTATAGATTTCTCCAGCCAATAGAATTTTATTAAGCTCAATTAGGTCGAAATTTTGCCTATAAAATACTTAATATTCTCCGGTTTTAATTATTGATTTAAATTATGGTGCGGCTCACCATATCAAACAAATGACAATTAGCTGAACCGCACCGAGAAAGCGGAGAACGCCATGTTCCGCCTTGCATACAGTGACCCGGAAGTGACGCGGATCACCATTGTTCGTCACTTCTGGATCACACCAGCATGGAACGCAGTATACCCAGCGTTTGTACCTTCCTCGGACATGACGTCACGGCCTACTTAATGTCACGTCCGGTCCCTGGAGCGCAAAACAAACAACCATAATAGCGGACATGACACAATGGGCAACATCATAGCACCACCCAATGAGGCCAAACGGAAAAGGTCTTTATGTATTCCCCACCCTTCCAATCGAGTGTGACTTATATTTATATTATGATCTTTAAAAAGGCCTGTTCTTTGCCCCTCTATCAAATTTCTATATGTAAATGCAACCAGTTCTGACACGGACGGTGGAACCCAGCCCACCTGCACACATCATACAAATTTGAGAAAACATTTAATATAATGTACAACCAAAAATAAAATAGAAAATAGAATAGAAATAGAAATTACGCTGATCATAAATCAACCCTGAACATATACGAGACAGAAAAGTAGCCGGAACATACTTATAGTCCAAAAAGGATATACACTGGGCTGTCAACTCCTTATATTATCAGGCTTCATTAATGAAAGCATTGATGTCCCACTCCACGTTTAAGCCATACGGGAGTGGGACCGGAGCTCATATATCCAATAAAAACGGGACACCCCCGTCAGGATTCCACTACCGTGTAATAAATTGCCAGGACACACTCCTGGCTGGGGTAAGATGTTTTCCACCATAGCGCTTTTCCACCCCGCTGATCCGTGATTGACCCACCACTACAAAACTCGTCCCTTTCTATAATTTCCCATAATGTACAAGGGTTGAACTCCCCGGTTAAACGGAGAAAATTATTTCAAGAGTACCACTCCATGAGGGCGGATATTCACCTCCTTCAGGAAACACACTTTCCTGCGTCATATACTCCCACCTTCCTTCATCACCGGTTCCCACAATTTTACCTGGCTAACGCCAAAAATAAGACTAAAGGGGTGGCTATATGTTTCTCGCGTAACCTTGGCTTTACCTCGACAAAGATAATTAGAGACCCGGAAGGGAGATTTCTCCTACTTGAAGGGACTATTAATGCAAGAACATATACCTTTGTATCATATTATGCACCCAATAAAGGCCAGGGAATGTTTTTCAATAATATGTTATCCAAACTTGAACCACACTTACAAGGGACTATCATCATGGGGGGAGACACCAATTTACCTTTTGATCTAGTTTTGGATAAATCCAGAGGGAAATCAGCTTCTACTAAACGCCCACCAAAAAAGAGCTTGAAAGTCGCTCAATTATTGAATAACCATCAATTGATTGACATATGGAGGGAAATGTACCCTCATATAAAAGATTTCACCCATTTTTCGGCTCCACACCAGACTTATGCCAGGATAGACCACATCTTTGTAAAGGCCTCTTCAATCCCCTTAACGACCTCTTCTAAGATCAAAGGCACCCCACTTTCGGACCACTCCATGATGTCTCTATCCATGCAATATGCAGGGGATCCCGAAAGACCCTTTAAGTGGCGTCTCAACGAATCCATCCTGAACAATTCCGCTCACTGCTCCATACTCGAAAAATCACTACTTGACTATTTTATGGATAACGATACTGACAATATCTCACCGTCCACACTCTGGGCAGCACACAAATCTGTTATGAGGGGCACACTTATCCAATTATCATCTCGATTAAAAAGAGAACGTAAAGCGGAAATAGTTTGACTGAATAGGGAATTTAAAGAGTTGAGCAAAGCACATAAACGCAACCCTACACCTAGCTCTTTACAAACCCTTGAGGCAGTTAAAATTCAACTTAATCTGATCCTCACCACAGATGCAGAGAAATTTCTCCGCTGGTCAGGGGCAAAATTTTATTACCAGTCCAACAAAATTGGTTCCAGACTAGCAGCAAAACTAAGCCCCAGGCCCCAAACCCTGGTTCTTCCTAAAATTAAGACTACCACGGGGGACCTGACGCAAAACCCGAACCGTATTATGGATACTTTCCAAGCATATTACTCCAAACTCTATCGGAACCATAAATCACCATTAGCTAACGAACAAAATTCCTTTCTTCACGATCTAATACTCCCCAAATTATCAGATGAGCATAGGGACATCATGGATGGTCCGTTCACCACGGATGAAGTTCCAGGTGTAATAAAATCTTTGAGACTTGGTTTGGCACCGGGCCCAGATGGCTTCTCCAGCGGCTATTATAAAAAATTTGGGACCACATTGGCCCCCTACCTCACACGTTTTTTTAACTCTCTGAAGGGAGGTAACCCGATAGATGGAGACTTGAATAAAGCCTTTATCTCAGTCATCCCTAAACCCGGGAAAGATGGAAGTGATGTGGGCAATTACCGTCCCATCTCTCTCATCAATAATGATATCAAGATCATGACTAAAATCTTAGCGAATAGAATGTCAAACTTTATAGCAAAATATATACATAAGGATCAAGCAGGTTTTATTCCAGGGAGACAAGGTCCGGACCAGGTCAGAAGGGTCATAAATATCATCTCACTACTGTACTCCAATTGGAATGGAGGGACCCCACAAGAAGGTTTCCTGGCATCTATAGACCTTCAGAAAGCTTTCGACACGGTTTCTTGGTCTTATCTATTTGATGTTTTAGGTAAATGGGGTTTTGGCCCCAACTTTTTATGCATTATACAATCTCTTTGTTACATCCCCATTCAAATCTATTATTGACCAGCTCTATTTCCAAATCTAGAAAAATTATTTTGCTGGTACTCATTTCATAAGTTACTATTATGCCCCTATCGTTGATATTCAAGAAATCAAAGAATTCTTGCAAAGATTCTGGAGACCCGCTCCACAGGAGGAGAATGTCATCTATATAGCGTGCCCAAAATACCAAAGATGGATTCCACTGGGCATAGACGACATCCTCCTCCCATTTGGCCATAAAAAGATTCGCAAGACTGGGGGCGAACTTTGCCCCCATGGCTACACCTCGTTGTTGTAGGTAGAAAAGCCAGTTAATCCAAAAGTAGCTGTGTTCCGTAGCGAATTCAAGAAGTTCCATGAGATAATCGCATTGGCAGGCAGCCAAAGAGTGTTCCTGATTTAAAAAGTAGCGAACTGCTTCTACGCCCTTTTCATGGGGTATACATGTGTACAACGAAGCCACATCAGCAGTGGCAATGATATAATGATCCTGGAGTTTAATACTTTCTCATTTTCTTATTGTAGCGCCCGTATCTTTAAGATAAGAAGGTGTTCCTTTGACTAAGGGTTGTAGGTAAAAATTGATGTAACAGCCAATGTGTGAAGTCGAATTAATCCCACTTACTATGGGTCTCCCAGGGGGGTTAATCGGATCCTTGTGTATTTTGGGTAGGTAATATATTATAGGTATCCGTGGGGCTACTGGAACTAAAAAAGATTTCTCTTTATTATTTAGAATCCCCAATTCTTGGCCCTTATTGATAAGTTCTTTAAGTTGTTTTTTATATGAATTGGTGGGGTTATTTGGAAGTGTTTTGTATGTACCTGGTTCACTCAATATTCTGTACATTTCCGTCTCGTATTGCTCAGTATCTAAAATAACAATCCCGCCACCTTTATCGGCAGGACGTATGATCACATCTTTGGGATCACATAAAGACCTAAATCCATTCTTAGAAAATGGTAATCGATAATTCTGTTTCACTGAAATTTTATCAAGATCCTTAAGCACCAAATCCCTAAAGGTTTTGACCGCTGGAGCAGTGGGCACTGGGGGTGTAAACAAGGAAGGATTAGACAGTCCCGAATGGACCGTTCCGGAGGTAGCCGCATGATAATCCGTTCTGAACTGATTAGTAATCAAATACCGTTGGATGTTAATTTTGCGTATGTATTTGTGTATGTCGATAAAAGTATTGAATTTATTTAGTTTCTTTGGGGGGGCGTATTTCAATCCTTTATCCAAGACGGACATTTCCTCCTGGGTAAACGCCTTAGTGCTGAGATTGAAAAAGCCCTGACCCACTAGGTTCTTCTTCTCTTTCCTCCTCTGTACTCTCCTTCCCGCCCGGCATCCTCTCTTGAGTCTTGGCCTCGTTTTTGGGTATAGGGGTCCTCGTGAAAACCCTGATTCTCATAATTATTGGACTTATTATATGTGTGCGAAGGAACACCATAACCATTGTATGTAGTCTCTAAATCCCGTAAATCTCGAAGTGGGGCAAACCTGTTCTGTGTGGGAACTCCACTAGTATTATGATACTGGAAACCTCCGGGGTATGGACTGAGGCGTCCCCCTTCCCTTGGTACCTGAGAGTAATAAGGTGAGTGATTATACTCCCTCTGTAGATAGGTGCCAGAATTATGTGGATAACCCTTATGTTGGCCCCTTCCACCTCTCTTGCCTCTAAAGTTACCTCTCCCCCTATGGTTGTATTGGGGAGTGTGGGGGCTATAATGTTGCACCTTCTGTTGTGGTATATGGCAATCCCTGTCTCTCCCTCTTTGTGTCACCTCACTATTTGTCCTTACCGGCATATTGTTCGTTGGTACATCAGGGCCCGATGGGAGAGTCGCTTGTGTCTCTATATCCATATTGGGATATGTTGGGGGAGTGGTTTGAAATAGCTTTTGCCACCCAAATACCGCCCCAGTTTTATAGTCTCCCACATCCCTGGAATATTTTTTCTGTTTTTTGTATTTCTGTTCGCTATCCTCTTTCTCTAGATGATTCTGTAAATTAGATGAAAGGGAACTTTATTCTGGTGAGTTTTTATCTGTACCGAGTTTTTCTTTTATTTCTTTGATTTCCCTATCTAAAACCAATAATCCATTATTCTTTTTGGTAATGAGAAAATTAAAAAAATTTAAACCTGCATCATTGAAGTATTTGAACCAAGAGTCCAAATTCTGTTCACCCTGTTGGGGATATACATCTCACCGCAGGCTCCGGGGGACCATATGTTCAACAATATATTGTTGCAAAAATACCAAGTCCCACTGTAGGTGAAGTTCTGTGGACATGATATTTTTCAGGTCTCATAAATAGCCCTCCTATTTCGGTATTAGTGCCTGTCGCAATAAATACCCCCTCTGTGTTCACCTTATGTGCTGCACGGTACTCAAATATATCAATTTCACAAGAGATATATACAAAAGTGATTGCTGCAATGTGTATCCACAAACAGAAAATTATAATTTAAAACGTAAAACACTGCGCTATCCTTAACAAACCAGCCGCTAACACACTAAAAGTGGAAATTTTTAGTTCAATCAATATATAAGAAAAAGTGTTGCGCTAAACAGTAAGAATAAATATATACAGATCAAAAATGATATCTGTCCAAAATGTAGAATTATTCGGCCTATTACACAGATAATTAATTATACTAGTTCGATTGTGCATATATATAAACAATACACATAAGTGAATAAATAAAAAGTGTATAAAAATAAAGTCCTCGGGTGAATATTGATACAATATTTGCCTAAGGGACCATCAATAGTCCCCCTTGATATGAAGAATAGTGAAAATATCTTCCAAAGTGTCCGATATATACAGTATGCACCCTTATGTGAACACCGCCACCTAGAACACCTACATCAACCAGTTCCATGCTTCATGGTGTGTCGGCTTGAGGGCTTCACAGTCGTTTTGAATCAAAGCTTTCTGGACCCTTTGGGCGTATGTTCGTTTGGGTCATAGGCGTTCGGTAAGCCTACATCTGTTCTAGGTGGCGGTGTTCACATAAGGGTGCATACTATATATATCGGACACTTTGGAAGATATTTTCACTATTCTTCATATCAAGGGGAATCGAGTGGAAAAGGAAAGAGGAAAATCCGACAGGGCGGTTGTACAGAAGTTGAGCAGTAGATCAACTTCTGTACAACCACAGTGGCCATAGATAGATTGAAATTCATCTGGTCCCTGCGGAATGGCCGCTTTAATCCCAATATACATTAGACCTACTGCATCATCCCATACCCTTTGTTAACAAGTATAATAAGGATGAACCATTTTTTAAATGCAGGCAGACCCAGTTCCTGATGCAAGCGGCACTTACTCCCCCATCTTTTTGAGATGGGAACGAGGGACGCCCATTGCCAAAAGTATGTACGCATAAGACACACACCCCTTCCAGGCCCTTAAAGGAAAAATATGAAAAAAATTGTTAATTAAACAAGTGCTTTTTTTGCCACTACTATTCCTTTATACTGGCTTTTGAAATGTACAAATGTAGCAATTTAGAAATTGGTGTGTATCCCTGATACTCCATGCTGTGCTCAATAATGTGCCCTGCTGTCCACGCCATAATAAGCCCTGCTGTGTGCCCTGTAATATTTCCTACTGTGCCCCATAATGTGCACACCTAACCCCATGTAATATGTCCTGTTGTGCCCCACAATGTGTGCTCCTAACCCCATGTAATATGCCCTGCTGTGCACCATAGTGTGCACTCCTACCACCATGTAATATGCCCTGCTGTACCTTATAATGTGCCCTTCTGTATCCTTTGATGTTCCCTCTTGTGTGCCCCATAATGTGCCCTCTAGCCCCATGTAATATGTCCACTGTGCCCCTATAGTGTCCTGCTGTGCGCCCCCCCCCCCCAATGTACCCTCTTGCCCGTAATGTTCTCTGCTTTGCCCCATAATAATAAGAAAAATTCAATAAACTCAATTGCAGTCATACATTTAGGCCAAAATGTATTCGGCCACATGTCTTTGGTAAAAAAAAATGTAATAAGCGTATATTTATTGGTTTGCACAAAAGTTGTAGCATCTGCAAACTAGTGTACATTTTCTGGAATTTACACAGCTTTTAGTTTATGACTACCTATCTCATTTCTTGAGGTGCTAAAATGGCAGGGAAGTACAAATCCCCCCCCCAATGACCCCATTTTGGAAAGTATACACCCCAAAGAAATTGCTGAGAGGCATGTTGAGCCCATTGAAGATTTAATCTTTTTGTCAAAAGTGATTGAAAAAAACAAAACAAAATACACAAAGTTCTCACTAAATTATATATTGCTCACACATGCCATGGTTATATGTGGACTTACACCCCAAAATACTAAAATACATTCAGCTGCTTCTCCTGAGTATGGGGATACCTCATGTGTGAGACTTTTTGGGAGCCTAGCCACGTACAGAACCCCGAAAACCAATCACCACCTTCATGATTTCTAAGGGCCATAAAATGCCAATATAGCACAAACCCCCCCCAAATGACCCCATTTTGGAAAGACACCCCAAGCTATTTGCTGATAGGTTGAGTCCTTGGAATATTTTGTATTTTGCCACAAGTTTCGGGAAAATTTAATTATAATTTTTTTTTGCACAACGTCGTCACTAAATGATATATTGTTCAAACATGGCATGGTTATATGTGTAATTACACTCCAAAATACATTTCGCTGCTTCTCCTGAGTACGGGGATACCACATGTGTGGGACTTTTTTATCAGACTAACCACATACAGGACCCTGAAAACCAATCACCACCTTCAGGCTTTCTAAGGGCGTACATATTTTATTTCACTCCTCGCTGCCTATCACAGTTTTGGAGGCCATGAAATGCCCAGATAGCACAACCCCTCCCCCCCAAATGACCCCATTTTGGAAAGTAGACACCCCAAGCTATTTGCTGAGAGGCATATTGAGTATTTTGCAGATCTTGCTTTGTGTCACAAAGTTTTGAAAATTGAAAAAAGGAAAAAAATAAATGTTCTTTTCTTTCTTCATTCTCAAAAATAAATGAGATCTGAAAAATACTCACCATGCCTCTTAGCTAATACCTTGGGGTGTCTACTTTCCAAAATTGGGTCATTTGGGGGGCTTTAGACTGTCCTGGCATTTTATGCACAACATTTAGAAGCTTATGTCACACATCACCCACTCTTCTAACCACTTGAAGACAAGGGCCTTTCTGACACTTTTTGTTTACTTTTTTGAAAGAAAATTACTTTGAACTCCCAAACATTATATATTTTTTTAAAGCAGAGGCCCTACAGATTAAAACGGTGGGTGTTGCAATTTTTTTTTCAAACAGTATTTGCACAGCAATTTTTCAAATGCAATCTTTTTGGAAAAAACACACTTTTTAAAATTTTAATTCACTAAAACACACTATGTTGCACAAATGTTTAATGAAATAAAAAAGATGATGGCGATTACATGGATACCAAACACGACATGCTTTAAAATTGCGCACAAACATGCAGCGGCGACAAACTACATACATTGTTAAAAGTCTTTAAAAACCTTTACAGGTTACCATTTTAGATTTACAGAGGAGGTCTACTGCTAAAATACTGCCCTCAATCTGAACTTTGTGGTGATACCTCACATGCATGGTGCAATTGCTGTTTACATATGACACCAGACCTGATGCTTGTGTTGGCCTTAGGGTGTGAGCATGGGGGGACAGGGGTGTTTTTTTTTATTATTATTTATTTTTCTTTTTTATTATAATGTTACACTTTTTCTTAAATTTTTTTTTTGTTTTTATTATTTTTATTGTTATCTCAGGGAATGTAAATATCCCCTATGATTACAATAGGTAGTGACAGGTACTCTTTTTTTGAAAAAAATGGGGTCTATTAGACCCTAGATCTCTCCTCTGCCCTTAAAGCATCTGACCACACCAAGATCGTGTGATGAAATGCTTTGCCAATTTCCCAATAGCGCTGTTTATATCTGCCGAAACCGAAAGCCGAAAAGTCATGAAATGCTCGTAGAGAAAATTTGTGTAGCAGCGCTAAAAAAATTAATGTGTCAGTTAATTGAGTGCCAATGGATTAAACCAAGTGAAAAATAAAAATGAATCGTAGTAATAATATCAACTCAATAAATAATTTTCAACAAAAAAATATAAATAAAGTGAATTACATGCATAGAAAATAGTGATTGCAAATACAGTATATGAAGGGAAAAGTCTTTAGTGAATAAAGAACTCTGAAGTGAAATTAATGTCAGATTCTTCCCTTCGTGATGATCACACAAAAAACAGTGATTCCAGGTAAGATCCACCACCGCATCCGACCACTTTAAGAAATGGAGGCTTACCAACTCGCAAGCACAATAAGCTTATCAGGGCCTTGGGTGGAAGATGTAGCAAAAGGTGCCAATCGCAAAGCTCAGTCCCAGACCAGGTAGGAACTTCTAAGGATCCGCACTCCACCAAACACAGAGGGTACATCAGCAGGCTCTCATAGACTGGATGATTCCCAAATAAATGGTTTATAACCCAGAAAAGAGAAGCCGTCCATAGTGTAATAATGTCTAGGTTTTTATTAAAATATACAAAGTAATACACTTACAAATTCCGAAGAAATAGAAGCATCAGTTACCTGGCCGGCTGTATGTGGACGCCCGTCCACTAAGACCCAGTATGCGGTGATGTCAGCACGCCAAATTCTCCCGATGCACTTTTCATCAAAAAAAATTACATAGTCTGGGGAAAGTTTATGCTCTTTTTTTTAACCGTGGTGGTGAAATCACCTCTGACAGTGCTGGAGTCACGGCTTTACATATAATGGGAGCAAACGCTGTTGCTGTCAAGATAAATAAACGCGTGCTGCAGCTGAATGGCGTACCTGCTAAGCAAATGATGGTTAACAATAAAACAAACATTACAGTATAACATACCACGCCTAGAGGCGATTCAGTTCGCATTGTGCGCTATATAAGTATTTCATTCATTCATTCATTCATACCATACCTGCAAAGCAAATACAATAAAACATAGTAAAAATAAAACAGAGAGAGAACAATAGATCTAGAACAAGAGTGAGTGAACAGTAGATCGGACAGTAGAGAGCGAACATAAGAGAGAGAACAATAGAGAGAGAGAGAGAAGAAAAATAAAGCAACTACTTTTGGATTTTTTATTTTATATATTTTTTTCTGTGTTTTTTTTGACTTTTTTGACTTTTATATAAACTGTAAAAAAAACTGTAAACTGAAAGTTGAAGATTAGGGTCTCTCAAAATGTAATGGCCATCACATCTTTCGAGACCCTGTGTACGTGTGCCTAGGACTGTGTACTGCTGTACCCTACACTAATACTCAACTAGTGTGGTAGCGTTTGAAACAGTCACCGATGCAGAGACCAGGTTGGTCAGGACAGGAGGGACAATAAAAGCGGGTGTCATGCCTAAATCTGCATTTTCTGCAGACACAACATCGTCTTTGGGGTGTTCTTTGGGTTGCATGTACCAGGGAGGACATAAGGAAAATGTCTCTTATTCAGCCTAATTCACTGCATTTGCATTGGGAAGGTGGGCCAAAGCACCGTCTGGAAACAGAAGGGCTGTGACCATCTCTTCCTGGAATTGAAGGAAGGATCCAGTCCGTCTTGAAGCTTTGTATAGCACAAAAGCGTTCAGCAGAGCCAATTGAAATAAATATACAGACACTTTTTTGTACCAGCGTCTGGCCTTACAGGCAATTAGGTACGGCGCCAACAACTGTTCGTTGAGGTCCACCACTCTCGTAGGAATTTGGTCCATCGTGTCTGCATGAAGCAAGGACAGAACAAAAACATTCCGTGAATCCCTCCACTTTACTGCTAACAAATTATTACACTTCAAGCAGGCTTTCTCTCCTGTCTAAGTCGGGATTCTACAAGCCGTTAGGGGAAGCCCCGGTGATTAGATCGCACAGTGCCACATGCGCAAATTCCATAATCAAAAAGGTGACTAAAAAGTGACATGCTCGTTTAATAATTGTCCACGTACATGTGGTACTCCTTTCCGAATAAGGGTGACACCAAGTCCCACACAGTCTTACCAGTGCTCCCTATGTAGTCTGGGCAGTTCTCCGGCTCTACATGATCTTTTCCTCGTAAACCATAAAACTATATGTATAGCCTGTTGCCCTGTCACAGAGCTTATACATCTTGACTCCATATCTGGCACGCTTGCTGGGAAGATACTGTTTGATAGACAAGCGGCCAGAAAACTTAATCAGGGACTCATCAACGCAGACAACTTGATCGGGAGTAAACAAGACTGCAAACTATTTGTTAAAGTGGTTAACGAGGGGCCAAATTTTGTAGAGCTGATCAAATCCAGGGTTACCCCGAGGACGACAGAGTTCTTTGTCGCTGAAGTGCATGAACCACAAGATATGCTTGTATCGTGTCCTGGTCATGGAGGCAGAGAACACATATGGTGAATTAGGTCAGCGGACCAATATGACCGCACTCATTCTTTTTACTTATGCCCAAGAGGAGGGATAGGCCCAGGAAGGTCTTAAATTCGGAAACCGTAATTGGTTTCCAATCTCCGGCAAGGGTCAGCTGGGGATCAGCGGTAATGCATTGACCAGCATACAAATTGCTTTAGGCCACAATAGATCTATAGAGATCTTCTGTGAAAAACAGCAAATAAAAATCAAGTGACGTAAAATCAACTGTTTCCACCTGAATTTCAGGTTGTCCAGTGAATGGGGGAAGTACGGGTGCTGCAGAAGTAGTGGGCTCCCAATTAGGACTGGCGAATGCAGCAGGAAGACCACTATGGGCTCGACGGGCCTGTGTTTGTCTTCTTCTTGGTGGCAGTGGGTCACTACTCATGCTAGCCACCTCGCCAGCTGGAACTGCACTTGTGGGATTTGCCACGTCACCACCACCACGTCAGTGTTACTGCAGTGCTGGATGTACGATCAGGATGTACTAGGCCACTGGTGATTGCATACCTCCCAACTTTTTGAGATGGGAATGAGGGACCCCTATCAGCAAAAGCATGCAGGCATAGGACACACCCCATGCCACGCCCCCTTAAAGGAGAATTGTACAAGAAAAACAAGATTGGTTAAACCCACATGTGCTTTTTTACCTTTACTATTCCTTTATATTGGCATTTGGAATTTACAGATGCAGCAATTTAGAAATTGGATGAGAGGTTTAGCTCTGGAAAACACTTTTTGATCGATAAAAAGTGCATTTTATATACATCTATATAGATCGGACCAAAATGAGGGACAAATGAGGAGGAATGAGGGACAGAGGGATATTGCTCCAAATCAGGGACAGTCCCTCCAAATCAGGGACAGTTGAGAGCTATGTGCTTGCCAGTTCACCAGAAGGGATGAGCGGCACTAGTACTGGCTCTCTGCTCCATACGAGAGCCCTGCGGTTCTTGCACCTCAACGACAGCAGAAGAATGGGGTCTGGTTCGCCTGACCTTGGCAGGGACCACAAATCCATCGTCAGAGCTATCTGTCAGGGTGCCGCTGCTGTCTACAGGTTCGTATTCTGAGCCTGAATCTGAGAGATGAGTGACTTTCTCTTCACCATCTGTCATACTCAGAAACGTGTAGGCCTCTTCACTACTGTACCTTCAATTTGACATTTTGGTCTCTAAATTTACTGTTAAACTAGTGAGACTCACAGGAAAAAAAGCTCCCTACTGTCAGCAACTGCTTCAAACGATGCAAAAGAAAAAAAACGTTAGCGTTCGCGGGGATCAGGCTTGACTCTGTAGTTATGTGTTTTGTGTTTTTGTAAGTTCTACTGGCTCGGCCATTGAGTCAGCGACCCGGAGAAGGAATCCGCCAGTGCCAGAGATGATCATAGGGAGTCCTGTGGGCCAGATGGTCCGAAGAAGTCTCTATGACCTTTCGGAGGCCGGGTGCAACGTTATGACGTCACTCCTAGCCTCTAAATTTGAAAACATGCCTTTACCTCGACTGGAAAGCCGTTTTTTTTGGTTTTGTTATTTTGTTATTTCAGGCTTCCCAGTCTAGAGGCAAAGTCTGGGGACTTATAGACCCCAGATCTCGCTGTAAAGAGGACCTGTTGAAGTAACTGATCAATTCAGTCTAGTACTACTATTATCAGTTATGTATTCCTTGGTCTAGTCCCTATAGTTTAGCTATCAATCTATTACGCCAAGCACATGTTATTGTTAATATCACAATGCTACCACCCTTGGCTATGAAATCAATACACGGTCTAAGATCAATCAAATCTCATTTATTTCCCAAGGAAATAAGAAAACGTGCATCAAGTATCAGTAGAAGTTACAATAATACATAGCATACAATCAAAGTGCAATATAAGCCTTATACTTATCGATCCTCGTGACTGGGTCTCCTGATGGAATAAAGAGAACCAACTCATGGTTGCAACCCTGTTTTTGTTAAACATACCTCAGCCATACCACACCCCATAGCCCATCCTACTCTTTCCCGTAGACCAATCAGCGTCTCTGGGGCGTCTCCTCCCCCAGGCTAACAGTCCTGCCATACTTGGCCTCTGGGGGGCAGTGTTTGCCCATGAATTGCAACTGCTCTGACTGGATTGCAATCTTGTGGCTTGATCTCGGACGCCCCACCAGCTGTCCTTTGTTCTTGCAGACAAGCCGGTGCCATATTATCTTTGAAGTCAGTACATTCCAGGTGGGCTGAATAGAACTCATTCTGCTATTCAAATTGTGTCACATTCCTTGCTTTTAAACATGTGAAACTGCCTGGCATCAATATGGCTGAGTTTGGCTGTACAAACAGCTGTGTAGATGTATAATAATAATTCCTGTCTGATTCCAACATATGCCGCTTTGCGCCTAAAAGGCGCATACCACCCTTCTTCAGACACGGCTCCTTTTGAACAGTCCATAACTGTCTTAACGTGTGTGGTTCCCCAACATGTGCTTCCGAACCAGTACCTGGGGCACAATCCTTAGCTTGTGTAACGCGTGGTTGTTTCCAACGAGCGCTTCAGAGACATCTCTTATGGAACAGTACACAAGTGTCTTACCACGCTATGTTTTCAACGTGTGCAGAAACAGGTCCTATGGAGCAGTCCATAATTGTTTTACCATGTGATGTTTCCCAACACGTGCCGCTTTGCCACTGAGTGACACATCTCCACCATTCTTCAGCGACAGCTTCCATGTCACCATTCTGCATCTTGGGTATCTTCAGGACGGCAGTACAGGCAAGGGGTGCCCATTCATTCACCCTTCACCAGCACCCATTCAGAGCAACATATCACCCAGCTTTCAGACCCAGAGTCTTGAGGAGGGCCTTTCTTGCCCATATTACTAGCCTACAATACCCATAGGTCATACTCTACCACAAACATAAATCAACTTATTACCATAATATATACCTATATATGTATTACGCCCCCTCTCCCAACCTCCTATAACCTTTTACTGTAAATACGGGTCGGGATTAGGCAGGCTTGCTCGCAGCGGCTTTGCAGGGCTCTGACTTGGCAGCAATGTCTCCAATTTGTACACAGAGAGCTCACCGTCAAATCGTCCCTCAACTGGCATAGACAACTGGGAGACCCTTCTAGATAAATATCGCTTAACTACACATATAAGTTTACAACAATTACCAAACCCACACAATTCCACCCCTGTGCCTGGATTTCAGAGATCATGCCCATGTGTACCATGCACCTCTACCTACGGTTAGGTTCAAGGAACCCTCTAGTTCCATGACTAACTCTACACTGGTATTCTTTAGGACAAAGAAACAAACTCGCCTATGTCCTAAATAATACCCGGGTGCCTTCTTCCCAGCAATGATCTCTCCATCCAGAATACAGAGAGAAATAACTTCCCAACATTACTCGTTCATCCCCACATATTGATCTGGCATACAACCAACAAAGGGAAATATCAACCTGCCTCCAGCGTTTATCTTCTCTGATCACATGTGTGATATAGCCTTAAATGCAACAAGATAGAGTCACCAGTCAGTAAGCCCATTGATGCCACCAAATATACAGACCAAGTCTGCACTTCTGTATATGAGAACATACAGCATAACACCTTTCACAATCCAACTTAGTACCACCCATACAGGCATTCGACCACTACTTTGGATTAGTGTAAGCAACGTGTTTTGGCAAAATCTTACTGAGCGGTGATGCTAACTCATCAGGCCACTGCCCCTCATACAGAGACAGTACAATCAGCTTGATGTTGGCTGATATTTCCACCTGCCACAGAGTGCGCGCCAGAGCCAATGACAGGTTTCTGTCCTCTCTACCAACCTCTCAACATGGTTGACAAAATCCGGAGCCACTCTAACCTGAGTGTTTCTGTGACTTCATTGAATGTTATCAAGGATACCACCAATCTCCCGGGGTAACAAAGTCACGCTCCTTCTCTGAAGCTATGGCTGTGAGTTTGTTCCTCAGGAGGCTGATGTCCACTCCATTAACAACACCCATCCCAGCTATTGTTCCCCCCCCCCAATATAGTGCTGAATACATCCCTCCTCTTTCGGGTTACTCCTCAGAAATAAGCATCCTGCATGGACTTCATTCTCATCTCTGGGAGTAAGTCACTGGTACAATAACCGCACCTGATTCAGTGTATACTCAGCACATATAGGGTGATAGGTTTTTGTCAACCACCACGAGATGTTGCAGCACCATGTGGTGAAGTCCTACTGTACCCTGGTAGCCAGCGTTTGTTCCCTTTATTTTAACGGAGCATGCTCCTGTGTGTATTTACTGGCATTATCTGTGCAGGGTTTCAACCTCTCAGGTGAGACACCAACCGGGCGTATCTTCCTCATGTCTAGTTCTGGTGTCCCGCATGTCCTGTAACCGAAAGCTTCTCTCTAGGACCGCTAGGATTGAGACACCACCCCTACGAGGAAGTTTTCCCCCATTGATGTGTCACCTGGCACCCTTTAGTCTGATCCACAGCTACCTTATTATGCATAAGCGCCAGTATGCCTCCTGGGTACCTGCACCATATTAACTCCGTTACACCAATACATGTAATACATTAAAACCTTTTTTCTTTCAATTCCTCCTTCCAACAAAAAAACACATATTTTACATTTTCATGTTTTGACGGATTGGATGTGTCATAACTCTTCCCCAACCTCCAACCCATTGCACATGTATAAATAACATGTTTGCATTCATCAGGAGAGATTTCAGCAAAAATATTTCACAAGTTCTCTTGCTAGGCACAGTCTTTCAGATTCAGCATTAGCACCAAATTGTCCATACGAAAAAACAGGTATTAATCTGAATCTTTCAGTTTTCCTTCTCTCCTGATGTTTATCGGAACTAATTTGTGGTATGGTGTGGCACAGACAAACTGCCAACCAGATGATCATCTGTCATCCATGTTCCAGAAGCTTCTCCAATTCTCGCCCCACTTGGATTCTGGAAGTGAAAAACAAGAGCAGTATCAAATTCTTATCCACAATATCTGATCGCTTACCATGTTTACTTATAGTTCCCTCCTTGGAGCTCAGGACCTCAGTATTCCTGGCTTCTGCAACTCTGACCAAACTATCCAAACAACCATGACCTCTTTAGGCTACACCCACTGTAAAATGGATCCCCATGGTATGATCAAAAAACGTTTAAAACTGAACGTCAGTGTTGCTTCTCAAAAATTTCAAATTTTACAAACTAAAAAAAACAATGCATCTATCTGTATCTTTACGATGTATGCACTACCCCTTTTCAGGTGACTGGTTCTAACTGAGGGCATTGTCAATTCCCCCCCTTTCAGGTGGATTAGACCTACTACTTTTCCACCTGAATAAAAATATAACTAACATAGAGGATTAAACCAATATCAAAAAAATTTTTTTTAGAAGAAAAATAAAAATAAAAAAAATAAAATAAAATAAAATAAAAATTAAAAAAAAAATGTAAAAAAATTAAAAATCTGCCCATGATCACACAAACAACATGACAAGACAACCACCATAAAACAATGACAAACACTCAACTTTTAGTTAAGATCCATGGACTTTTCTCCTGCAAAGAGTGCTTATTCCCATCTGAAATACAATTAGTTAATGGGGGAAAACGAAAAACAAACACAAAACAAAGCATATGTATCATCACAACATTTTAGCTTCATTTGTAACTCTTTTTAGCACTATTTATTTTTCATTGTTTGCAAACAATTACTAACTACTGAGCTCATGGTACCATGTGATAATCGATTATGCATTTACAATAACTTAACCCCTGTTCTGTTATATTTTTCCCACTGTTCTCGCTTTGAGAGACCTGCAAACAAATGCAAATGTCCGTATACGAACCAGTTTAACTTCTTCCTGGTCTCTGGAAAAAGGAACACACAAGTGATTACACACAATTCTTATGTTAATCAGCAGTATTGGATATTACTCAGGAAAAGTTTACAAAGACTGACAATAAGAGAAGAGTAAAGAAACACAAGATAAAAAAAAACTCATAACAGAAACATCTTTTAACCACACAAAAGAAAAACCACAATACCAATTCAGGGGTTTATCCCTAAAAGTACAAAACAAAAAAAATGTATATCTATATCCAGGTCCTCTATCATATTCTGAACTTGAAACTTGCATCAAACCTTTTTCATAGCCGGGAAACATTGACCAGAATATTCTTACCATGCTTGCAGCTCACTAAGTTCTGCTAACATTGTTTCCCCCAGTGCTATATTTGAGTAACCATGCGTCTATCTCCATTTTGACTCTAAGCAACTGTCCTACATATTGCTTTTTAGTTTCTAGACCCCGCATTTGCGTTTTACACGGGAAATGGGTTTGATTACTAAGGGTTCCGTGCTGTGGATGGCTACCCCACCTGGCTGAATAACACACATGATGCCTTGGGGTCGTTTTCGGGTATACTTTCCTTTCGATATCATTATTCGCCGCCCGACAATATTTTGAAGTGTGACCCCCCCTTTTACACAAAAAACATTTTAGTTCTGGTTTTCCTGCATAGGCCATTTTTTTAGCATATGGCGCTGGAAACCCACATTGCTGGATAATATTACTGCGATTGGAATGCACAGACTTTACACTTTCGTTGTCTGAGGAGTCATCCGAAGTGTCAACTCCTGAGTCAATTTCAAGTGCAGTTATCCCACCTTTATTTGCTTCTTTCACATCGATTCCCATCACAGTACTATCATTTGCAGTGATAATAGCATACGGGTTTTCTTCATATTTCACTTCTAGCTTTTCTATACACTGAGCATGTGTGGAGGGTACCTCCACTATTGCACACTTGGAGGATAACTCCATTATGGCTGCTTGTGCCTTAAGCCTTGTGATAACCTGCAAATTCTCAGCCTCCCTTTGATTCAAAGAGGCAATGCAACTTTCTCTTAATTTACACGTTTGTTCTAATTCATCTAATCTCTGTTGCAATACACATTTCTCAGTCACTAATTGTTTAATCCGACTACTAGTATCTGCATCAGCCTTTTCAATCCTCATTGCTACATCACTTACCTGTTCCATCACTTTTTCTCTATCAGCAAACCATTCTAATTCTTTTTGTTCCGCAATTTCTTTCATTCTCAGCAACATGCATACAGAATTGGCTATTCTCTTTTTCTTGCCCTTTTTTGAAGATTTTTTATACTTTATGGCATCATTATGAGTATTGCATTGTTTCAATAGATCATTGAATTGGTGTGTTAAAGCATCCTTTCTTATACTGTTGAATTGAATACAAGCATTTTTCCCAAGAAACTCTTCAAGGATATCCATTGACATGCTAATTAGACTATCCCCACTAGATTGCTCAACCAGTTGCTTAGACAATAGAAAACAGATAAACAAATGGACAACCCCCCCTGGTCCTACCAAAAAAAACAAAAAAAACAAAAAAAAAAATAGATACGAACCGTTTAAATTTCCAGTGACTTGTGGTTCTACAGCATACAAGACACAAGGCACACTCTTAATCAATGCCTTGGTCTTCTATTGGACCAGAGCTATTTCACTCTCACGTGGGTAGGAATAAAAAACCTATATTTACCCCACTTTTTTTTCTTTTCCCTCAAAGATGTATGGTAATTCCTGTCACTCTCTAACCAACACTGTGCATTAGCAATACACTAAACAAACAGATACCAAGCACACAAAGACACAGATGAAGCTGTTTAGAAGCTAGCTTTGACCTGTAGCCCCACTCCAAATACAAACAAAAAAAAACAAAAAAGACAAAAAAAAACAAATACAAATCCGATTACCCACGAATTTCTTGAGGAGAACACACTCTTATTCAATGCCCTCCTATACGATAGCAGGTCATAGGGAATTTCTATTGGGACAGAAAGTTTTTTTCACAATCACGTGGATATTTCCACTTTTCCCTCAAAATTGTATGGTTTATCCTGTCAATCTGCGGTTATATCACATAACCAGGGATGATCAGTCCCTTATCTCGCCAGTGTGCCAATTTGCCCTCTGGTTACAAGTTTGCAGCAAACACAACAATATATATATATATATATCAGTCACAGTTCTCACCAGGTTTTACGCGTGCGTTTATACCAGTGAAATATCTCACAGAATTTTCCTGCTCATCCAAGCGTGGTTTCAGAATTCGCGAGCCAGCGCCAATCTTGTCCACACTAGAGATGACTTTCAGTTCTGGGTGTCTGAGCATCTGTGCTTACAGGGACTCAAACAAAAATACCTTATATTTTTGTGGATTCTGTGTAAAAATACGTTTTACACGCCTTCTGGGGTGCCAAATGAAGTAACTGATCAATTCAGTCTAGTACTACTATTATCAGTTATGTATTCCTTTGTCTAGTCCCTATAGTTTAGCTATCAATCTATTACGCCAAGCACATGTTATTGTTAATATCACAATGCTACCACCCTTGGCTATGAAATCAATACACGGTCTAAGATCAATCAAATCTCATTTATTTCCCAAGGAAATAAGAAAACGTGCATCAAGTATCAGTAGAAGTTACAATAATACATAGCATACAATCAAAGTGCAATATAAGCCTTATACTTATCGATCCTCGTGACTGGGTCTCCTGATGGAATAAAGAGAACCAACTCATGGTTGCAACCCTGTTTTTGTTAAACATACCTCAGCCATACCACACCCCATAGCCCATCCTACTCTTTCCCGTAGACAAATCAGCGTCTCTGGGGTGTCTCCTCCCCCAGGCTAACAGTCCTGCCATACTTGGCCTCTGGGGGGCAGTGTTTGCCCATGAATTGCAACTGCTCCGACTGGATTGCAATCTTGTGGCTTGATCTCGGACGCCCCACCAGCTGTCCTTTGTTCTTGCAGACAAGCCGGTGCCATATTATCTTTGAAGTCAGTACATTCCAGGTGGGCTGAATAGAACTCATTCTGCTATTCAAATTGTGTCACATTCCTTGCTTTTAAACATGTGAAACCGCCTGGCATCAATATGGCTGAGTTCGGCTGTACAAACAGCTGTGTAGATGTATAATAATAATTCCTGTCTGATTCCAACACCTGTCATGCCCTATTCCTATTATAAGGGATGTTTACATTCCTTGTAATAGGAATAAAAGTGATCAAAAAAATGTAAAAAGAAAGAGTCAAAAGAGAAAAATAAAAGTAAAATAAACAATATTTGCAATAAACAAAAAGTTGCAATGGCCACCATTTTATTCCCTAGGGTCTCTGTTAAAGAAAATATATAATGTTTGGGGGTTCTGAGTAATTTTCTAGCAAAAAAAAAAAGGATTTTTACATGTAGGAGAGAAGTGTCAGAATTGGCCTGGGTGGCAAGTGGTTAATAGAGATAGAAAAGGGTAGGTGAGACCGGGATACCTGGGGGAGGAGGGGAGACCGGGGGGAAGGGTGAGGAGATAATGAGAGGGGGGGTGGGGCGAATAGATAATGGGGGAACACTGGGGGGATATCTCCTATACCTGGCTGCATTGTGAGGATATTTCTCTGACATTCAATGAATTGTGTACTGGGAGTGTGACTTTTTTTCTCTTTGTGTCTCCTCCTCACATGGAGCTCTTAGTGGATTTATTCTCCTGCTTTGTGTGGGATGCATATTGCATATAGAGAACTCAAAGGGTTAAATTAGTGAACAGAACTCGTTGTGTCCTGTGACCCCCATCTGTGCTGTCTTTTACTGTATTTCATTAGGGTAATTTGGTTTATTATTTTGCTATTGCTTTGGAAATGTACCGGTATATAACATTTTTTTTTGTCAAAATGAAAAGTCCTAGATGTGTTTTATTTTGTGCTCTTTTAACCACCTCGCGCCCGCCCTATAGCCGAATGACGGCCGTAGAGCAGGCACGTTCGTCCGGGTGGTCGTCCCTGGACGGCCTGATGTTTACTTCCGCAATGCGCGCCGCCGCGGGCGCGCATCGCGGAAGTTCTGTGTTCGCCGTGTCCCCCGGGGACAGGCAAACACAGATCGCTGTAAACGGCCAATCACAGCGGCCGTTTACAGCGTGATCGGCGTGTCCAATGGGAGATGATCTCATATGTAAACATATGAGATCATCTCTCAGCGCCGCTCTCCCTCCTCGCACAGACAGTGTGAGAGGGGAGAGATGAACGGCTGCAGCGGCAGCCGTTCTGCCTGTAGTAAGGGAAAAAAAAAAAAGTAAAAAAATAAAAAGTGCCATCCTCCCCCAGCAGTGCCATCCGCCCCAGCAGTGCCATCTGCCCCAGTGCTATCTTCCCCAGTGCCATCCGCCCCAGTGCCATCTGCCCCAGTGCCATCTGCCCCAGTGCCATCCACCCCAGTTCCATCCACCCCAGTGCTACCTGCCCCCAGTGCCATCCACCCCAGTGCTACCTGCCCCCAGTGCCATCCATCCCAGTGCTACCTGCCCCCAGTGCCATCCACCCCAGTGCTACCTGCCCCCAGTGCTACCTGCCCCCAGTGCCACCTGCCCCCAGTGCCACCTGCCCCCAGTGCCACCTGTCGTCAGTGCCACCTGTCGTCAGTGCCACGTGTCATCAGTGCCATGTGTCATCAGTGCCACATAGTGCCATCTGTCATCAGTGCCACGTATCAGTGCCATTTGTCATCAGTGTCACGTGCCATCTGTTGTCAGTGTCACGTGTCATCAATGCCACTTATCAGTGCCATCTGTCATCAGTGTCACGCGTCATCGGTGCCATGTATTAGTGGCATCTGTCATCGGTGGCACGTATTAGTGCCACGTATTAGTGCCATCTGTCATCAGTGCCACGTATTAGTGCCACGTGTCTTCAGTGCCATGTATAAGTGCCACATGTCATCAGTGCCACGTATAAGTGCCACGTGTCATCAGTGCCACATATTAGTGCCATCTGTCATCAGTGCCACATATTAGTGCCATCTGTCATCAGTGCCACCTGTCATCAGTGCCACGTATAAGTGTCATCATTGCCACGTATCAGTGCCATCTGTCATCAGTGTCATGTGTCATTGTCCTGGTGCTTCAAAAGTGTAATAAATAGTCAACAAGTTAGATGTGTAATTTATGTTCCTAGAACACATGATGGCGCTACCTGCATGTTGGGCCTCTCTATGTGGCCAGGCTGTGAAAAAGTCACACACATGTGGTATTGTAATACTCAGGAGGAGTAGCAGAATTTTTTGGGGGGTGTCATTTGTGGTATACACATGCCACGTGAGAGAAATAACCTATTACAATGACAATTTTGTGGAGAAAAAAAAAATATGAAAAATCTTAATTTTGCAAAGAATTGTGGGAAAAAAATGACAACATCAAAAAGCTCACTATGCCTCTTACTAAATACCTTGGAATGTCTACTTTCCAAAAAGGGGTCATTTGGGGGATATTTGTACTTTCCTGACTTGTTCGGGTCACAAGAAGCGAGATAGTCCACCAGTACATCAGATGTGATCAATTTTGTGCGATTCGCACCACACCTTGTAGACTCTCTAACTTTCACAAAGACCAAATAATATCCACTAATTTGGGTTATTTTTACCAAAGATATGTAGCAGTATAAATTGTGGCCAAAATTTATGAAGAAAAATTAATAATTTGCATAATTCTGTCACAGAAACAAAGAAATATGCGTTTTTTTTCAAAATTTTCGGTCTTTTTTCATTTATAGCGCAAAAAATAAAAACCCCAGAGGTGATCAAATACCACCAAAAGAAAGCTCTATTTGTGGGAAAAAAAGGACACAAAATTCATTTGGGTACAGTGTTGCATGACTGAGTAATTGTCATTCAAAGTGTGAGAGCACCGAAAGCTGAAAATTGGTCTGGGCAGAATGGTGTTTAAGTGCCCAGTAAGCAAGTGGTTAAAACCTGCAATTTAATTTCCCCTAAATATTTATTTTTGTTCCTAATTTGCCCTAAATTGTGTTCAGATTTTTAATACTGTATCCTATGGATCACTCTGTAATTTTTTTTGGTACTTTTTGCATTTCTTTATGTTTTTTTTTTTTTTTTTACGTTTTGCACTTTGCACTTACGTTTGTTTTTTCGTTATATTTTCTTAATTTACTAAACATTTATTTTGAACATAGTAAAGAGAAATTCTGTGAAAAACGTATGTAATGTGGGCATTGCAATATGTACAGTAGGTGGGGCTTTGTGTTGGTGTGGCTTGAGTGTGGACGGGACATAGGGGGCCCCATGATCTCCTATTGCCCGGGGGCCCCAATGCGTTGTCAGTCCACCCCTGACGGTAATATTTATGGTGGACCATACTGTAATATTTGTGGAACAGCATACTGTAATATATGTGGTGGCATGCACTATAATATTTGTGGTGGAGCATACTATACTAATTGTGGTGGAGCAGCATACAATAGTATTTGTGGAGCAACATACAGTAGGTTTTGTGGTGGAGCATACTGTAATATATACAGCATGTTGAAGAAGCATACTGTAATACTTGCGGTAGAGCAGCATACTGTAACATTTGTGGTGGAGTATACTGTAATATTTGTTGTAAAGCATACTATAATGTTTTTCTTTTGTGGAACAAACTGCCCATTAATAAGGGGCATGCATGCCACCAATATAAGAGGGCATAGGGGCACAATGCGCATCCACTGTACCACAACCACAAATGCACGCGGTTGAGGTGTAGTTGCGACATTAAATTGGTAGGCTGCTGGGACTCAAGGCTGCCAGTACTGCCATCGTTGGCAGACTTATATGAGAAGAGTGGTTGCTTGTTGTGCCAAGAGGAAGCGGTCTGGAAGAGCTTGTGGAGTTGGCATAGGACAGAGTGCTTGACTGTATGGCCTGTTTTCAGTGTGTGGATCTTTAAATGGTTCTTGGGTTCTTTGCAGCTGTTGAATACTTAACTGTCCCACTGTTGAGATTATTGCTTGCCCTGATACCTTGCTAGGGGTTATCATTGCTGGCCCTGACATGTGCTGGGAGGTATCATTACTGGCCCTAACATGTGCTGGGAGGTATCATTACTGGCCCTGACCCTTGCTGGTGGCTGTTATTGCTGGCCCCAATGGCACTTATTATACTTCCACAATCTCTTCTGTGTACCTCCAGGCCCTATTTTGTCTAAAAGGAGGAAAGTTGGCACATTACGAGCTAAAGAATTGGAAAAACACTCACTTACCCATTTTGGCCATGCCCACATATGCAAAGTGGGCTGCATGCGGCGCATCAGCTCCTTCACATCACCCCCTAAAAAATGTTGTCTGTAGCCTCCTCCCCCTCATTTTGGCCAAGGCCAGAAACCAGGAAGCAACTGAAGAAATGTGAGAAAAAAAAAAGGTTTAACTACTGCCAGACCACCCGCTGTCATTATTCCTTGGCACTTTGACATTTAATATCATTGTTATGGCAGCAGATAGCTGCCATAATCCAGGTATTTTTAAAAACGTTGAGCAGTCCGCTTTCGGATAAAAGTGGTTCCTGTGGTGGATTCGCTGCAAGATCACTTTTATTGGTGACAGGAGAGGTACCCACTCCCCCCCTGCCATGTTCCGTTCATCTCCGCTGCTTATCTGTAGTGGCAGAGATGATCGGATTGTTTCCCCTCAGAGGCATGAAGTCAAGTCAAGGAATGATGGCCTCCACCCGACTCCATACCTATGGATGATGGAGGCGACATCAAACATCACTTCCACCCAATGGTCTTAAAGGGGTTGTAAAGGAATTTTTTTTTTTTTAAATAACAAACATGTTATACTTAACTCCACTGTGCAGCTCGTTTTGCACAGAGTGGCCCCGAAACCTGGTCTTCTGGGGTCCCTCGGCGGCTATCTCGGCTCCCTCCCGCAAGGACCCCACAACTTCATTAGAGGTCCCTCGCATGATGTGGAGCAGGGGTCTCAAACTGGTGGCCCTCCAGATGTTGCGAAACTACAAGTCCCATCATGCCATTGCCTTTGGGAGTCTTGCTCTTAACTGTCAGCCTTGCAATGAATCATGGGACTTGTAGTTTTTCAACAGCTGGAGGCCCACCAGTTTGAGACCTCTGATGTGGAGTGCTTGCGGGCGCACTCCCGTGAAACAGCCGGCGGCTATAACCGCTCGCTGTATCACTCGGCGCTGCCCCGGCGCGGCACGTCATTGGATGTGATTAACAGCAGCGCAAGCCAATGGCTACACTGCTTTTAATCTATCCACACTAACCAATCAGCGGCCAGGCTGATCGATGAAGAGGATGTTGGGGACGAGCGCGGGACTTTCCAGGGGTCAGGTAAGTATAACGGGGGGGCTGGGGGGGCCAGCATTGTCAGATGATTTTTCACCTTAATGCATAGAATGCATTAAGGTGAAAAAACTTTTACCTTTACAACCCCTTAAAAGGGGAAATTATTTTTATTTTTTTAAATATATATATATATATATATATATATATATATATATATATATATATATATTTTTTTTTTTTTTTTTTTTATTGCATAAAGTGGTTGTATATTCAATTTTTTAACTTTTACCTACAGGTAAGCCTATAATAAGGCTTACCTGTAGGTAAAAAAAATCTCAAAGAGAAGAAAGAACAGGTGCGCCACACTAAGTGCAGTATTTAAAAAACACACACTATTTAATCATTAAAAATCAAAGCCAAATGGCTACTCACAAAAATGGTATGGATAAAGCCATGTAAATATTTCCAGAATGACACAGTGCTTCTGCGGTCCACGCTGCTGTCCTGTTGGTATACAACCAGGCTGGGTGCAAGGATGGTCCAGGGGTGCTAGCAAAAATGCTGTTGGTGCTGCTATGGTGTCCTTATAGTATCCACTGGGGATGTCCGGAATGCCCAGGATACAGTATACTAGCATCCTATGCTTTATTCGGGGACCGAATATGACTTGGACTTGTTTTAATTGATTTATTTCAAGCACCATCCATTTTTGTCCCCCCCCCCCCATTGGAACTAATTTTGTTCAGTTCAGTTGATTTTTGTACCATTAATTTCTTTTTTTCCTAAAAAAAAATCTCCTAAACCTGTACGGTTTAGGAGATATTCCCTTTGCAATGAGCCACTGACTGCAGCGGCGCATGCGCACAGAGGATTCTCGGCTGAAAGCACCGATCTCGGTAAAGAGCTTCCGACGGAGGCTCTTTACCACGTGATCAGCCCTGTCCAATCATGGCTGATCACAATGTAAACAGGAAAAGCCGCTGATCGGATTTTCCTCACTCGCGTCTGACAGATGCGAGTGGAGGAGAACTGATCGGCGGCTCTCCTGACAGGGGCACACTAGACAGGGGGACACTAGACCACCAGTGAAGACGCCAGGATGACTAGGGAAGCACCCAACATGTGGATGGCCAGGTACATCCCCCATTGCCATCCACATGTGCCAATCTGTGCCAATCAGTGCCCACAAATGGGCACTGACTGGCACCATAGAGTAATAGATGAATTGAGTAATGCCCAGCAATGCCACCCATAAGTGTCATCAGTGTCCATCAGTGCCACCTATCAGTGCCCATCCGTGCCCATCAGTGCCCACCTATCAGTGCCACCCATAAGTACCCACCAGTGCCACCCATAAGTACCCACCAGTGCCACCCATAAGTACCCATCAGTGCCGCCAACGAGGGCCCATCAGTTCCGCCTATGAATCCCCATCAGTGCCGCATACCAGTGCCACCTATCAGTACCCATTGTGCTACCTATCAGTGCCCATCAATGCCGCCTATCAGTACCCATCATTAGTGCCCATCAGTGCCACCTCATCGGTGCCCATCAGTGCCACCTTATCAGTGCCCATCAGTGCCCGTCATTGAAGAAGAAAACGTATTTATGTACAAAAAAATTAACAGAAACAAAGAAAAACGTGTTTTTTTTTCAAAATTTTCTGTCTTTTTTTATTTGTTGTGCAAAAAATAAAAATCGTAGAGGTAATCAAATACCACCAAAAGAAAGCTCTATTTGTGGGAACAAAATGATATAAAATTAGTTTGGGTACAGTGTAGCATGACTGCACAATTGTCATTCAAATTTCAACAGCGCTAAAAGCTGAAAATTGGCTTGGGCAGGAAGGTGTCTAAGTGCTTGGTATTGAAGTGGTTACACAGAGTTAATGTTTATTGAGATCATTTCGTTCCCCTTTAGGCACAAGGTATGACTAGCATCATCTCTTATTATCAGCTGATACATCATTATATTTACAGTATTTTGATATGCAACAAGTGTGTTTAGAAGTGGTTTCAAAAATAAATACAGTATTAAGAGGATTTTAATTACCTGTGTGTGTTAGCCTGCATTCACATCAAAGCAGAGCATATACCTAGTGATTTTTAAAGCGTTTTCTTTATGTATTTTTCAGGCATATTTTTGACTTGACCTCCGCAAGGTTTTACATTCTTCATGTCCAGAGCATTTGTTTTCTATTCAGCACTGCGCTACTTTAACCACTTCAAGACCATACCTATTTCTGCAATATTTTATGTCACACTATATTTGCTCAGAGGTCTTTCAAATGCAATTTAAAAATAAAAATAAAAAAACACTTCAATAAATAAAAAAAATGAAACAGTAAAGTTAGCCCAATTTTTTTGTATATTGTGAAAGATAATTTTACACCGAGTAAATTGATACCCAACATGTCATGCTTCAAAATTGCACCTGCTCGTGGAAAAACTTTGACACTTAAAAATCTTCATAGGCGAAGTTTAAACATTTCTACAGGTTACCAGTTTTGAGTAAGAAAAATGAAACAGTAACGTTAGCCCAATTTTTTTGTACAATGGGAAGGATAATGTTACGCCGAGTAAATGGATACCTAACATGTCACGCTTTAAAATTGCGCATGCTCGTAGAATGGCGACAAACTACAGTACTTAAAAATCTCCATAGGCGACTCTTTAAAAATATTTATCGGTTACCTGTTTAGATTTACAGAGGAGCCCTTGTGCTAGAATTATTGCTCTTGCTCTAATGATCGTGGCGATATCTCATATGTGTGATTTGAAGATTGTTTACATTTGCGAGTGCGCCTTACAAATGCGTTTTCATTAGCGCGCGAGCATGGAGGGATGGGGTGATTTAAAAAAATGTTTTACTTATTTTTTAAAATTTTTATTTTTTACACTGTCCCTTTAACCACTTGCCGACAGCAGCACGCCAATTTATGTTGGCAGAATGGCACAGCAGTCAAAAGGGCGTACCTGTATGTTCCTTTGAATATGCCACGTAGCGGTCAGGTGGCCGCTGCGGGAGCGCTCCTGCAGGTCCCACGAACTCGAAGTTCGCTGGAGGCCTGCGATCGTGGCGAGGAGAGGCAGAACGGGGAGATTCCTATGTAAACAAAGATCCCTGTTTCCCTGTTCTGCCTAGAAACATGACAGGGATCTACTGCTCCCTGTCATCAGGAGCAGTGATCTCTGTCATGTTATAGTTAGCCAATCCTCCCTACAGTTAGAACACATCCAGGGAACACACTTAACCCCTTCATTGCCCCCTGGTGTTTAACCCATTCCCTGCCACTGTCATTTATACAGTAATCAGTGGCTATTTTTAGCTCTGATCGTTGTATAAATGTCAATGGTCCCAAAAAAGTGTCCAATCTGTCTGCCATAATGTCACAGTCTCGATAAAATTTGCAGATCGCCGCCAGTACTAGTTAAAAAAAAAAACTTAATAAAAATTCCATAAATCTATCTCCTATTTTTGAAATGCTATAACTTTTGCGCAAACCAAACCATATACACTTATTGCGATTTTATTTACCAAAAATATGCAGAAGAATACATATTGGCCTAAACTGTGGAAGAAATGTGTTTTTTTATATATATTTTTTGGGGATATTTATTTTAGCAAAAAGTAAAAAATATTGCTTTTTTTTTCAAAATTGTCGGTCTTTTTTTGTTTATAGCACAAAAAATAAAAACCACAGAGGTGATCAAATACCACCAAAAGAAAGCTCTATTTGTGTAAAAAAAAAATTTGTTTGGGTTCAACGACACACGACCACACAATTGTCAGCTAATGTGATCTCCCGGTGGGATGGCTATATGTGGAATTATACCCCAAAACACATTCTGCTACTTTTTTGGACGTTTTGGGAGCCTAACCGCATGTGGGGGCTGAAAGCCAATGACTGCCTTCAGATTTTCAAAGAGTGTAATTCCCTCACTCTATTTCCTGACTACCTATCACAGTTTTGGCGGCCCTGAACTTCCAGGATAGTACAGACACCCAAGGTATTTGCTGAGAGGCATGTTGAGCGCGTGGAAGATTTTCTTTTTTGGTTCCTGAAAAGCAAACGACAAGGGTTAAGAATAAAATACGGTAACAATATAACATTAACTTAATAAAACAATAGAAAATGTAACTACTTTTAATGACTTTTCACTGTTTTAACTTTTTTTTTATAATTTAACGTTTTGCAACAATAACCTTGCAGCCTTTGATTTAGGGGCCTTCCAAAATGTGGGATAGGATGGAACGTTGGGCAGGTGATCTGCTAAGAAGGACGCCCATACCATCCCAGTACCATTCCGGTATTTTTATGTGCTTCTTCATCTGATATAGAGTGGTGCACTGGCGCACCTGAAAAATGTGAGTACCCCAGATGGGGGTTGTTTTGCTGTTTTAAATCATTTAAACTGTATTACACTATCAAGTCTTTATTCTACATACTTACTGAGGTACCTTACTAACGAATCCAGCATTCGGGTATAACTGCAGGAACCCAGAGGTGGTTCATAGGCGTGTATTGACTGCGCTTAATTGCAAAGTCACACGCCCTAAGGTAAGCATTCAATACCTAAGGGGAGCACCAGAGTGAGATCACTACGGCATGCTTTGGATCACCTTCTTAGCGGTTTCAGAATCGCATGGACTTTAATCACACTTAATAGTTTCAGAATTGCATGAACTTTAAGCACATTCATTTGTTATAATTGGATGTCACATTTGCACAGGAGCACTTTGGTTTATGATTAATTTAGGAGTGGGATCATTGCTCACTTAATACATGATCCGTTTGATACAGTCAGAAGGGGTATAATTGTTTACCATTTGAGTGCTCAGGTGTACTTTAATTACTCATTTATGTAATCATATGTATGTTGTTGCACTATTGTCACTTTTTATAGTGAATAGAGACTGACTGATTTATACCACTGTACAACTTTCACATATAGTTGTTTGCACTTGGTTATCACATGTGTATAGTGTGCAGTCTATCGGGTATATTAGAAGCGCAGCGCATATATTTTATTATTTTCAAAATGTGAAACATCTAACATCTTTCAAGACCCTTGTGTGTAAATTGTGTATCCCAAACTGTGCCCTGCTGTACCCTAAACCAGTGTTTCTCAACTCCAGTCCTCAAAGCGCCCCAACAGGTCATGTTTTCAGGCTTTCCATAATTTTGCACAGGTGATTTGATCAGTTTCACTGCCTTAGTAATAACCACATTTCATCTGAGGGAAATCCTGAAAACATGACCTTTTTTGGGGGCACCTTGAGGACTGAAGTTGAGAAACACTGCCCTAAACGAATATGCCGCTAGTGTGTGGTAGAGATGGAAGCAGTCCTTGATGCAGAGACCAGGTTGGCCTGGACAGGAGGGAAATAAAAAACAGGTGGCATGCCTAATTCCGTGTCTTCTACAGATGCATTTTTTTGGGGATGACTTTTGGATCGGGGTACGTCAGGAAAATGCCTTTTATGCAGCTGGCTCACTGCATCTGGATTTGAGGTTTGGGCCACAGCACCTTTTGGATACAAAAGGGCTGCAACAATCGCTTCCTGAAATTTTAGAAAGGATCCAAATATCCCTGTTGCTTTGTCAATCACAAATAGGGATGAGCCCGGTGTTCGATTCGAACCCATGTTCGAATCGAACATCGCCCGTTCGTCCGTCGAAAACAGAACTTTGTGCGTCGTTCGCATCAAATTCGTGTGATACGAACGGCCCACAATGCACTGTGACCCTGCATGCTTGGCCAATCACAGTGCCGGCTGCGAGGAGAGCCATAATTGGCCACAGGTTGGATGCCTGTGGCCAATTATAGCTCAGGGGGTTTAGTACATGCCCCACACTATATAAGGCCGCCAGTGCGGCGGCATTGTGTAGTGTGTTGCGGCGTTCATAGAGAGAAGGATAGGCAGGGACAGTGTCAGCTTTGCTTTGCTTCCTAACTTACCGCTGTTACAGTGGGTGTAGTGTGCCTCCTGCACAGCATACACCTGAATCTACCCCCCCTCATTGCTGGTGTTGTGTAGTTGATTTGTGCAACACAGGCATCTGCCTAATATTCAGTCAGTGTAGTGTGCCTCCTGCACAGCATACACCTGAATCTACCCCCTCATTGCTGGTGTTGTGTAGTTCATTTGTGCAACACAGGCATCTGCCTAACATTAACATAACATATTTTGGGTGCGGGGTTCCCCTAAATATCCATACAAGACCAAAAGGGGCTGGTAATGGGCTGCGGTAGGGGGGTGATGGGGTAGCCATGCCATTTTTCTCAAAGATTTTCCTCCATATTGCCAGGACAAGAGATTACTTAATAATTACTTAATAAATGCTTTAATAGCTGCAAGCAGTTTTAATTGGCTTTTTTTCCTTTACAAATGTCATTTTGTGCAGGGACTGTTCTAAACATGGGAAACACATGCCACTTCACAGGCATACTTTAGACACCCCCCAGGTACGATATTTGAAGTAATATTTCACTTTTTTTTCACTTTATGCATCATTAAAATGACTGCTCCAGAAAAAAACGTCAGTTTTTAAAACTTCTTTTGATACATGTCCCCATGTCTCCAAACCCTTTTTAGGACAATAACATGCACATTGGCCGTTATAATTAGCACTTTAGATTTCGAACGTTTGCGTCCATTGTAATTGATAGGGTTCTAACGTTAGTGCGAACTTTCGATCCGTTCGCAGGTTCTGATGCAAACCGAACGGGGGGTGTTTCTGCTCATCCCTAATCACAAACACATTATATAGAGCCAATTAAAATAAATATACAGACATATTTTATAAGCAGCGTCTGTGGGACTCTGCAAGCTCTGCAGGACACCTTAGTATGGGTTTTTTATTTGGTCATTGAAGTCTACTTCTCCCATATTAAGATTATATTCCTGGGCACAGAAAGGCTTTTTTTTTAATGACACCAGATGCTGTAAAAATTTGTCAAATCTGCATGAATTAAATAAGATACAAAAACATCCCATCTGTTCCTCCACTTCACTGTGAGTAATTCACAATTTTATAAGCAGGCTTTCTCCCCCTTTATAAGTCGGGTGTTAACAAGCCCTTGGAGGAAATCCCAGCAATAAGGTTGCACAGTGCCACAGCAGCCAATTGCAACATTGAATGTCTAAAACGTGGCACATGCACACAGAAGTTGTCTACTAACAAATGGCACCCCTTCCAGAACAAGGGTGAAACCAAGTCCCATGCTATCTTGCCACTGCTCCCCATGTAGTCTGGGCATTCAGGGGGCTCCACATGACTGTCCTTTCCCTCATAAATTCTAAAACGATATGCATAGCCTGTTCCTCCAAATGACATGTTTCAGAGAGTTCACGTCTCCTTCAACGGGGTATGAGGAGTATCATATAGTCTGTCAAGTGGTGTATGTAGACATGCCATGTTTCAGTTAAAAATAAAATTCAAAAGAATCTGTACTCTTGCCCATCATATTATAGTATACAAAATCATTTTCATCAATAGCAGCCTAGTTAGCCATGTCTCTTCTTTTTATATGTTGATGTACCAATAAATTCTGTTTTTACTCATTTCACTTTTCATGTATATTTTTGTAATTCAAGCGTTTGAAAAGTCCCCAAAAAATAGGGGAATTTCTCTGTATATACTCGATGAAGAGTGTTGTAAGCCTGCTCACAATGCATGGAGTGGCTGAATACAGAAAAATACCTGCACTACCACACACAGCTGTACACACGACTTGTGAACTCCTATAGAGAACTTGTGATAAGAGGCAGAAGATGAGTAAACTTCATAGAATAATCCATGGAGAGATTTTCAGAGATCTGGGCTAGGACCTCATACAGCCTAGTGTCTACAATATGAAAGGTCACAGCTCAGATCATCCCAAGGACAAATCAGGGGAGGTCTGAGCAGAGGAGACCTGGATGGTGACAGCAGAGGATGGCCCAGAGCCCCGCCCCTGAGCCGGGCGCATGTCTGTGCTACTTCTGGCACCTGGAGAGCACAGAATAATGAGGAACCCCTCCTCCACCCCAGGCGCAATACACACTGAGTCGCAAACAGTCACTGAGCCACACCCTTTGCTGATAAACTATCAGATGCAATTAGTAATACCCTCTGACCTCTCCCGTACCTCGAGAGCTGCCACTTTAGCCATGCTCCAGGCAGCACGATTATCTGTGTTACTAACGAAGAATGTAACTTGACCTGATCGGGAGTATCCTCTGTTAGCAAACTTTGTCCTTACTGTGGAGCCCAGGCATCCGTCAGAGACACAGCCCTGCCTCCACTCTCCACTGGGTGCGCTACATCCTCTTCTCCTCATTAGGTAGCAATGGCGAGAGCCAATCCAGTTTTAAGAATGTGTCTGCTTTTCAGATGGACTGAAAACCAGACACAGGATTCAAATACTGGACTATCCAGGTCAATACTGGACTGGTGGCAACCCTTGTGGCACTAGTACTTGGACCCTGCTGCATATAAGAATAATCATCTGTTTCTAGCACCTTAGCAACCTGGGCATGGGGTTGGGTATGCCTGACCTTAACAGGGACCTCCTCTCAATCATCCTGTCAGGGTGCCACTGCTTTCTACAGGCTTGTTTTCTGAGACTGATTCTGACAGAGAGGATTTCCCTTGTCTCTCATCTGTCATACTCTGTATCCTGTAGGCCTTTTCACTGGTGTACATTTCTTTGGACATTTTGGGGACTAAATTTACAGATACCTAGTGCAACTAATGGGAAAAAGAGCCCCAGGCTGTCAGGGACTGCTTTAACCATTAGAAATAAAATGTACCTGCTAGTGCTAGCAGAGAAAAGGCCTGATCTGGCTGAGAATGTAGTTTTGTGTACAATGTATTACATGTGGCAGTGATCAGAAATTATGCTTGTAATCGTTAATTCTGCTTAGACCTGGGACATTCAGTAGAATTCTTTAGGAGCACCGGGAGCATTCAATGCAGACAAGAGAGAGTCGTTCACTGAAAGCTGGGCTTTAATTGGAAGACTTGCATCTTTATACAAATTATGAACAAATAATATTGCACAACTTACAGAGAAGGAGGGAGGGAGGACAGAGTTCATCACATGGCACATAATCCTTATACAAACATCTAGCCTCTCAGACATAGTCTTAAAATAGTATTTTAGCTGACAGGGGATATTACCTGAAAACATAATTTAACTATGTAATGCTGATGTTCTGACTTTGTCTGAAGACATAATTTCAAAACCAGTTTTTACCAGACCGTATCTATACTGTGGTCATCATGAAAAACAAGACCTTAAAAATAAGAGATATTCCTCTGTCAGCTATATTCAAGTTTCAGTCATGTTAACTCTTTTTCCTCCTTCAATGCTCACTTTATAGAAGTAAATGTTTACATTTTAGGGAAAGAATGCTAGCTATAGGAGTGTCTTAGCTCAATTATGTTTTATATAGAATAGCACGAAATGTAACGGAATAATAGGAATGGTCATAATTGACAGTGGGGAGGAAGAAAAAGGAGTAAGGAAGGGGATACCAGGAACTCCTCTCTCTCCGCACAAGTCATATCAGGCAAAAATAGTGGTTTATTGGATTAAACGATTGTTTTGAGATGAAATGGATGGTCCTTATATAGATTGATATCACACTAGGGACCATAAAGCTGGTAATTGGGCTGAGACTTAGATGGTTTCTATTTCTATCAAAAGTTAATGCTATGAAGAGGTCAACAGTTGTTCTCTGAATATGCGGATGTTGTCTTAAAGCGCTGCCAACAGTACCATGTTGATGAAAATTTGGATAGCATTTCTTGTGAGATACTGATGAGTTCTTCAATTTGTTCTATGTTGTTGAGTCTGCAGTACCATTCCTTTTACGTTGGGCTGGTAGAAGAACGCCAATGGCAAGGTCTGCAGTGTCAGTGTTTATAATAAATATAGTTAGTGATTTGAGGTAACACTTTTTTGGAATATTAGTATGATGAAGCAGATATTGTGCAGGCGAGAAATCAATTCTCTCTGTAGTGACTGACAGAATAGTGTCATGCACCAATTTACAAAAGAGTTGGCTCTTGGGACACGACCACCAGATGTGTATCATTGGTCCATCCTCAGCTTCACATTGCCAACATCTATTGGGGATCTAGTTAGAGAATTTGTTAAGTAGAGCAGGGGTTCAGTACCATCTCATAAGAATTTTATATCCTCATTCTTGTCTGGTGACATTAAGGGACCCTTTGTTTGTGTAGGAGCAAATAGTCTCCCATTCAGGAATAGAGAAATTTGTGTTTAAGTCATGTTCCCATGCTATACAAGAGGTTCTAGAAAAGGCTGAGTGGTCTGTAAATAGAGAAGAGTATAATTCTGAGATAAGGTGTCTTTGTGGGGTTTTCTTAGTGCATAGGAACTCAAGAGTAGTAGGTGTTTTCTTCCAGTGATGAGTGGTATCCGGCCTGTTAAGGAAGTGTTTCATTTGCATGTATGTCCAAGATGGGATATAGCAAGGAGCTAGTTTGGTGTTGAGGGCTTCTATTGACAAGAGAAAGCCTCTGTGAAATAGATGGGCTGCCAGCACATCTCTGCGGGGACAGATTTTGCCTAAAAAGTTGTCGTTTGTGCCGAGAGGGAAGTCCGGATTGCCCCATAAAGGGGTTGGAGGGCCTAAGCATGGGGTTGGGTTTGCAGTCCTGTGTGAGGTACGGAAGACTTCCAAAGTAGGACCAATGTGCTGTGGATGAGTCCATGGTAAAGATCTCAAGCACTGAGAATTGACTATATGCTCTATTGTGACCCAGTGTTTTACCTTGTGATGTATGTTCCAATCTACTATTCGGGTTAGTTAAGTTGCCCAGTAGTAGCGGCGTAGGTCGGGAAGGGAAATTCCACCTTTGCTCTTTGGGAGGGTAAAGTGGTCAAACTTGATTCCAGGGGGTTTGCCTCTCCAGATGAAAGATGAGCATGTTCTGCGAAAGAAGGTAAAGTAGGAATTTATAAAAAATGGGAAAGTCCTGTTGCGCAACACCCTAGGTAGCGCCACATAAAAACACCCCTTATAAAAGTAGGAATTTATGTATTTTTATGGGAATGGTTTCTAACATGTAGAGAAAGCGAGGGAGGATAGTCATTTTGAGTAAGGAAGCTCTGCCAAACCACAATATATTGAGAGAGTTCCAGTGTTTTAGGTCTTCCCTCGTTTCTTTAAAAATTGCGGTAAATTTGAGTAGGAAGAGATCTGAAAAGGATTTTGGGATTTTGATCCCAAGATATATTATTGACTCTTTGGCCCAAGTAAAGGGAAAGTTTTTTGGCATAGTGAGACTGTGTCTGGGGGAAGCATTATATTCAAAAAAATTGCGTGGGGGTCCCCCTCAAATTCCATACCAGACCCTTCAGGTCTGGCATGGATTTTAAGGGGAACCCCACGCCAAAAAAAAAAATGGTGCGGGGGTCCCCCTCAAAATCCATACCAGACCCTTATCCAAGCACGCAACCTGGCAGGCCGCAGGAAAATAGGGGGGGCGCTCTCTCATCCCTGAACCGTACCAGGCCACATGCCCTCAACATTGGGTGGGTGCTTTGGGGTACCCCCCAAAGCACCTTGTCCCCATGTTGATGAGGACAAGGGCCTCATCCCCACAACCCTGGCCGGTGGTTGTGGGGTTCTGTGGGCAGGGGGCTTATGGGAATCTGGAAGCCCCCTTTAACAAGGGGACCCCCAGATCCCGGTCTCCCCCCGTGTGAAATGGTAAGGGGGTACAAAAGTACCCCTACCATTTCACAAAAAAAGTGACAAAAATGTTAAAAATGACAAGAGGCCGTTTTTGACAATTCCTTTATTAAAGTCCTAATTCTTTCATCTTCTTTGGGTCTTCTTCCTTCTTCCTTTTTTCGTCCTTCGGTTTCTTCCTCCATCTTCTTCTTCCTCCGATCCTCTGCTTTTTGCTCTGGTGTTCTCATCCCGCATCTTCATCCACGGCATCTCTTCTTCCTGACTTTCTTCTAGGGCCGCTCCATGCAATGGGAGGCTCCCACTGTGCGACACTTTTCTTCTTCTGACACTTATATAACGGAACCGTGCGTCAGAGGGGCGGGGTCACCAGCTGGCCGTTATATAAGAACTGTCAGAAGAAGAGAAGCGTCACACATTGCGAGGAGCAGCCCAGGAACGAAGCGGGGAAAAAGAGACGCCGTAGAGAAAGATGCAGGATGAGAACACCGGAGAAAGAAGCAGAGGATCGAAGGAAGAAGATGGAGGAAGAAGAAGATGGAGGAAAAAAAACGAAGGATGAAGGACAGAAGAAGGAAGAAGACCAGAAGAAAGAAGATGAAAAAAGAAGACTTTAATAAAGGAATTGTCAAAAACTGTCTCTTGTCATTTTTAACATTTTTTTTTCTTACATTTTTTTTTTCTTAATGCTAACATAACCTGTGTGCAAATAACTGTAAAAAAAAAACATAGAAGTGAACCAGTGCCAAAAAAAAAGTCAAGTTGAGAGGTGCACCTGTTCAACTTATGCAAATGCATCTACATGGCTTGACCTTTACTAAGATTTTGCCGGCGCAGCGAACCAAAGCACTTGAACGTGCGCAAATGCCGCTTGCGCATACGCAGTGCATAAATTAACCTTGCAAAGTTCCAAGTGTATTTGCAGGCGCAGCAAGCTTGCTCAGAGAAAGTTACTTTTCCGTTCTATTTTGGGCATATTTGTTACTTCGACAGTTATAACTATACTTCATCACATCACCCAGATCACCCCCATAATATTGGCACTTCCAGCTTCTTTTAATTCTGAGTTCATAATGAGTGTGCCAGGTCTATAGCAGCGCACCGATCGCCGCCTCCCGTGCGCCGGCATGGTAATAGTAAATGGGGAATTGCGCTGTGTTACAGGTGCAAATGCTTTGTGAATACAAAAACAGCCGTTGCGCATCGGCGTGCGCCGCAACTTATGGTGCAAACCATTTGTAACTCAGCCCCATGGTCTTCCTCCAGAAGCAGTGCACTTCTCACACAGAATATCCATCTAACTGCTTCAGAGACAGGAGGAGCCATGCTAGAGGAAACACATCCTCCCCCTCCTCACCAGGGTAAACTAATGATAAGAATATATTCATCTCAGTTAGCTTACCTTCTAACAGGCAGCAGTCCGTCCCACACTACAGGCTGTGTCCACTCCCTCCTCCCTCTCCTCCAGCTGTCAGCATCTCTTGCTCATATCTCAGATAAGCCACTCGGGAGAAGGGGGCGGGTACACTGTGTTCCCATTGGCTGAGGAAGCAGTGGAGAGGCGGGGCAGCTACAATCTCGGGATTCTTACATCAAAAGTATGTCAGTAAGGGACATTTCAGGGACAGATGTAAAAAAAATGATTTTTTACATACTGTTCCTGGTTTTACTAAGGCTGACCACCCTGAAGTGGTCCCAGGCTCTCGGGCAGTGACCAAAAAGCCTGAATGGTGAGTCCGCCCCTGCTCCTGACAGACCCTTGCATCTTTCATCCAGTGCTGCACTGACGTTTCTGGATTCTGAATCATGGGGAAAGTAAAAGATTTGTCAAACCATTGTCAGGTAGGCCAACTAAAATTTCAGCAACAACTGCCAGGAAAATTGTCTGGGATGCAAAGAAAAACCCACAAACAACTTCAGGTGAAATATAGGACTCTCTGAAAACATGTGGGGTGACTGTTTCAAGATGCACAATTAAGAGGCACTTGAAGAAAGATATGGGGTCCATGGTTGAGTTGCCAGAAGAAAGCCATTACTATGAAAATGCCACAAAGTATCCCACTTATGCCAAACAGCACAGAGACAAGCCTCAACCTTCGGCACAAAGTCATTTGGAGTGATGAGACCAAAATTTAGCTTTTTGGCAATAACCACAAACGCTACGTTTGGAGAGGAGTCTTCAAAGCCTATGATGAAAGGTAAACCATTCCTACTGTGAAACACTGTGGTGGATCCCTGATGTTTTGGGGATGTGTGAGCTACAAAGGCACAGGAAATTTGGTCAAAATTGATGACAAGGTGAATGTAGTATGTTATCAAAAAATACTGGAGGAACATTTGCATTCATCAGCCAGGAAGCTGCACATGGGACGTACTTGGACATTCCAACATGACAATGATCCAAAACACAAGGTCAAATTGACCTGTCATTGGCTACAGCAGAATAAAGTGAAGGTTCTGGAATGGCCATCTCAGTCTCCTGACCTCAATATCATTGATCCACTCTGAAGATCTCAAAACGTGCAGTTCATGCAAGACAGCCCAAGAATTTACAGGACCTGGAGGCTTTTTGCCAAGAGGAAGGGGCAGCTTTACTATCTGAGAAGATAAAGAGCCTTATTCACAAATATCACAAAAGACTTTGAGCTGTCATTGATGTTAAAGTATTCAGTACGGTATTAAGAACTGGGGTATGTAAACTTTTGATCAGGGTCATTTGGGTAGTTTCTGTTGTCATTATGACTTAAAAAGAGTAAACACAGTTGATTAATAATAAATGGCTTCAGCGAAATACTAAACATGAGTAAAAGAAAAGTTTTTGTGTCATCATTCATATTCTCTGAAAAATGGCCAAGAAATCATAAATTCTGCCAGGGTATGTAAACTTATGAGCACAACTGTACCTGAGGGCGGGTTGTCGTTATCATAGACTGATCTGCCAATAATTTATAACTAGGAAATTATATTTTAGATATTTATGGTGTCTGTATGCTTCTGAGACTAGAAAAAGACTCTTTTGCCAACCTTTTTCCGACCGAAAAATAGAGAACCTGCTCTCAATCTTTTGCTGGCGGAAATTCAGACATAAAAAATTGGATGGAGCATACACACAGTCGGAATATCCGACCAAAAGCTCCCATCACACTTTTTCTGACAGAAATTCAGCTCGTGTGTACGGGGCATTAGGCTGGGTTTACACCACATCCAATTCGCATGTCAGAAGATTGTGACCAGCTCTCAACTCAATAGAGCCAGTTCACACATCTCCAGGGCGGCTCCGGAGCGCATTGCACGGGAGATGTGTGTGTCTTCTGGTCCGTTTCAGGTCCGAATTCAGACAAAAATTTGGACCGCAATTGGACCTGAAATGGTGAACAGGGACGCACCGGACCCCCTGCTGTGAGCCGCTCCGTACAGCAGCCTTAAAGGTATGGACTATAAATTACAGCTTTGTGGAAGGGATCAATCTGGCTTTGAAGAAGGGGAAATATAAAGACATGAGTATGCTGCCATGGCAACAACAGTAATCTAATCTCATCTAGTACATTTTGTCATATGAGTTTGTTCCTTTTATTTCATCTGTGAACTCAAGTGGAAACTATACTAATAACCAATTTCTCCTGAGTATGGTTTAGCCACCAGGCGTTCATTACGGTATATGACAATTTTTCTGTATATACTTATAGCAGGGTAAAATAGTTTTCTATATCTTATTAAGTTTTATAGTAATTTTCCTTGAGCTATGTTTGAATATAGGATTTACTGTATATCTACCTGGAGGTACAGTAAATTATTACTTGGCTTGATTACACATGCCACTATCTTATAAGCACTTTCTGCATTAGTTGTACTAATAGCAGACCTATAGCATCACCCTGTGTACATTCATTTATTGCAGATTTACTAAGAAAAATGTGCATCAATGCAGACTTGCTATAGCAAAACTGTCTTCTCAGTGACTGCATGTATGTATCCCGAATGATGTGAAAGTGGATCCTGGAAGCTCTATGACCTGTCTTGATCCCAAGCTAGCTGGTTAGCTGAGAAGTGATATTTTTTTCTCTGCTTCCCTCTGCATACATCAAGACTTTAATGCCGTGTACACACGGTCGGACTTTCCTGCAGAAAAAGTCAGATGGAATCATTTCATCAGATATTTAGATCTTGTGTGAGCTTCAACTGACTTTTTTTTCCGAAAATTCTGACGGACCTCGAAATAGAACATGTTTTAATCTTTCCAACAGAATCAATTTCTATCGGGAAAACCGTTTGTCTGTATGCTGTTCCGACAGACCAAAAACGACACAAGGGCAGCTATTGGCTACTTGCTATTGAACTTCCTTTTTCTAGTCCCGTCGTACGTGTTGTATGTCACCACATTCTAAATGATCAGATTTTGGTGTGATCTTGTGTAGGCAAATCCAAGTCGGAACTCCTTCAGAAAAACAGTCAGGCCGCGTACACACGGGCGGATTGTCTGCCCAACTAAGTTCGTCAGACAATCCGACAGACAGTCCGTCCAACATTTGAATGAACGGACTTGACCACACACGATGAACAGACAGTCCGCTGAAAGCTTGCGCGATGACGTGTACAGCACGTACGACGGGACTAGAAAAACGACCCTCCAATACACTGCAATGCAATCTTCGGCCGTGTAAATCCTTTCTGAGCATGCGCCATACTTAGTCCGTCCACTTGCTTACACACGAGCGGACTGTCCGCTGAAACCAAGTTTGGATGGACAAAATTACGGAAATTCCGAAAGACTTAGTCCGTCAGACTGTCCGCTGAAAAAGTCAGCTGAAGCCCACACACGAGCGGATTGTCCGCTGAAACACGGTTCAGCGGACTAAGTTGGGCAGACAATCCGCCCGTGTGTACGCGGCCTCAGAGTTTATGCTGATGAAAAGACCAGTCGTGTGTACGTAGCATAAGCTTTCTGCAAAAGGAGCAGTGTATCATGCTGTACATGTAGCGCTGGCTCCTGAAAAGCATGCGCTATGTGTTTTTCTCCAATTAACATTCCTGAACCTGCAGTTTGGTTTTAGGGTCAATTACACTAAATTATGGTTTCAGTGACAGTCTGGTTGGATTGCACTGTGTTCTACTTGGCCATGGGTGGCGCTGTCATCTTTGGCGGGTCTGAGAGCGCAGTTCAGCTGGGTGCATTGAGTGCCACTTTTTCTCTGAACCAGCCCAGTGGGAGTGTCATCTTGCTGTGCATTCTGGGAGAGGGTACTTAAGGTGGTGACATCACGTGCTTCTGTGTTCCGGTCCAGAAGATCTTTCTGTCTGTTTGGTCCTGGTCCTCCTGACCAGCCCCCATGACTGTCATGGCCTGGGGTGTGGATCCATCCAATTCTGAGTCTCGGGGCTGGCTAGCCCAAGGCCAAGTAAATGGAGGGAGGATTCGGTGGTGGTCCGGTGCCGTCTCATCTGTGGAGAGGCCCAGCAACTGAAGAAGCAATCAGGGGAGGACTCTTCGAGAGAAGGCCATGCTGAAGGCTGGCTTCTCAGAAAGAGCCTGGAGGTTTAGTTGAAAGACCCCAAGTGAATCTACACTCGTACAGTATCGCCGGGCCAGGTGCAAGATACTGGTACCGTATGAGGACTCTCTAAATTGGTCTACATCCTTCATTTACTAGAAGTGTTCTACAACAAGTCTGTGGCAGAGACTTTACTACAAGTATTCTACAACAAGTCTGTGGCAAAGACTTTATTCAACCGTTCCATATGCAAGTCTGTGGCAGAGGCTTTGCTTTATCTGAACACTCTAACGGCTGCTAGGCCTAGTGAGAGGAGGTCTATCTGATAGTGGTGAGGATCCAGTTGTGAATGGCTATTCTCTGGATTGTTATGGTGAGAGACTGCCTGTTTTGACTAAGTTCCAAGAGTAACTAAACTTTCTATCTATGAAACCCTTATCGAGAGACTGTGTTTTGTCTACTTCTTTTTTCAAATAAAAATCCCTAAAGTGGATCCAGTGTCAGTTTCTACAATTCTTTGGGTCATCAACCTCGGGAAACCCCTAGACATACACAAGGTCAAGAAGGTAACTGTAAGCCCAATAAAATCAGCAGCTCCTTTGGGGTTAAGTGCTACATGTTGGGGCTCGAGGGGGCTCGGAGGTCATGGACACCGCATCGTTCACCATACCCGCTACAACCATGCCCGCTTTGGAGAAAGTGGGGCGAACCAGGTCCTCCTGCAGCCGCAGTCGAGGACACTCTAGGAGCTCACCTCAACCATATATATTTGTGCCATATAACAAGTTCTGGTTTATAGGCCCTTTGACATCAGTGCATTACAGTAACAAATGCACTTGAAACTCATGTTGCATTGAGCACCATAGTCATTTTGAATGGACTGCCAAAGGTCCATAATCCACATAAACAGGGCAGCATCATTTTTTTATTTATAGCTTATCACAACACACACAGAAAGTTCACTGCTGTGTGTTGTGGTGCACTACAACACAGGTTTGCTGTGGTGCATTGGGTTGTCAGTCAAAATGAATGGCATTGCAACACATTTGACTGTGTTAACCACACTAAGGCCAGGTTTACACTGGTGCGACAGGACACTCGTCCTACTTTGGATCCGACTTTGCCCTGGGACTTGAAGTCAGAGACTCGTCCGCCTTCAATGAATGGGGATCTGACTTGGATCCCCTCCAATACCAGGCACTGTGTTTGGTATGAATCTTGAGGGAAAACACTCCAAATTTTAAATAAAAAACCTGCATGGGTTCCCCCTCCAAGAGCATACAAGGCCCTTTGGTCTGATATGGATTTTAAGGGCAACCCCTTACGCCGAAAAAACGGCGTGGGGGGTCCCCCCAAAATCCATACCAGAAACTTATCTGAGCATGCAGCCCGGTAAAGAAGGGGGATGGGGATGAGCAAGCACCTCCCTCCTCAACCGTACCAGGCTGTAATGCCCTCAACATGGGGGGGGGGTGGGTGCTTTTGGGCAGGGGGGTGCCCTGCGGCCCCCCTCACCCCAAAGCATCTTGTCCCCATGTTGATGAGGACAAGGGCCTCTTCCTGATAACCCTGGCCGTTGGTTGTCGGGGTCTGCGGGTGGGGGCTTATTGGAATTTGGGAGCCCCTTTAATAAGGGGGCCCCAGATCCCGCTCCCCCAGGTGAATGGGTAGGGGTAGGGGTGAAAAAACGTGTCAATAAAAAAAACACACTAGAGCGTTTTTTGAAGTAATTTATTAGGCAGCTCCGGGGGTCTCTTCTGACTTGGGGGTCTCTTCCGACTCCTCCACTCTCTCTGGCCTCTTCTCCCACTCTCCGGTTCTTCTACCGTACTCCTGTGTCTTCTGCTGAGTTTTTCCACTGCTCTTTTGCCCGCGTTGGCTTGGTCTTCTCCATCGTCTTCTTCCTTCCAGTCTTCTTCCCATGTTGGAGGATAAGGGGCGGATGACATCACCCGGTGACCACGCGTCATGCCTATATAAGTCGTTGCGCACCGCACCATCTGGTCATCAGAAGAAGACCGGAGGGAAGAAGACAACGGAGAAGACCAGACCAACACTACCAAAAGAGCAACACATTTTACACCATTATTATGGTCTAAATACACACACTGCTCGATAAAGATTTACCTTGTTAGATTTTTCGAAATTTATAGTGCTACAGTCTAGAATATATTTGTGGATTGCATAAGAATTAACCTCCTGAGACAGTACTTGGTAAAACCAACCTGGGCTACAAATATAGCTGCAAGTCTTTTAAGCAACATGTGTACTAGCTTTCCACATCTGTAGCCCTTATAAGGCTTGTAAAGGTTCATGTTTTTTCACCTTAATGCATCCTACCCCCCCGTTTTACTTACCTGTAGCCCTCCATTCAGTCAGCAGCATTTAGTGTAGCCTGCACACATTTACCTACACTAAATGAAAAAGAAAATCAATTTACACTTCTAGCACACTAGAGGATGCTACACATGCAATATGCCAGGGGTGTCCAAACTTTTTTCAAAGTGGGCCAGATTTGATGAAGTGAACATGCCTGAGGGCCGACCATTTTGCCTGACATTCTTTGAACCATTGAAAATTTGGTCTAAGTGTGTCCATCCGAGCACTAATACACAGCCCAACAAGAATTCTCTTGCCTTTGTCGCACTCGTTCCCAACACACAGGCGAATGCTCTGCTCTTTAGGGGGCACCGTTAATTCTTAATGGTACCCCACACATTGGAAAATGTAGGGTGCTTTTGGTGCAGTGCAATAAAAAAAAAAACACACAGACACACATACAGACACATGTGTGCACACACGCACACACACATGTGCGCACACATGTGCGCGCACACACTCATACAGACACATGTGCGCGCACACACACACACATACAGACACATGTGCGCGCACACACACACATACAGACACATGTGCGCACACACACACACATACAGACACATGTGCGCACACACACACACATACAGACACATGTGCGCACACACACACACATACAGACACATGTGCGCACACACACACATACAGACACATGTGCGCACACACACACATACAGACACATGTGCACACACACACACATACAGACACATGTGCACACACACACATACAGACACATGTGCACACACACACACATACAGACACATGTGCACACACACACACATACAGACACATGTGCGCAGACACATGTGCACTCACACACACACATGTGCACTCACACACACACATGTGCACTCACACACACACACACGTGCACTCACACACACACACACACGTGCACTCACACACACACATGTGCACTCACACACACACACATGTGCACTCACACACACACAGACACATGTGCACACACACACATACAGACACATGTGCACACACACATACAGACACATGTGCACACACACATACAGACACATGTGCACATACACACACACATACAGACATACATGCACACAAATACAGACACATGCATACACATACATATACATACATACACACACATGAATAAAGGCCTTTTTAACACGAATCTAGCTTATAGTACAGTACCTTTGCAGCTTCCTCATTCAGCCGGGTACTGCACTGTAGGGGGAAGCAGAGAGCACAGCACAATCCTCTGCACTTTACTTTCACTTTTGAAGCTCACGGAGCTTCTCACAGTGCCGGGGATCGGCTGATCTGACAGCCCTGCTCCCATGGCACAATAAATTGATAAAGAGCAGGCGGGCCGTTCAAAACCGGACCGCGGGCCGGACTTTGGACATGCCTGCAATATGCAATTAATTGTAAATAATCAGAAATACTATATAGGTTATAACAATACAAAATGTGGAAAATCCCAGGTTTGCAAAGTACTGTATTTTTCCATTATTCATGTAAATCTTTAAGAAAAATAGACAGTATATTGATCTTCTGCTAGAATAGTCCTCAGATACTGTAATTTTTCTTACTTTGTGAGTCAATTTAAATCCAAAATCAATGCCCATGATAGGTATAACAGCTGGAGTTGAATGCAAGGGGCATTTAAACTTCTCTGCAGGGAATTTCTGGAGCTTTCAAAATAAAACAAACAAAAGCTAAAAGGACTGCCTTGACCGACGTTCTCCCTTAACCACTTCCCATCCCGTGTATAGTAATATGACGGCTGCAAGTTGGCTCTCTCATCCTGGGCGGCCATCATATGACGTCCTCAGCTTCCCGGCCATCTAGGGGGTATGCGCTCACACATTGCGTCACTCGAGCTCCGATGTGTGTGCCCAGCGGCCGTGATGTCTGCCGGGCACCTGCAATTACTCACACACAGATCCATGTCCTGTCAGAGGAAAGGAGGCTGATCGTGTGCTCCTTTTATATAGGGACAACGATCGGTCACCTCTCCCAGTCAGCCCCCTCCCCCCACAGTTAGAATCACTCCCTAGGTAACACATTTAACCCCTTGATTGCCCCTAGTGTTAACCCCTTCCCTGCCAGTGACATTTATAAAGTAATCAGTGCATATTTATATCACTGATCGCTGTATTATTGTCAATGGTCCCAAAATAGTGTTAGAAGTGTCTGATGTATCCGCTGCAATATCACAGTCCTGACAAAAATAGCAGATCACCGCCATTACTAGTATTTTTTTTACCAAAAATATATAGAAGAATACATATCGGCCTAAACTGAGGAAGAAATTTGTTTTTGTTTTTTTAAATTCGGATATTTATTATAGCAAAAAAATAAAAAATATTGCGCTTTTTTTCAAAATTGTCTCTATTTTTATGTTTATAACGCAAAAAATAAAGACCGCAGAGGTGATCAAATACCACCAAAAGAAAGCTCTATTTGTGGGGGAAAAGTGATCAAAATTTCAAATGGGTACAGTGTTGCATGACAGTGTTACATAACCAGTGTTGCATGACCACGCAATTGTCATTCAAAATGTTAAAGTGCTGAAAGTTGAAAATTGGTCTGTGCAGGAAGGGGGTGAATATGCCCTGTATTGAAGAGGTTAAAAAAAAAACTTTGCACACTAATGCTGGCCATACACTACACGAAACATCAGCTGAACTTCATTAGTTTTTCGGCCAGTTGGGACGTTTTCGAGTGGAAAAACTACAAATTTGGAAATTTTCTGCCGAACAAACAGTAAAATGAAAGGTTAACATGTTTCCCGTCCGAACTGTTTGCGCTCAATGTAAACTCCCAATTCTTATATGAATTATATCACAGTCCTATTTTGCTTAAATTTATTTTAAGAAACATTACTATTATATTATTGCTATATCTCATGCATTACTGTAATTATTCGAATAGTTTTTACACTGTGACTCATAGTGGTTCATAATTATTTTTATATTGTATGACGTATTTTCCTGTATAAACAAGTTACTAATATGTAACATTCAATTTCAGTCTGCATAGCTGAAAAGATTTGTATTTTAAGCAGATTCAGCAATCACTGTACAAATCTGGGCTTATGAAATAGAACAAATAAAACAAATTACCCTTAAGCGACTGATTCTCAAGGTCTACCTGAAGAAAGTCATGATACAGCAACACAAGGATCAATCTATAAGAGAAATGTGAACGAAGAGTGCAGAATTGTCATACTTGTTTCATTCCTCAGCAGTCCCAGACTGGCCATAGGGCACACGCAGCCTTTGCCCGGTGGGCCTGGGCCACTACTGCATATCTGAACTAGAGCCAGCTAATGCAGGGGTCCTCAACCCACAGGCCATGGACCGTATCTGTATGTGGTCTGTTGATGACTGGACCACAGAGCGGGAGGTAAGCAGCGACCGTGGTCTAGACAGGACTAACACAGACCGCGGTCATCCTTAAACCCAGCTGTGCGGCCATGCCTGGCCATCCTATCAGCAGAGCAAGGGGTGGGAGGAGCTGGAGATCTGCACAGAGAGTGGGAATCTTTTCATATTAACAAGCAAGTAATCACCGGACATTGTTAATTTGATCCAGATCTGCAGCTCCTCCCTCCCCCTGCCCTGCTGATAGGATGATATCTTCAAGTGCCGGGAGATCCTGGAGAGGACACACATGCTAAATTCCGCCTCTGCCCTGCCAAAGGTAGGACTTTGCAGGGGAGGTAGAGAGTAAAAGGGGCACTGTGATTACAGAGAAAAGGGGGTGAATGACTGCAAGGGGCACTGTGATGGGGGCTGTGATTGCTGGGGCACTGTGATATACAGAGGAGTACCCTGTAAAGGGGCACTGTAATCATTAGTGCAGATGACCAACTTCATGGATATCCTGTCACTAACTGCCCCCGCATACGCCTGACTCCAACCCCCCGGTCCCTGGAAGAGTTGGCTGCTCAGTTTACCTCCTTATATTGGTGGTCTCCGTGTCGCCTTTTTATTACTTATTATTCATCGTCTCCCATTTCTTTGGTGGTCAGTGGGAGAATGTTTAAATATCTTAAAGAAGCTGGTGCTGGAGTTTAATGACACCCATGTGGGAAGTAAGATTGAGGCTAGCCATACATTATTCATTCATAAATTCATTAAAAAAATTATCTGATTTCCCCATCCTCACATTTGAGGTGGATGGAGGAATTACTCCCACTGTACTATTGTGTTCTGAGGGTGTAGAGACTTCCTTTTACCAGAATACAATGATCAGTGCTGCCAGCTGTAGCCAGCAGAACTGAAAAACCTGACTGGCTGGTTGTACACAAGTCCCATTTTGATCCATGTATGGCTGCCCTAAGGGATTGTGGGAATTCTGTGATTTCTGTGAGAGGTAATACATGCCAATGTTCCACTTACATAGTACATAGTGTTCATTCTCGTAACATAAAAAAATATATATGTAAGCTAAGTCCACCTATACATACAAAAAATCTGTGATATTTATAATGCATTCTGCTTTTATTTTTTCTGAGAACAATACATTTTTAGTTTTCTGTATACTACAATATAAACAGGACAGAGTTACATGGCTTTGGTCTACATGCACTATTATAGCATATAAGGCTTGATCAGGTAAATGGAATCGCCATTTGTTTATCAAACATTTAGTTATGATGATCAAAACATGTATTCTGATTAAGCAGAGATACTTTTTTACAAATGTTTAGTTATAGGATGTATGCAAGCTGTTCTTGTGTTTGTGGTCAAATTCCATTCACACCTCCAGCTGTGAAAAGACATTTTCCCAGAGAACCTGGAAGTGATGTGTAGGTGCGAAGTGACCATCTGTTTTTGAATGTAAATAACCAACAAATTGATTAGGCCTACAAAGAGGCTCACAAGGTACCCCCACCCCCTTTAGAATTATATAAATATGAGAAATATGAATGTTTTTAGGCTCCCAGCCTCAGAGAGCAATTACTTCACCATGTGTACTGTATACGCTTGCTCCCCTGCCTATGGCTAAAACTATAGGCTTGAATATTAAATACATCTTTTTCAATGTGGTTCAGCAGTCAACATGTTATTGGAATCCCCCAAGTTCTGGGTTTTCCCTATCAGGCTTAGTCATTCAATTTCCATAAATAAAGAATTTATATAAAGCTGAGCATTCTGGGAATGAGCCAACATGCTCATTGCACTTCAAGTGCTCTTAATTCTTAAAGGAACCTCAGACACGGCTAGCAAATGCATGTTTTGTCTCATGCAAATCTGCTAAAATACGCTGTAACAAAACATGCCAAGCTCTGCACTTGAAAAAGGTGCAGGCGTATCTTTGCTGTGTTTGTTGCATGTAAGGCAGCCCATTCAAGTGAATAGGCTGTACTATGCTGTCAGATAGAAAATGCATGAAAAAATGTGCATTAGTGCAACATGCAAATGTGAATGCAGACTTTACGCAGGCATTGTCCACTGTTTTAACCTTAAGGAAACACATTCTGAGAAATGAGCCATCGCTGGAGTACATGTATGCAAACATAAAGAAGATGCAGAAGATAAGCAGAACTTAGTGACAATGGATAAAAGAAACGTGAAAACAAGTATTTTATCTAAACAATGCAACTGAATAAGTATAGTAATTATTAGTTATACTTGCGCCACAATGGTTTAAAACAACAAGAAAACAACTATGGTTGCAGCAAAACACCGGCAGGGGTGCAAACCTTCCCCTAAAAGTGTGATATCAAGTAAATAAGTGGTGTTGCGCTCCACAAAAAATTTATAGATATAAATATATAGCAATAAATAATGCACAAAATAATAGAGATGGCTACATATGACTATTCAAAACCAATTACTTTAAACTGTGCACTTTCTAGAGTGCATTGGTGCCAATCAAGCAATCTTCAGTGCAATGCAATGTGAATAATTGGATACTCCAAATAAAGTGCATGCACTGAAAATAAATTAATACTGAAAATGCAAATAAAATTCAAACAGTGAAAATAAATAATTACAGAAAATACAATAGAGTTCAAGATCGTGTCTCAATCCATAAAGTGCATACAGTGAAAAAAATGAATGAATACTAAAATTGCGATAAAATTCAAAATTGTGTCTCAATCCATAAAGGGCAAAATGTTGGTAAAAAAGTCCAATAAAAATGAGTGTCTATTATCTATAACATCAGAGCAATCCGTATCAGATCATGCAGTATGTGAATCCACACTGTGCCATGAAGTAAACTAACTCTGTGAGCAAAAAGGAATAATTCCACCGTGATCTTGAGAATCCTCAGAATCAGGTGTTCACACACTGAGTGCAATGGCTACCTTACCTCACTGCTGTAAGGTAAACAGCAAGTAATTCTCAATTCCAGTAGTTACAATGTTGTTATCAGCTGGTATAGGCACTACAGGCAGTCCCCTCTAGGTTCTCAGCCATAAACCACAGATCATATCCATAAAAAAAGAAAAGGGAGCTCCAATAGTGAAGTATGTATTGCCAAATATACTTTATTATAAAAAGGACATAGTCCTGGGTACTCACATTCAATCACATATTCATAAGCAAAATTACAGCATAAAACGAACGAGCTCCACGTTCGTACCCCAGACGTCACTTCCGGTATCCTCCTGCAACTGAATGTTCTTTTTAAAAAATGGCAATTGAATGATATGTCATTGTTAAAAAAAAATGTGAACCAGCTTCTCATAGATAATTAAACAATCTGACCACCAAAAAATAGGAGACAATGACGAATAAAAATGATGGTCACTAAAGTACAACTCTGCATGGTATGACCAGTTACTCAAGTGATTCCAGCAGAGATCAAGAGATTGGTTAGAGACTGCAAAGTAGTAGTCTGGTTCTTCAACCCACATTTACAATAAAGAGAGCTCCATGTGTGCCCAGACCACAGCCTAACAGACTGTCAGGTGTGTATACAAATGAAGAGGCCGGCTGATATGCTCAAAAAATCACATTTATTATAAATCCATCAAGAATACAAAAATCCCAATACTGACAAGGTTATGATATGAGTTTTTATAAACATATTACATGGAGCTGCCAACCTCTTTGTTTGGATCAAGAGATCGGTTAGCCTAATCCATTCTTATGGCTGGGGGGCTGAGATGGATGGCCTCGATGGGATGAAGATGGATGTTTTTGCAAGGATTGTCTTTAATATGACGTTTTTGTGGCTGGACACTGCATTTATGGAACAATGTGCAGTTCAGTGCTGATCAAGGTTTGCTGGTAGGATTCTGTACAGGTCCAGGGCAGTGGGCCACAAGGTGAGAGGGACCGAAACCCTGAAGGTCCATAATGTCTAAACCCACCATGATGGGTGAAGGCTGGGTCCCTGTCCTTTAGGCAGGATCCTGTGGCAGGAAATAGGTGTTCTTTTACAATAGGGTTCCTTTAAGTAGGAACCACGTTTGGGCTGCCCAAAGGCCCTGCTTCTTTTTTCCACTGGGGGCAGGGTAGTGGTCTGTTTCCTGGGTTGCTGCTGAACCTTTGTGCAGCCTGTGAATGGCTTTGTTTTATGGCACTGCTAGCACTTTTGTATGGTGGGTTCCCTGGCCCTGAGAAAGCTCAGGGTTTGTTTTCTGTAATTCTCAGTAATAGAGGGGTGCATGGGAATACTCTAAGTAGACTTCCACACCAGCCGTGCATTTGGCACGTGGGAAGGGTATAGGTGTACCAGTGTCCACCAAAACCCTAGCTGTGAGGACTTATGATAGATCAGAAGTGACAGGTGCATCTGAGCCACTGTATTTTTCTGTTTATTGTGGTCACTGTGGGGGCCTTGACCTTGGCCTATGATACTAAGGATAGCTTGGCTGCGGCATTGGCGGGCCTGGAAGGAAAGATGGTTTGATCAGCTGCATCATACAGGGTGAGAATTGGGAGAGAATAGAGTTCTGAAGTATTCTCGTGCCAAAAAAAAGTATTAAAATCAATCGTTAAACAAATTAAGCTATGGTTGCAGCAAACCCCCGACAGGGGTACACACCCTCCCCAAGTGTATATATGAAGAAAGAAATCAATATATGGTGTTGTGCTCCAAATATGTAGCCAATATCGCTACTATGTAAACATATCAGTACTCAGTAGAATAAATAAGTGAATAATTAAAAATATTATAAAAAATATATAAAAAAATTATATTGTGCCTATATCCTAAATTATGCCCTTTAAAAGATATATAGTGCAAAATGTGCTAACAATACTAATTGCGAACGCTTCCTATAAATTACTCCTTCTAAAATGCATTTGTGCCTTAACATTATCAAGAACATCCAATAACGTGCATAACAAACTGCATTAACAAAACTAATTAATAAAAGACATTGTTCAGACACTGTGGCTGATAACCATATACCATAAAGTGCATATGTGACAACTTAAATAAAAAAAAAAAAATAGAAAAATAATAAAAAAAGTCCAAATAAAATTTGATGTGTCTAAAGTCCACAACAGCAGTAAACCATGTACATCAAATCATGCAGTCTGCGAGTCCACACAGTGCCAAAGCTAGGAAAATCTGTGAAAAGATAAGTGATTCAAAAGGTGATCTTGCAATTCCTCAGTGTGTTCACACAATAGGTGCAGTGGCCACCTTACCTTACTGCTGTAAGGTAAACAGCATTAGTAACTCCAGGGATATGGGCTGGATACTGCTGCAAACTGCTGCAAACACTCCAGGTAAATCCCCACTAGGTACTCAGGCAGTAAAGCGTGGTTACCATAAAAGGAAGAGGGAACTCCAATAGTGAAGTATGTATTAATATTCACGTTTATTCATAAAAAGGAAAAAAGTCCTTGGTACACACCATTTAGCAACAAAACAATGAATAATACAAAACGAGAGCCGCGCTCATGCCCCGGACGTCACTTCCGGTGTCCTCCTATCTCTGTTGTATTCCTACGCGTATTGTCACTAGGCACGTGACTTCATCGGCGAATATTGGCTACATATTTGGAGCACAACACCATATATTGATTTCTTTCTTCACGAATTGGGAGAGGCCCCCTTTGTCAGATTCCCCTCCTGCTGTGGAGGAGGGGGAATGGGTGGATGCTGATGAGGGGGTGGTTGGAGTAAGTGGCATAGCGTGGGGGGGTGCCATGGCCCCCGGGCGTGACATTTAGGGGGGGGGGGCGTAATTTCGTGTCACAGACAGTGCTGCCTCCTAATTTTATTTTCCTGTGTCCCCCGCACTCCGGTGTCCGGCGCCCTGTGATTGGGCGTATGGGGGTCATGTGCAGCATGGGGCTTTTTTTGTCCGTGATCACAGTTGCTCCTGAATTTCCGCCTGCACACATGATTCCCATGCACCCAATCACAGTGCGCTGGGAACACTGAACATGGCGGCCAGAGCGCGGGGGACACAGGAAACAAGTACTGGAACATGTGAGCTGCCGGGACCGATGTCTCCACCTCCCCCTCCTCCTATCCTCCGGAGTCCAGACCGATGCTGGACAAGAAGGTGGGGAATAGATGGGCTGGGGGGGGGGGGCACTGTATATGTCAGTATAGGAAGACTATAGGCAGGAAAGTATAGTGGTCAGTGCGGTTTAGTGGTCAGTATAGTGCAGTGGTCAATATAGTTTAGTGGTCATTATAGTGCAGTGAACAGTACAGCGTAGTGGACAGTATAGCGTAGTATAGTGGACAGTATAGTGTAGTGGTCAGTATAGAGCAATGGACAGTATAGCATAATGGATAGTATAGTGATCAGTGTAGTGTAGTGGTCAGTATAGCGCAGTGGACAGTATAGCATAGTGGACAGTATAGCGTAGTATAGTGGACAGTATAGTGGTCAGTGTAGTGTAGTGGACAGTGTAGTATAGTGGACAGTATAGTGCAGTGGTCAGTATAGTGCAGTGGACAGTATAGCGTAGTGGACAGTATAGCATAGTATAGTGCACAGTATAGTGGTCAGTGCAGTGTAGTGGACAGTATAGCGTAGTGGATAGCATTGCATAGTGGATAGTATAGTGGTCAGTGTAGTGGACAGTATAGTGTAGTGGTCAGTATAGTGTAGTGGACAGTATAGAATAGTATAGTGGACAGTATAGTGGTCAGTGTAGCGTAGTGGACAGTATAGCATACTGGACAGTATAGCGCAATGGATAGTATAGTGGTCAGTGTAGTGTAGTGGTCAGTGCAGTGCAGTGGACAGTATAGCGCAGTGGACAGTATAGCGTAGTATAGTGGACAGTATAGTGGTCCGTGTAGCGTAGGGGACAGTATAGCATAGTATAATGAACAATATAGTGGTAAGTGTAGTGTAGTGGACAGTATAGTATAGTGGTCAGTATAGTGTAGGGGACAGTATAGTGGTCAGTGGTGTAGTGTAGTGGACAGTATAGTGGTCAGTGTAGTATAGTGGACAGTATAGTGTAGTATAGTAGACAGTATAGTGGTTAGTGTAGTGGTCAGTATAGTGTAGTGGACAGTATGGTGGTCAGTGTAGTATAGTGGACAGTATAATATAGTGGTCAGTATGGTATAGTGGTCAGTGTAGTGGACAGTATGGTATAGTGGTTAGTGTAGTGGACAGTATAGCATAGTGGTCAGTGTAGTGTAGTGGACGGTATACTATAATGGTCAGTGTAGTGTAGTGGGCAGTATAGTGTAGTGGTAAGTGTAGTGTAGTGGTCAGTATAGTGGTCAGTGTAGTATAGTGGACAGTATATTATAGTGGTCAGTGTAGTGTAGTGGACAGTATAGTGGTCAGTATAGTGCAGTGGTCAGTATAGTGCAGTGGTCATTATAGTGCAGTGAACAGTACAGTGTAGTGGACAGTATAGCGTAGTATAGTGGACAGTATAGTATAGTGGTCAGTATAGAGCAGTGGACAGTATAGCGTAGTGGACAGTATAGCGAAGTATAGAGGATAGTATAGTGGTCAGTGTAGTGTAGTGGACAATATAGTGTAGTGGACAGTATAGTGCAGTGGACAGTATATCGTAGTGGACAGTATAGCATAGTATAGTGCACAGTATAGTGGTCAGTGTAGTGTAGTGGACAGTATAGCGTAGTGGACAGCATTGCGTAGTAGATAGTATAGTGGTCAGTGTAGTGGTCAGTATAGTATAGTGGACAGTATAGTGGTCAGTGTAGCGTAGTGAACAGTATAGCGTAGTGGACAGTATAGCGCAGTGGATAGTATAGTGGTCAGTGTAGTGTAGTGCAGTGGACAGTATAGCGTAGTATAGTGGACAGTATAGTGGTCCATGTAGTGTAGTGGACAGTATAGCGTAGTGGACAGTATAGTGTAGTATAGTGGACATTATAGTGGTCAGTGTAGTGTAGTGGACAGTATAGTATAGTGGTCAGTATAGTGTAGGGGACAGTATAGTGGTCAGTGTAGTGTAGTGGACAGTATAGTGGTCAGTGTAGTATGGTGGACAGTATAGTATAGTAGACAGTATAGTGGTTAGTGTAGTGTAGTGGATAGTGTAGTGGTCAGTATAGTGTAGTGGACAGTATAGTGGTCAGTGTAGTATAGTGGACAGTATAGTATAGTATAGTAGACAGTATAGTGGTTAGTGTAGTGGATAGTGTAGTGGTCAGTATAGTGTAGTGGACAGTATGGTGGTCAGTGTAGTGTAGTGGACAGTATAGTGGTCAGTGTAGTATAGTGGACAGTATAGTATTTTGGTCAGTGTAGTGTAGTGGACAGTATGGTATAGTGGTCAGTGTAGTGTAGTGGGGAGTATGGTATAGTGGTTAGTGTAGTGGACAGTATAGCATAGTGTTCAGTGTAGTGTAGTGGACGGTATAGTATAGTGGTAAGTGTAGTGTAGTGGTCAGTATAGTGGTCAGTGTAGTATAGTGGACAGTATATTATAGTGGTCAGTGTAGTGTAGTGGACAGTATAGTGGTCAGTGTAGTGTGTAATGGACAGTAAAGGAATCAGGTTGGTCAGTGTTGAAATCAAGTAGGTTAGTGTAGTGGTCAGTATAGGAATCAAGTAGGACAGTACTATTGTAAGAGACTCGGGGAGTGCTACTCCACTGGTTGGAGTAGAACATGAGGAGGGTCAAACAGTGGCGTCTACCTCTGAGGACTCCAAGCCCGAAGAAGGTAAAAATGCTGTTGGCTTTTTAGGCTCAGAGGGTGCTAGTACAATCCCTTTCTGAGATAGTTTGTTTTGACATCAGGTTACCTCTGGCGGAGTCGTCATCAGTCAAATATTCCTCTTTGGGGTCTCTGTGACCACCACAGAGCTCACAAGCCCTTACATTGCATTCTCTTTTGGAGAAGATTTTGAATACTAAATGGGATCACTCGGATAAGGTGCTTGTGCTGCCAAAAAAGTTTTCTCTTCTCTGCCCAATTAAGTTCTTAAAGAAGTGGATTATGCCCACAGTAGATGCAGCAGTGTCCAGTCACAATAAATATTTGCTGTACCCGGTGGATAATGTCAAGGTCTTTAACCACTTTCAGACCGGACCATTTTGCTGGTAAATGACCAGAGGTCTTTTTACACTTTGGCACTGCGCTGCTTTAACTGGTAATTGCGCGGTCATGCAATGTTGTACCCAAACAAAATTTGCGTCCTTTTCTTCCCACAAATAGAGCTTTCTTTTGATGGTATTTGATTGCCTCTGCGATTTTTATTTTTTGCGATATAAACGTAAAAAGACCGCAAATTTTGAAAAAAAATGATATTTTCTACTTTTTGTTATTAGAAAAATCCAATAAACTCAATTTTAGTCATACATTTAGGCCAAAATGTATTCAGCCACATGTCTTTGGTAAAAAAAAAGTCAATAATTGTATATTTATTGGTTTGCGCAAAAGTTGTCACATCTACAAACTAAGGTACATTTTCTGGAATTTACGCAGCTTTTAGTTTACGACTGCCTATCTCATTTCTTGAGGTGCTAAAATGACAGGGCAGTACAAAACCCCCCCAAATGACCCCATTTTGGAAAGTAGACCCCCTAAGGAAATTGATAAGAGGCATGTTGAGCCCATTGAATATTTTATTTTTTTGCCTCAAGCGATTGAATAATGACAAAAAAAAAATTTTTTTTTTTTTTTTACACAAAGTTGTCACTAAATGATATATTGCTCACACATGCTATGGGCGTATGTGAAATGACACCCCAAAATAAATTCTGCTGCTTCTCCTGAGTACGGGGATACCACATATGTGGGACTTTTTGGGAGCCTAGCCGCGTACAGGGCCCCGAAAACCAAGCACCGCCTTCAGGCTTTCTAAGGGCGTAAATTTTTGATTTCACGCCTCACTACCTATTACAGTTTTGAAGGCCATAAAATGCCAAGATGGCACAAAACCCCCACAAATGACCCCATTTTAGAAAGTAGACACCCCAAGCTATTTGCTGAGAGGCATGTTGAGTCCATGGAATATTTTATATTTTGCCACAAGTTGCGGGAAAATTACAAACTTTTTTTTTTTTTTTTTTTTTTTCACAAAGTTGTCACTAAATGATATATTGCTCATGCATGCCATGGGCATATGTGAAATGACACCCCAAAATAAATTCTGCTGCTTCTCCTGAGTACGGGGATACCACATATGTGGGACTTTTTGGGAGCCTAGCCGCGTACGGGGCCCCGAAAACCAAGCACCGCCTTCAGGCTTTCTAAGGGCGTAATTTTTTGAGTTCACTTCTCACTACCTATTACAGTTTTGAAGGCCATAAAATGCCAAGATGGCACAAAACCCCCACAAATGACCCCATTTTAGAAAGTAGACACCCCAAGCTATTTGCTGAGAGGCATGTTGAGTCCATGGAATATTTTATATTTTGCCACAAGTTGCGGGAAAATTACAAACTTTTTTTTTTTTTCACAAAGTTGTCACTAAATGATATATTGCTCACACATGCCATGGGCATATGTGAAATGACACCCCAAAATAAATTCTGCTGCTTCTCCTGAGTACGGGGATACCACATATGTGGGACTTTTTGGGAGCCTAGCCGCGTACGGGGCCCCAAAAACCAAGCACCGCCTTCAGGCTTTCTAAGGGCGTTACAGTTTTGAAGGCCATAAAATGCCAAGATGGCACAAACCCCCCCCCCCCAAATGACCCCATTTTAGAAAGTAGACACCCCTAAATTTAGGGGTACACTAGTGAGACTAGGTAATAAATGGCGGGTGCCCTGAAACTATAAAAAAATAACTAACCAACCAGCGTCACCTGTAACAGTTATATGGTGATCACTGGTGAAAGGGTTAACTAGGGGGCAATCAGGGGGCTTTATGCGGTAGTATATGGGGGTCCCTGGCGCTATAAAAAGCTGCGGCGAACCTAAATACCTACCTGCCTAACTAGCGTCACCTGTGACACTAATACAGCGATCAGAAAAACGATCGCTTATTAGGCTGGGTTCACACTGGAGCGATGCGGGAACGCCACGAATGCGCGGCGGGTTCCCGCATCGCATGCCTCCCGGCGGCAGTTCACACTGCCCTATGCGAACTGCTGGGAGTGTCAGTGAAATGTTAATGACACCCCCAGATCAGTTCGCATATCGCAGTGCGATCTGCAAACTTGGATCGCATGGTGTGAACACCCATGCGATCCGATTCTGCTGCGGACCAAAAAAAGGGTCCCGTGCGAGTTTGCGGCGGGTGCGGCGGGTGCGACACGAATTCAGCCATACTATCTGTATAGCTGAACTCGAATCGCACAGAGATCGGATGTGATTTGCACTGCAGTGCGGTGCGAATCACATCCGTTCTCATAAACCGCTGCAATGTGAACCCAGCCTTAGTGACACTGGCGACGGAGGGTGATCACGGGGTTAAACCTTTATTGGGGGGGTTAGGGGGGTACCTTAGAACTAAAGGGGGCTAACCCTAACTGCCCTAACAGTTATTAGTCACAAATGACACCTGCCGGGTGATCAGGGGGTTAAACCTTTATTAGGTAATAAATGGCGGGTGCCCTGAAACTATAAAAAAATAACTAACCAACCAGCGTCACCTGTAACAGTTATATGGTGATCACTGGTGAAAGGGTTAACTAGGGGGCAATCAGGGGGCTTTATGCGGTAGTATATGGGGGTCCCTAGCGCTATAAAAAGCTGCGGCGAACCTAAATACCTACCTGCCTAACTAGCGTCACCTGTGACACTAATACGGCGATCAGAAAAATGATCGCTTATTAGGCTGGGTTCACACTGGAGCGATGCGGAAACGCCGCGAATCCGCGGCGGGTTCCCGCATCGCATGCCTCCCGGCGGCAGTTCACACTGCCCTATGCGAACTGCTGGGAGTGTCAGTGAAATGTTACTGACACCCCCAGATCAGTTCGCATATCGCAGTGCGATCTGCAAACTCGGATCGCATGGTGTGAACACCCATGCGATCCGATTCTGCTGCGGGCCAAAAAAAGGGTCCCGTGCGAATTTGCGGCGGGTGTGGCGGGTGCGGCGGGTGCGGCGAATGGCTGAACTCGAATCGCACAGAGATCGGATGTGATTTGCACTGCAGTGCGGTGCGAATCACATTCGTTCTCATAAACCGCTGCAATGTGAACCCAGCCTTAGTGACACTGGCGACGGGGGGTGATCACGGGGTTAAACCTTTATTGGGGGGGTTAGGGGGGTACATTAGAACTAAAGGGGGCTAACCCTAACTGCCCTAACAGTTATTACAGTCACAAATGACACCAATGCAAAAAAAAAAAAAAAAAAAAAAAAAAATGACATTGGTGTCACTGTGACTGGGGGGCAGGGGTAATTGGGGGGGTGATCGGGGGGTAAAGGGGGGGTGTGAGTGTGCCTGGCATGTTCTACTGTGTGTGGGATGTGTTGGTGCAACTCACTGATCCGCTCTCCTCCGTGTCGGAACGAAAAATACCGACACGGAGGAGAGAATACATCACTTCCTCTCCTGTGTTTACATTACAGGAGAGGAAGTGATGTCACCGGGGATTTCCATTCGTCGGGAGCGATCGCGAGGGGGTGGCCATGAATGAATGGCCGTCCCCTCGTCCGGGATCGCTCCCGAACGAAAACCGACCGCCGCAGGCACCGGGCGGGGGCCCGATCGGGCCCCCGACCCGCGGGAGGCAAATCACGTACATGTATGTGCTTATGCCTGCCCGTGCCATTCTGCCGACGTACATCGGCGTGCGGCGGTCGGCAAGTGGTTAAAGATCCAGCTAACAAGAGACTGGAACACTGTGAGACACTGTTAAAAGCTTTAGTTACTTTGGCAGGCTCTGTTATGCAAACTGCGATGGCAGCCGTTGGCATTGCCTCAGCCTATAAGATCACATAAAGCGGTTCCTGAAGAGGACAATGGAGCATGTGGCAGTTACCACAGGTAACTGCAGGTAGATGCACTGAAGAATGCTATCCAGTAATTTTTTTGTTTCTCTGGTGTCTGTTCACATCCACAGGGTTCTGTGGTTGAAGAGCTGGTCCGCTGAATTGCCTAGTAAAAAGTTGTTTGCAGAGTTTCCCTTTCATTGCCTGAATAAATATATCAAAAAGATCTTTGGTAGAGAGTTCCACCTTGCCTCTCAAGAAGAAGGGGACAGTACAGAGGTTCGGCTACTCTGGTTTCCGATTCTTCTACATCTAGGCAGTCCTTTCAGTGCTTCCAGGCAACCGTATCCAAGGGGAAAGCCCAGAGTCGGGGGCAAACGAGTTCTCACAGCTATGAAGTGGTGCCCCCACTCAGGCAAGTGGGAGGAGGCTGCCGACTTTTTCAAAAACTTGGCAGAAGATGATTTCACACAAATGGGTTCTTTTTTTTCACAGTTTTTCAGGGGAAAACAGGTAGCAGTTTCAGGTTCTTTTTCCTCCTCAGTTTATGACACTGAATATACCTGTGGACCAGCAGAAGAGAGCTTCCTTGTTTTAGACACTTGGTAGGCTGTTAGCACAGGGGATAATTGAGTCTGTTCTAGACATGTGCAGACTGAAATATTTTGTTTCGTAATTTAGTTTTCGTCCAAAAAATAAATTTATTTAGTTACTCCCGAAATTAGTTTTTATTTATTTAGTTTTTCGTTAAAAAATTGCATTAGTCCGAAAATCCAAATTAATTAAGGTTGAATCTGTCATTGAAGGCTTATGGTGTCTGTCAGAATGTTTAAAGAAGGTTCGACGGAGCAGTGAAACTCACTTATGATGCTGCAATCATACATTCCCAGTCCAATATTTCGACTACAAGCTATAGTAGGATTCTAATGTTGTACGTCTTCTACAGGTTTTTTAAGGCTATTTGCATTGCACACAGGTCATTAGCATTAGCATTAAGAAAAAAAAATTAAGAAAAAAATGCGTGGGTGTCCCCCGAAATTCCATACCAGGCCCTTTGGATCTGGTATGGATATTAAGGGGAACCCCGTGCCAAAAAAAAAATATGGCATGGGGATCCCCCTGAAAATCCATACCAGGCCCTTCAGGTCTGGCATGGATTTTAAGGGGAACCCCACGCCAAAAAAAAAAAATATGGCGTGGGGGTCCCCCTCAAAATCCATACCAGACCCTTATCCAAGCACGCACCCTGGCAGGCTGCAGGAAAAGGGGGGGGCAAGAGAGCGCCCCTCCCTCCTGAACCGTACCAGGCCACATGCCCTCAACATTGGGAGGGTGTTTTGAGGTAGCCCCTCAAAGCACCTTGTCCCCATGTTGATAAGGACAAGGGCCTCATCCCCACAACACTGGCCGGTGGTTGTGGGGGTCTGTGGGCGGGGGGCTTATTGGAATCTGGAAGCCCCCTTTAACAAGGGGACCCCCAGATCCCAGCCTCCCCCTGTTTAAAATGGTAAGGGGGTACAAAAGTACCCCTACCATTTCACCAACAAAGTGACAAAAAAAGTGTTAAAAATGACAGGATTGACTGTGTCAGAGGGGGCGGAGTCACCGGGTGGCCCCACCCTCCATTATAAAAGAACTTTCAGAAGAAGAGAAGCGTCACACAGCAGGAGCCTCCCATTGCGTGGAGCGGCCCGTGAACCAAGAAGAGACGCCGTGGAGGAAGATGCCGGACGAGAACACCGGACCAAGAAAAAGTGGATCGGAGGAAGAAGAGGATAGGAGGAAGAAGAAAATGGAGGAAGAAACCGAAGGATGAATAAAAGAAGAAGGAAGAAGACCAGAAGAAAGAAGATGAAAGAAGACTTTAATAAAGGAATTGTCAAAGACCGTCTCCTGTCATTTTTAACACTTTTTTGTCACTTTCTTTGTGAAATGGTAGGGGTACTTTTGTACCCCCTTACCATTTCACACAGGGGGGGAGGCCGGGATCTGGGGCTCCCCTTGTTAAAGGGGGCTTCCAGATTCTGATAAGCCCCCTGCCCGCAGACCCCCACAACCACCGGCCAGGGTTGTGGGGATGAGGCCCTTGTCCTTATCAATATGGGGACAAGGTGCTTTGAGGGGCTACCTCAAAGCACCCTCCCAATGTTGAGGGCATGTGGCCTGGTACAGTTCAGGAGGGGGAGCGCTCTCTCGTCCCCCCCTCTTTTCCTGCGGCCTACCAGGTTGCGTGCTTGGATAAGGGTCTGGTATGTACTTTGAGGGGGACCCCCACGCCATTTTTTTTTTTTTTGGCACGGGGTTCCCCTTAAAATCCATGCCAGTCCTGAAGGGCTCTTGAAGGGGAACCCATGCCGTATATTTTTTTTTAAATTAAAGTCGTGTTGTAAGTCGTGCTGCCTCTGTGTGAATGAATGGACTGTTATGATACAAGTTCAATAAACACACATTGTTATTGTTATAGTACAAGTTCAATAAACACAGATTGTTATTGTTAGAGTACAAGTTCAATAAACACAGATTGTTATTAGTCACGTCGAATCTCCTATCTGTATCGAACTGTGTCAAAATGAAAACGAAAATAAAGCATTTATTTATGTTGTATCTTTCGTTTTTCGGACTCTGTACTTTCGTTATCGTTTGTCAAAACGATAACAAAACTACCTGAAATTCAGACGAAAATGCTTTCGGACAAAAACGAATGCACATGTCTAGTCTGTTCCAGTGACCGAAAGATTCTTTGGCTTCTACTCCAATCTCTACACTTTTCCAAAAAAGAATAGGGCTGTGCGGACAATTTTAGACCTCGAGAGTTTAACCACTTACAGTAAATACAGGGCACTTTCACTCTCTTCCTGTTCAGGTCAATTTTCAGCTTTCAGCGCTGTCGCACTTTGAATGACAATTGCGTGGTCATGCAACAAATTTAGAGCTTTCTTTTGGTGGTATTTAATCACCACTGTTTTTTTTTTTCTAAATAAATAAATAAAAAAAAAAAACATTTGATTTTTTTTTTTTAAATGCAAATAGATAATCTTTCTTCATAAATGTAGGCCAAAATTTATTTTGCTACATTTCTTTGATGAAAACAACCCAAAACAGTGTTTATTATTTAGTGTGCAGGAAAGTTAGAGTCCACAAATTATGGTACATATAGCTGAACAATGATCAGTCCTGATGTACTGACGGCCTATCTCATTTCTTGAGGCTCAAAAACTCCAGGACAGTAAAAATATCCCTAAAATGCCCCATTTTGGAAAGTAGACAGTCCAAAGTATTTAGTAAGAGGCATGGCAATTTTTTTGAAGTTGTAATTTTTTAGCACACATTTTTTGGAAACCCAAGAAATGTAAAAATAGTTTTTTTCACATTTTTTTTTTACATACTGTCAAGAGTGCAGTAAAATGTCATCATATAACTGTTGTGGTAGTGATCAGAAACACTGACTGGTGACAGTATGTAAAAAAAAAAAAAAAAAGAGAATCATTTATATAAATTTAACATGTCGGTTGCAAATGAAAATGTTGCTTTTCTGGACACTTTATTATCTGTTCAGGAAGGGAGGATTGTTAGCGATATTTATCGCAAACCCACAGACTGCAATCAACTACTACACTATTTTAGTTTTCACCCTCGAGGTGTATTTAAATCCATTCCAAGAAGTCAGCTAAAAAGAGACTATCACAGCGGGGGCTCCCCTTCATCTCTCATGCCGCGTACACACGAGCGGACTGTATGGCCTACTTAGTCCGCCGAAACACATTTCAGCGGACAGTCCACTCGTGTGTGGGCTTCAGCGGACTTTTTCAGCGTGCAGTCCGGCGTACTAAGAATTTCGTTTTTTTCAAAATTCTGTCCGTCGTACTCGCATTTCGGCGGACAATCCGGCCGTGTGTATGCCAGTCCGCCGTACTTTTGAAATGAGCGGACTTTTCCCGCCCGGAGGTGAATGGGTAGGGGTACATTGTACCCCATACTCATTCACATAGGGTGGGGGGCCGGTATCGGGGCCCCCTTATTAAAGGGGGCTCCCGGATTCCGATAAGCCCCCCGCCCGCAGACCCCGACAACCAATGGCCAGGGTTGTCGGGAAGAGGCCCTTGTCCTCATCAACATGGGGACAAGGTGCTTTGGGGTGGGGGGGCCGCGCGGCCCCCCCTTCCCCAAGGCACCCCCCCATGTGGAGGGCACGCGGCCTGGTACGGCTCAGGAGGGGGGGCACTCGCTCGCCCCCCTTTCCTGGCCAGCCGGGTAGCGTGCTCGGACAAGGGTCTGTTGTGGACTTGGGGGGTACCCCCACGCCGATTTTTTTCGGCGTGGGGGTTCCTCTTTAAGTCCATACCAGGCGGCGGGGCCAGCGACGTCTCCTTCGCGGGCCCCGCCTACCCGGAGACGCACTCGAAATGAGCGGACTTTCCTCCGCGTGTGTGGGCGAGTCCGTTCATTTCAAAAGTAGGGCGGATAGTACGGCGGACTTAGTACGCCGTATTAGTCCGCTCAAAAAGTGCCGTGTGTGGGCAAGTAGCTCGTTCGGAAATTCCGACGGACAGTCTGGCATACTTTTCCACCAGACTAAGTACGTCATACAGTTTGACCGTGTGTACGCGGCATCAGTTTCATCCCTTCTCTAATAAAGTTAATAATATTATTAAAAAACACTGGTCCATATTAAGCAAAAATTATCCTTCTGTCCCTGAGTTTCGTTTCTCCCCTTTACCTTCATACTGTAAGGGTAGGACCATATACAATCGATTGGTAAGATCTGACCAGTATAGGGCACCCACTTCACGGGTTACTTTTTTGGGACCTCCTAATTATGGTTCATTTCCTTGCTTGTCATGTATTTAATGTTCTAGCATGATTAAGGGGAAGTCCTTTAATCATCCGACTCAAGGTTACAATATCCCTATAAAAGATCATTTCACATGTCAATCTACATATGTCATATACATCATCAACTGTCCGTGTGGTTTGATCTATGTAGGTGAAACCACGCAAAAAGTCAAAGACAGAATAGCTAGACATAAATATTCTGTTAGGGATAAAAATGATAAATTACCTCTCTCTAGACATTTTTTAGAAATAAACCATTCGGTTTCTCAATTGAGATATGTGGTAATCAATGGTATTCCAACTAATAGACGTGGGGGGAATAGAGAATTGGAATTGAGAAAAAGAGAAGTTTACTGGATAAATCGCTTAGACTCTTTATATCCTAAAGGGTTAAATACAGATTTTGATCTTTATTTATTTTTATGATGGTATAAGTCTCTATATGTGTTGACCGATCTGGCAGATATTGGCTGATACGATCCCACATTATGAGATTTCTTTGTTTGTCGTTTAGTTTTTTTCATGGTATGTGAATATACAAATTAATTTTGATGATTCATTGATTATGTTTTCTTTGTATTTTTTTGGATGAACTACATGATACAGCATACTATCTTCAAGGGAAGGCGTCCTTTTGTCCCGTTTTTTAGCTATTGTTCAGATATACCCATAGATATAAAAATGATGTATGAGAGATACAAGGGGTGGTTTGTGGAGATTGATTCCAGCTGAATGTTATTAAGTGATTAATGATAGATGTGAGCTATAAGCCTTTATATGTGAAGTTGGTTACAATTTTTATTGCAGGTATGTGGTCATGAGGAAGGGCGATATCATGCTTAGCCCAAAACGTCACCTGAATACCTGAATTATACCTGATGTGATGTAAATTTTATCAATAAATTTACTTTTGTTTGTGCAGCAATCCCTTTTCTGCTTTTATATATATTACGATTACTTTTTTAACACACTGTGACCAGAGCAATATAATGTTACCATAATAACACTATACTACACTGGGGAAGCAATCAGGAATTTTTTTTTATTATTGCTTATACCAGTGAATTTCTTTTACAAAGGTTTTAATTCATGTTCATTTAGGCAAACAGAGCCAACAATTAGTTAAAATGCAGAATATTCGTGTACAGACCTGAAAGATGTACATAATCAAAGTACCACGCCTCACAATATTTGGAACTATATATATATATATATATGTGTGTACACACAATATCTCACAAAAGTCTCTACACCCCTCACATTTTTGTAAATATTTTATTCTACCTTTTCATGTGACAACACTGACGAAATGACACTTTGCTACAATGTAAAGTAATAAGTGTGCAGCTTGTATAACAGTGTAAATTTGTTGTCCCCTCAAAATAACTCAACACTCAGCCATTAATGCCTAAAACGCTGGCAACAAAAGTGAGTACACCCCTAAGTGAAAATGTCCAAATTGGGCCCAATTAGCCATTTCCCCTCCCCGGTTTCATGTGATTCATTAGTGTTACAAGGTCTTAGGCAGGGCCCTCTTTAATATTTATTGGACCCTGGGCAAAACTTTTCTTGGAGCCCCCCATGCAGTTTTTCTCTCCACCTGCTCTGAGACATACAATAAATAGCAGCTAGACTCAAAATCAGTTTACTGAATCAGATCAGGCAGCTATTGCAATTGGTTGCCAGAGGTTACAGTGTATTGTTACCGCTCACTGACGGGTTGCTAGAGGTTACAGCACACATTACGGCTCACTGATTATTTGCTAGAGGTTACAGCACATGATTTCTACTTGTTGATTGGTTGCTAGAGATTACTGTGGATATGACCTCAGGGGGGAATGATATACATATCAATGCTGCCGGCGACCCCTATTTACATATGAATGCTGCCGCTATTTACATATAAATGCCGGTAATGTACGTGTAAACACAGGGTCTGCAGGTGAGTCATCTTTACACAACAATAGGGCAGAGCTGGGCAGCATTAGTAGCAGCACTTCACACTGAGATATTGGGACACAGCACAGGACTAAAACCTCAAGGGACAAGGGAATTTAAACCAGGATAGTTTGCAAGTATGAGGCAGCTGCTTTGAGCCCCACAACAATGACAGGGCCCAGGGCAGCTTCCCCGTTTGCCCTGCCTTAAAAACGGCGCTATGCTTAGGTGTTAATGGGAAGCAGGTGTGTTAAATTTGGTGTTATCGCTCTCACTCTCTCATACTGGTCACTGGAAGTTCAACATTGCATCTCATGGCAAAGAACTATCTGAGGATCTGAAAAAAAAGAATTGTTGCTCTACATAAAGATGGCCTAGGCTATAAGAAGATTTCCAAGACTCTGAAACTGAGCTGCAGCACAGTGGCCATGACCATACAGCAGTTTAACAGGGCAGGTTCCAATCAGAACAGGCTTTGACATGGTTGACCAAAGGAGTTGAGTGCACATGCTCAGCGTCATATCCAGATGTTGTCTTTGGGAAATAGACGTATGAGTGCTGCCAGAATTGCTGCAGAGGTTGACGGGGTGGGGGGGGGTAAGCCTGTCAGTGCTCAGACCACACACGGCACACTGCATCAAATTGGTTTTCATGGCTGTCATCTCAGAAGGAAGCCGCTTCTAAAGATGATGCACAAGAAAGCCTGCAAACAGTTTGCTGAAGACAAGCAGAATAAGGACATGGATTACTGGAACCATGTCCTGTGGTCTGATGAGACCAAGATGAACTTATTTGGTTCAGATGGTGTCAAGCGTGTGTGGCGCCAACTAGGTAAGGAGTACAAAGAGAAGTGTGTCTTGTGTACAGTCAAGCATGGTGGTGGGAGTGTCACAGTCTGGGGCTGCATGAGTGCTGCCGGCACTGGGGAGCTACAGTTCATTGTGGGAACCATGAATGCCAACATGTACTGTGACATACTAAAGCAGAGCCTGATCCCCCCTTTTGGAGACTGTGCCACAGGGCAGTATAACAACATGATAATGACCCCAATTTGGACATTTTCACTCAGAGGTGTAATCACCTTTGTTGCCAGCGGTTTAGACATTAATGTCTGTGTGTTGAGTTATTTTGAGGGGACAGCAAATTTACACTTGTACAAGCTGTACACTCACTACTTTACATTGTAGCAAAGTGTTATTTCTTCAGTGTTTTTACATGAACATGAAATTATTTATTTACTAAAGCTGGAAAGTGAAAAATATGGCTCACTTCTGCATAAAAACCAATGAGCTTCTAACCACAGCTTGTTCAATTAAGCTTTGGTTATAAAACCTGGAAGCTCATTGGTTTCTATGCAGAAGTGAGCCTGATTTTGCACTTTACAGCTTTAGTAAATAAACCTCATTGTGTACTTAAAAGTGGGGTATGCCTGTAATAAATCATTTACAAAAATGTGAGGAGTGTACTCACTTTTGTGAGATACTGTATATAAAAAAAAAGGGGGGGGGGGAAATAAAATATACAAAGGAAAATAAATGGTTGAGGCAACTCTGGGTTCATGCCTTAGCATAGAAATAAACATTGCAAAAACATCTGACTTTATGGCAGGATGCACATACCCAGGACCCTACTAATAGTAAGCCGAGGTTTTTTTTTTATATAAACAGAGGCAAAGAAATTACATACATTGCAACCATCCAGACAAGGGCAAAGTATATCAAATAACCAGCAAAAGAAGGGCAGGAGAAGCGGAACAGTAGAAACAGAAGAAAAAAGAATAGAGAGAGAGGGGGAGAAGAAAGAAGCGACACACAGGGTTCGAGATGGAGGTTGCTAAACACAAAGGATTTTTTCATGGGTGTGTAGCTGTACCCTCGTAGGGGCTGCTGAAATTTGTAGTCCATCTGTCACCCCTGCCCAGCATGGCACGCAGCTCTCAGTCACTCTTGAGCCAATGAACAGTCCTGTACTTGTTTTTTTTTGTTATTTTATTGAGGGAATTTGAACTTGGATGGGTAAGGGGTTTATGGGATGCCCCTAGATCAATGGTTGGATCAATGAATGATCAATAGGAACTTCTATGTACACTTTGTAACTCTAGTCTCCTCCAGCACATCACTTACTTGTAGACTGATACTCTCTCTCTCTCTCTCCCCTGCACAACACTTCACTTCATGGTTAGGCCCAGCTCTGACTCAGGCCTCAGCAACTGCCATTTGCAGGCAGCGACTCCAGGCCCCTTTTTATGTAGAAAAAACAGTAGGAAAGAAAAATATCTTAATGCTTGCTGTCCTATGGTGTACTACTGCTCCCAGTCAGTCCTCTTCAGGCCCTGCCAGCTCCCTGACTGCAGCTGCCCAACAACACTGCCCATGACATCACAGTCTTTCCTGCTGGCTCTACATCCATCTCCGACATCATACTCCCAGTGCTTTCCAGCATGCCTCCCCAGCTTTCCCAACTGTGCCTGTCACTCATCAGTCCTCATGGCTGCACTCCTGATTTATTCCTCCTGGAGACTTGTCTGGCAACACTAGCTCCCATTGTTCTTCTCAGTCCCTCTCTGTGCCTCCTGTACAGATCCTTCTTTGTTTCTCATAAAAGCTTTGACTTGCACCCGAACCCAAGAGGTCCAAGGTCACCCCCCAGATTGGGGAGTGCCCAAAGGCCCGACAACCTAGTGCTCCATCACCAGATTCTTCCAACTGACAATTCCTATCCGGCTGGGCTTACCCTGGGTATTTTAAGGTGGCCTGCCCCCTGCCAATCATAGCTGGGGATTGGTCAGGGCTCCCTGAGACACCCCAGATAGACCCTCCCCACTTCCCCTCCTCCCTTCTAGAATCCTCTAGACGTAAGAGGGAGGTGACTAGGAGGTGATGCTGTCTGTAAATCACCAGCTCTGCTCTAGGCCACTTCCAGGCTAGCTCACACAGATCAAAACAAACAGGCCTAGATTCCAGCTAGACCTGCTTAGATTTACCTGCTCTTCTCAAAAACCTACTTCTAGCACCTACCTAAAGTAGAGGGTGCTACAAGTGTCTGATAATTTGGCGGTCAGTTTCTCACTAACCATAATATCATTCATACGATTTTTGACAGCTTTGAAATAGATTACGGGGGTTTTCTAAGCCTTCGTAATAGTTAAATTGGTTGCAGTGAAAAGTTGAAGAGCCAATTGTTGCTCTGGACAAAACAATTCAGCAATCAGTTTACAGAGAAGAGCTTCCTACAGACCTCTCTTGAGATCAGTGTGAAGAAAAGTGCGAAGAAGTGAATAGGTCCTAACCCAGACATTCAGGCAAGGCCACCAGATATGTGCCATTGTGCCTACCTGTGAGCATTCCCGGAAGCAGAGAATAAGCAGGGGTGAAGCAAGCCAGCCTGGCCGGTGTATAATACCACCTGCATGAGATTTTGTAAGCGTTTTACAATATATGTACATTTTTAGAGCTTTTAGAAAGCTCTTGATCTGTTTGTCCTCCAGATCCAGCCATTTCTCTAAGTCACTTTCCCATTGGAGATGATAAGGCTGCAATGGTGGCCTTCTGGAGGATATTATAGAAGAATAAATCAGTGAAATGACGCCAGGGTGTGGGTCTGGACTCTACAAATGGGGACAGCGCATACGGTGTGGGTTGAGACCCATGAATCTGTTGAATAAAGTGACGGAGTTGTAAGTATCTATACTGCTCTTGTATCGGAATGTCATGGGAGGACCTAAGGGTGTCAAATGTTATAATCCTAGTGAGGGAATGAATGTCAACGAACCCATTGTTGGTCCACCAGGAAAATTGTCTTCAACCAGGGGTGGGATAGTGGGCACTGGAGAAGACAGAGCAAGGGTAGATGGGGGGATAGTAATCCAGCAGAAAACTTGTCCGAATCCCACAGATGTATGGAATGAAGTAAAGTAGGTCCAAGTGTGGTTGGATGATGGAAAGCCAGGGTAAAGAGCATATGGGTATAGGAAGGGAGTCTACAAGATCAATAGTGACTCTCAGTGGAAATTGGTGGGTTTCATGGAGATGAGACAAAGGGACTATGTTAGCTGCTAAGTAATAAGCTTGAAGATTTGGTACTGAGAGGCCACCATTGATACTGTGAGTAAATAGAACCTGTTTATTGATCCAAATCCAGGTTAACCTCCAAATACATTTAAAAAGCTTGCATTCGTGTATATGTAGGATATGTGAGGGGATCAGGAATGCGAGATGTGGAAAAAGTAGAGCTTTCGAAAGGTAGGCCATATGGAATGCAGCAATCCTGCCAAACCAGTACAGTGGGAAATGAGCCCAACAGGACAACATTTTGGTCAGCTTCCTGAAAAAGGATGAGAAGTTAGTGTGATACAGTTCCTCATAGGTTGGAGTGAGGCAAATTCTCAAATACGGCAGTGAAGTGAGCCATTGAAATGAAAAAGCTCCTTTCAGGTCTACCAGTTTGGCTGTAGGAAGATTGACTGACATTACCTTAGATTTGACAGGATTGACGAAAAGTCCTGAAAGAGAGGCAAAAGTATCCAAAAGAGATAACAAATTAGGTAAAGAAATTCTAGGGAACCCTGATAAGTATATTATCAGCAAACAATTATATTTTATGGGGAGAGCCCGCTACGTCAATACTCCTATGTCCAGATGGGTGTGAGCTGCCTCTGCCAGTGCCTTTAGAGCCAAGATAAATAAGAGCAGAGAGAATGAACAGCCTTGTTGGGTGCCCCTACGAAGATGGAAGATTTATGACTCAAAACCATAGAAATAAAGTTTAGCTTGAAAGGAGTTGTACAATGCATCTATCCAGCCTATGAAAGAGGAGCCGGACACGTAGTGGTGGAGGACTGCCATTAGGTAAGGCCAATATAAAGTGTCAAACTCTTTGTTTATATCGAGAGATAAAAGCATTGATTCTAGGGAGCGATGATGAGGTATATGTTGTAGTTGTAAAATACATTGGATAGCGAGAAAGAAAGGAATTTAAACGGATTTTCATTCAAGTGACATGGACCTGAAATTGGCCCAGGATGAGTGGTCACGGTCAGGTTTAGGAAGCATCACAGTATTGGCAGTCAGTAAATTTGAAGTGAAAACAGATCTATTTTTAACAAAGTTTCACATATCCATTAGGTGGGGATGAGAACATCTGTTAATTTCCTATAGTAGAGTACCATGAAGTCATCTGGGCCAGGCTGCTTGCACACCTTCAAGTCTTTAATACATTGTAGGACTTCAGGTTCCTGAACATCTCGGTCCATAAGAGTTTTATGAGCCGACGACCACTTAGGTAAAGAGAGACAATCTAAGAAGGCAATGGTATCCTGGCTGTCTGTGTGTATGGGGGCAGAATATAGTTTAGTGAGATGAGGCCAACATCGTGTTTGGTTTATTTGCCTTAGCATACCATTTCTGACGGGACCAGTGCAGAGAGGGTTCAGCCGCATCAGTGAGGCATAAATCTAGTTCAGTACGTGCCTGGTCCAAAAGTTTACGATTATCCAGGGTTGGAGATTGTTTAAAACCCTCATGTTTTTTCACCTTAATGCATTCTATTCTGTCATTTTCAGCCCCCCAAAGCACACATTATACTTACCTGAGCCCTTTTTTTTTTTAAACCCTAATCCTTTACAACCCCTTTAAAGTTCATAGAAAGTAATTCTAGCTTACGTTGTATAAGCTGACGTTCTCACTTGTGTTTCATAGCTAACTGGATGATGTGACCCCAAAGGGCTGCCTTGTAGGCTTTCCAAAGAGTCATGGGATAGGAGACCGACCCTAAATTAGGGTGAAAATATTCCAAAGATGTTTGCAAGAGATTAGCCTGGATCTCCTTAAAGGACAATAGCGAGTTGTTCATGACCCAAGAGGATTGTTGGGATATACAAAGAAGAGAGTGACAGACCACCAGAACAGGATCGTGGTCAGTCCAAGAGGCAGCAAGAATAGAAGTAGATCACACCAAAGGAAGGTTTTTGCGTAACATAAAAACATGGTCAATCCTAGAATGAGAATGGTGTGGATGAGAATAATGCGTATAATCTTTACCCAAGGGGTTGAGCTCCCTGCAGAGGTCAACCGGATCATGAACCTGTAGAAAGTAAAAGGAAAAATATGGCACAAACCCTCAACCTGCGCACCCTGAATCACCCAGGAAAAATTATTATTGTGTATAACAATTACCGTATATACTCGAGTATAGGCCGACCCGAATATAAGCCGAGGCCCCCAATTTACCCCAAAAAAACTGGGAAACTTATTGACTCGTGTATAAGCCGAGGGTGAGACATGCCTGTCCATCCCTGTGTGTCCGTCCATCCCTGTGTGTGTGTCCGTCCATCCCTGTGTGTGTGTCCATCCATCCATCCCTGTGTGTGTGTCCATCCATCCATCCCTGTGTGTGTCCATCCATCCATCCCTGTGTGTGTGTCCATCCATCCATCCCTGTGTGTGTGTCCATCCATCCCTGTGTGTGTGTCCATCCATCCCTGTGTGTGTGTCCGTGCAGCCTTGTGTGTCCAGCCTACCTGTGTCCCGAGCCTCCGTCCCGAGCCTCCGTCCCGTGCCTCCGTCCCGTGCCTCCGTCCCGTGCCTCCGTCCCGTGCCTCCGTCGTCCCGTGCCTCCGTCCCGTCCCGAGCCTCCGTCCTTCAGCCATGCCAGGATCGCCGCTCTTCGTCGGCGCCTCGGCGGCCATTCCTCTGTTCAAAAGCCGTGCCTCGGTCTGTGATAGGCGGAACACTCAATTTCCCAGCAGTCTGTGTTCCGCCTATCACGGACATCCTATCATCCTTGTCCGTAGTATGAGGATGAGCGGATGTCCGTGATAGGCGGACCACTGACTGCTGGGAAATTGAGTGTTCCGCCTATCACAGACGGAGGCTTTTGAATAGTAGAATGTCCGCGGTCTGTCTGCTCGACACGCTGATCGGGCAGGTAGACGGCGATGACTCGAGTATAAGCCGAGGGGGGCACTTTCAGCCTCAAAAAAGAGGCTGAAAATCTCGGCTTATACTCGAGTATATACGGTAAACATAGAGCAGCCCATAGTGAGGCTCAATGGCCTGAATCAAAAAGAAAAACAATATTCCATACCGCGCTCTATAGTGAAAGTCAACTTATACAAACCATATATTAAAACATAAACAAACAATATAATTATGATATAAATAATATCTATATGTAATGCCCATACACTTCCACCAGATGTCTCCAATACAGGGAAAGTGGTATCTTCTTTAAGTGTCTGTGCAATAGGATGTGAAAACAAAGTGTGCCTTCTTCCACCAGTCCCTAGGCAAACATTTTACTCACCTGACGTACATGACACCCATCACAGGTAGCCATAATAAGCATGTAGAGCAGAGATGTATCCTCCAAGGAAAGAAAAAACGGTCCACAAAGCACACCCACCGGGCAAGGGTATGGTAAATCACATATATCAAGAAGAAAAGAAGCTTCTCATAGTGCTGTATGTTAATTTGATTCCATCCCAACTAAAAGAGTAACACTTACAATGTTGTCGATCAATGAGAGCCCGTATAAAACAATGAGGGACTCTGATCGCGTTCCAAAGAATGGCATAAGTAATGTGTCATGCAATACCCACACGTCACTTCCACCATCCTTTGCAATGCACACAAAATACAATCGGTGTCACTGCTTGTTCTTATATGGGCTCTTATTGAACGACAACATTGTAAGTTCTACTCTTTTACTCTTTTTCTACTGCATACTAGTAAAGGGAGCCAAATACCAATCTAACAGCATGGTCTTGCTTTATAACATTGTCTGGTAAAGAATCACAGCGCTACAATTATATTGTTTGTTATGTTTTAATATATGGTTTGTATAGTTGACTTTCACTATAGAACGCTGTATGGAATATTGTTTTTCTTTTCATGAACCTATAGAGAATGGGAACATTTTTTTGTGTCCTTAGAAGGAGTAGAGCATTCCAAAGGCTATTTGTCCAAGGTAGGGTTCAATACTAGATTTGAGGCCCCTGCCAAGAGGAGAGTACCTCGCTGGTGGGTTGCCAATAGGGAGCAGACACGGGTTATAAAGGGTCCTGGGTTATTAGGTCATGATAGTGACCTCTGTGTCCTGGATTGTGCCTTGGAGCAAAAGGTATCTACCATTTGGTCTGCAATCTGTTTTGTGCAAAAAATAACTGATTTGCGAAAGGCTATGAACACTCCCCTCTCTTTAGTTGGGCCACTAGCTTAATAAACTTGGGGATATGCATACCAGTGAATTCCATTTGTAAAAGCAACCATTTTTAGTGACTGAAACTGATTCATTGCCCCTACCAAGGTAGTAGATATTCAAAACTAAATGAACAATTGTTATTTAAAAATAACTTACTTCAATTGGAAGCGAATATACTGGGAAACATCGCCATCTTGTAGTTGATAAATATATTACAACAATAAACCCACCCCAACATTTATTGCTAAAAAAATATAAAAAATAATCAAAGTAGCACCATATTACAAAAGAAAAATTAATTAACAATACATCAATAACAACATCAGACATTATTAATAAAGGAATTAATATCCCATTCGATATTCATACCAAATGGAGTGTAAGTTTTGGCTTGATAAATGTGGAATACACTGAATGGTCAGGGGTGGGAAGTGGGGTGCCCCATGGTTCTGTGCTGGGACAAATACTATTTAATTTGTTCATAAACGACCTGAAGGATGGGGTAAACAGTTCAATCCCTGTATTTGCAGACGATACTAAGCTAATCAGGGCAATAACTTCTCCACATGATGTGGAAACCTTGCAAGAAGATCTGAACAAATTAATGGGGTGGGCAACTACATGGCAAATGAGGTTTAATGTAGAAAAATGTAAAATAATGCATTTGGGTGGCAAAAATACTAATGCAATCTATTCACTAGGGGGTGAACCTGTGGGGGAATCTAAGATGGAAAAGGGCCTGGGGGTCCTAGTAGATAACAGGCTCAGCAATGGCATGTAATGCCAAGCTACTGCTAACAAAGCAAACAGAATATTGGCATGTATTTAAAAGGGGATTAACTCCAGAGATAAAGCGATAATTCTCCCACTCTACAAGACTCTGGTCTGGCCTCACCTGGCGTATGCTGTCCAGTTCTGGGCACCAGTCCTCGGGAAGGATGTACTGGAAATGGAGCAAGTACAAATAAGGGCAACAAAGATAATAAAGGAACTGGAGGATATTAGTTATGACGAAAGGTTGTGAGCACTGAACTTATTCTCTCTGGAGAAGAGACACTTGAGAGGGGATATGATTTCAACTTACAAACACCATACTGGTGAACCCAACAATAGGGATAAAACTTTTTTGTGGAAGGGAGTTTAATAAGACAAATGGCCACTCATTAAAGTCCCATCAGTGCCTCCCATCAGTGCCCATCAGTGCTGCTTATCTGTGTCACCTACCAGCGCCCACCACTGTCACCTATCAGTGCCCACCAGTGCCACCTATCAGTGCCCTTCAGTGCAGAATATTAGTGTTACCTCATTAGTGCCCAACAGTACAGCCTATCAGTTCCCATCAGTGCGGCCTCATCAGCACACATCAGTGAAGAACAAAAATTACGTATTTACAATATTTACTGACAGAAAATAAAAATAAAAACATTTTTTTTTTTTTAATCAATAAACAATGACCTTTGTAAGCATGATCTGTTAGTGTTATATGGTTTGTCTCATCCTTCTAACTGCTATTTTGTCTTGGTCTGTTAAAGGACATTAAAAATAACAAACGTACTGGCTGGATCACCAGATTCAAATAAAGAAAAGAAAGCCTAAAAAAGAAAATGAATACAGCCATCACATCTAGCTGCAATATAATACATTTAGATTATTTGGGTTTACTATAGCTATGTGTGTTAGGTAAAGAGATAAAGATTTGAAATTAAATGAGATGGACCAAAAACATTATAGTCTTTCTTTGCATTGAAGCCAGTCATGAAAGCCTCCTTACTTCTATTCTGACAGAATTCCGCATTTCTTTCTTGTTTAAAGAGGGTGAGCATTAGGACCCCGAAGGATATGTTTCCCTGCAGTTTTCTGTGTCCATTTCTCACTAAATATCAGCTCTGATGACTTCTCACTGTGCACAGTATTCTCATTTACGCGCCATACTCGCAGTCGAAACATAAAGCATGAAGCACAGGTGGTTCGGAAGTGGATGGTAACCTATTGCTTGCCTCTATTTTTGCTTGTTAAGTTTATTATCTCTGTATAGAGAGTGAGGATATATATAAGCATTATAAGGTCTACTAACAATTAACAGTTTATGCAATCTATTGGAACTGTGAAAAGTACTATGGAAGACGTATAAATGAAATAATAGAGCTGAATCAAACAAGCAGCTGCCTCTGTCTCCTGAAACTTTTCTAGCCATGAATGATGTCAGGGGAACCATGCCCCCTTCTGAGACAATACCAACTGGAGGGGAAAATATGTCACTGTTCTCCTGTCTAAATGACTCTGTAGAAGCTTTCAAGTCAGATCAATCTTCTCTGCCTGGGTGCAATGGAACATTGTATAGCTCCCAACAGAGTCCTCCTTTGCTCGTGGATGCTTGGTTGGTTCCCTTCTTCTTTGCTTTGATCATGTTGGTAGGACTTGTGGGTAACTCTCTGGTCATATATGTAGTAACCAAGCACAGACAGATGAGAACGGTCACCAACTTCTACATAGGTAAGTCATTTTATAAATATGGTATAAAATGGCAAATTTTTATATTTAAAATTGGGAGAAGGGAGAAATGTTTGTTAATAATATCCAAAATATTTAATTAATATATATTCTTATACAGGGTAAATATTGATTATATTGCTTATGAATCTTACAATGATCTACCCGTGTTGTTCCACAGTCTACTTTAAGAGTCAGGGGACTCTACTCAGACCCAACTAATATGCCTTGGATTGGGTGGCGGTTGATGGTTTTTATTGGTATATATTTTGATGTAGTACAATTTATATACACACGGTATCTACCTGTCTATTCATTTCTGTATCATCTTTATCATCCCCTCTATTTTTATATATACTGCATGTTTAATATATTTTGAAACGATTAGGATGATAAACCAGATAAGTGTATCACTAAGTGAATTTTCATAACTTAAGAACATCAACTTTTCAGCAACCATCTAGTTCACAGATATTAATTATAGATCTCTTTCAGCTGTAATGCCGCTTACACACGATCGGAATTCTCGTCGGAAAAAGCTCTGATGGTTTTCCCGACGGAATTTGGCTCAAGCTGTCTTACCCACACACGGTCACATCAAAGTCCGATCGTTTATAATGCGGTGACGTACAACACGTGCGACGGGACTAGAAAAAGGAAGTTCAATAGCCAGTAGCCAATAGCTTCTGTCTCGTAGTTGAATCTGAGCATGCGTGATTTTTGGCGTGTCGGATTTACATACACACGATCAGAATTACCGATAGAAAGTTTTTCCGTTGAGAAAATTGAGAACATGTTATCAATTTTTGGCTGGCGGAAATTTCGATGGAGCATACAGACGGTCGCATTTTCCGATGAAAAGCTCTCATCTGTCTTTTTCTGGCCAGAATTCAGATTGTGTGTACGCGGCATGACATTACATTTATTTAGAGGAGTCCGGTCTAATTGTGTACATTTTTTTAATATACTACATGATATACTAAGAAACATATAAGCAAAGGCATATGTGTTAGAGATAAGAAAGGAGCAGAGCATGCATATCTAATCAGTAAACATTCCCATGAGGCAGTATTAAGCAAGCACCAAAAAATAAAAAAAAACAACATAAAAAAAGTGTTTTGAAAGAATATTCTATGAGTATCTAAATAAGTCATGAAAGCTACTTACAGATATCATTGCATTGGACCAAATCAAACTGAAGGTGGTGGCCACAGCAACCATAACATTCTGGCTGCCATTTTTTAGAGTATTATAGAAATCTAGACTCCAATTTGTTGCTATATAAAGTTATCTTCACTTTTTTTTTCTAAACTGTCCAGCTTTATTCTAGATAAAATGTCAGTAATAAATTAGTGCAATGTAAAGGAAGTGAATTATTTTAGAGAGTATAATTCAGATATGCGCATGAGTCTGCTAGGTGCAAGATTCATATACAATCATGCTGGTTTAGGGCTGGGAGATATTTGTTAAAAAAAAAATCACAATCCAACAATTTATCCACCTGTATTTTTTTATCAGATATTTTTTATTTCTCTTTAAATAACAAGAATCACCCCCCCCCCCCCCCCCTCCAAGCAAACCAAGCTAAGCGTACCTGGCATACAATTAATAGCCCCATAGCAGGAGGGACAGGAGTGTGCAGGCTTCCTGCTAAGATAATATCACCAATGAGCCCATAGCCTGTCTTTAACGAGTGCTTCAAGTGCTCCCCCTATTTTCTATACTGATACAAAAAAAGGTACAGAGTCAAAGTGGAAAGACCACTGTAGGACAGGCCAAATAATCAGATTCACTAAATTGCCTGCTCCTTGCTGCTTATACTCATCTTCCGTTTGCTGTCCTACTGCTCTGTTTGGTTAGTGAAGTGAAGAGTAAAAGCTAAGTTGATCGGGCTGGAAAGAAACACAGAACCAGGGTGCTGGGCTTAATGGAATAAAAGTGACAACACTTTATTAACAATAGCACACTAAAGCCTCGTACACACGATCCGATTGTTGGCAGGGGATTTTCTGTTGACAGACTGTTGTCCTAAAGTCTGACCATTAGTACGCTAACTTTCAGCTAACTACAGCCATGCAAATTATGAAATGTCAAAATGCAGCACACAATCTCTTCTTCTTTGATGGGATAATAATGAAGCTGCTTTGCTGGTGATACAGATGTAGTTATGGAAAATGTATTTTAAAAGGCTTTTTTTTTCTAGTGATATCAAGAATAACCCTTTCATGACTAAGCCTATTTTTGACATTTGGTGTTTACAAGTTAAAATCTGTATTATTTTTTTCTAGAAAATTACTTAAAACCCCCAAACATTATATATAATTTTTTAGCAGAGAATCTAGAGAATAAAATGGCGATTGTTTGTGCAGCAGTGTTTTAAATGCAACTTTTTGGGAAAAGGGACACTTTCATGAATAAAAAACAAAAAAAACCCAGTAAAGTTAGCAATTTTTTGTATAATGTGAAAGATGATGTTACACTGAGTAAATAGTTACCAAACATGTCACACTTTATAATTGCATACACTCGTGGAATGACGACAAACTACAGTACCTAAAAAATCTCCATAGGCGTTGCTTTACATTTTTTTTAAGGTTATCAGGTTAGAGTTACAAAGGAGGTCTAGTCTAGAATTATTGCTCTCCCTCTATTGATCGCGGTGATACCTCACATGTGTGATTTGAACACTGCTTACATATGCGGGCGCGACGTCAGTATGCGTTTTCTTTTCTGCGCAAGTTTGCGGCGACGGGGTGCTTTTAAAAAAAAAATCTTATTTATTTTAAAATGAATAAATAAAAAATAAAAAAATGGATCACTTTTATTGCTGTCACAAGGAATGTAAACATCCCTTGTGACAGTAATAGGTGGTGACAGGTACTCTTTATGGAGGGATCGGGGGTGTAAAGACCTCCAATCCCTCCTTTGCACTTGAAAGTATTCAGATCGCCGTTTTTGGTGAATCTGAATACTGTATTTTTTTTTTAAATGGACCCCATTGGCAGCCGAGTAAATGGGAAGTGACGTCACTTCTGTGTTTACAATCAGGAGACTGGAATTAAGCCACGTACGGCTTCAAGCCAGTCTGTCCCTAGCCATCAGAGCGGTGGATTGTTGATCGGGGTGTCCCCTCCCGCTCCTTCCAGTATAACAGCCGAGCGGCTTTTAGCTGCATTGGTTGTTATCGCTGGAAAGCAGATCGCCGGCTCTAAAAAACGGTACTGGGTTGATGCCTGCAGCTGTGGGCATCATCCTGGTATAACCCCCGAAAGCCGAGTACGCACATCTGTGTACGCTTGGCAGCAAGGGGATAATATTATTATGCTTGTTGTTTTATTTTTTGGGGTAAGTTACCACAACACCATTATCACGTAGTTTTTAAGATCAAAGATACAACTATGTTGGTGTCCCTTTTTAATTTTACATTGTATTTTTTGAAATGTAAGTGCCTACTCCCAAACTGTCATTTAACCACTTAAGGACCGCCTCACGCCATGTACGTTGGCAGAATGGCACGGCTGGGCACAAGCATGCACATGTACATTGCTTTTTAAGTGCCCAGCCGTGGGTCGGGAGCGCGCCACTGGCAGCGCGCTCCTGACCCGGTCCTGTGCTCCGTGACCGTGGGCCGTGGCAGCAGCGGACCCGATCGCCACTGGTGTCCCACGATCGGGTCACAGAGCTGAAGAACGAGGAGAGGTCTGTGTAAACAAACCTCTACCCGTGCTTCCCTGTGTGGCTGTCAGCGATCGTCTGTTCCCTTTTATAGGGAAGGATGATCAGTGATGTCACATGCCAGGCCACACCCCCTACAATAAAAAAACATAACGTCATACATAACACCTACACTGCCTCCTAGTGGTTAACTCCTTCACTGCCAGTGTCATTTACACAGGAATCAGTGCATTCAAATAGCACTGATTGCTGTATAAATGACAATGGTTCCAAAAATGTGTCAAAAATGTCCGATGTGTCCGCCATAATGTCGCAGTCACAATAAAAATCACTGATCACCGCCATTACTAGTAAAAAAAAAAATATTTATAAAAATGCTATAAAACTATCTCCTATTTTGTAAACGGTATAACTTTTCCGCAAACCAATCAATAATCGCTAATTGCGATTTTTTTTTACCAAAAATATGTAGAAGAATACATATTGGCCTAAACTGAGGAAAAAATGTTTTATATTTTTTTGGGATATTTATTATAGCATAAAGTAAAAAATATTGCATATTTTTTTTTTAAATTGTCACTCTATTTTTGTTTAAAGCGCAAAAAAAAAAAAAACGCAGAGGTAATCAAATACCACGAAAAGAAAGCTTTATTTGTGGGAAAAAAAGGATGCCAATTTTGTTTGGGAGCCACATCGCACGACCACGCAATTGTCAGTTTAAGCGACACAGGGCCGAATCGCAAAAAGGGGCTTCGTCCTTTGGCTGCAAATTGGTTCGGGGCTTAAGTGGTTAAAGTAAAACACATAGCCAAGTATTATTCTCCACAATTTTTTTATTGTGCAGAAAAAAAATAAAACACATTAAATTAGAGATGCTATCTGCCATCCAAATACAAAGAACTTAACCAAAAAGTGAATTCTATGCATACAAACATATAAGAAATATAACAAATAAAAGAATTATTCAACCAAAATAATAAAAAAAAATTGTAAATGGTGAAGGGGTGAAAATCCACAGTCCAGCAGGCTTGTTGGGGGTCTTGTGGCTGGTATTGCCACTGACTGCCATGCTGCTGTGATGGGTGGGGTGGCTGTGGTGTGTGGGTTGTCTGTGGAGGTGGTGGATGTGGGGCCACAAAATCACACAGGTGTGTGTTTTCAGAGATTTGGCCCCTCACCCCCTCGTTGAGGAGCTGCAGGATAAGTTCCTCACATCTGCTCCTTTGCCCCCCAGCCATCTCCCTTAGTTTGTTGGCCATCACCACGACAAATCCCTCAGCCTCATCTGGGTCTGTCTGGATGGCAGTAGTGGCCTGGCTGAGGAAGGCAGCTGTGGCATCCTCCAGATTCCTGCTCTTCCTGGCCCTTTTAGCAGGAGGGCGAAGAGGAGGGATCTGGGACTCTGTCTGGCTGCTTACCGCTGGCTCCTCCAGACTGACACTTTCCTGTGTAAGAAAATGGGACATAATTAGAATGTTTTTTCATCAATCACACACAATTTTGATCTCATCACTGTTGTAAATTGAATGTGGACAAATAGAAAAGACTATGATTCTGACCCCGACATTTTTAATTCTTGTTCAAATCATTTTTGGTCACTACTGTTTATTGATATGGAAACCACTTTGTTAAAGCCCAAAATATTTTAACAATAACGCCTAGTTTTCATTTCAACATCCACCACAAGATGGCGCCAGATTGCAGAAGGACTTCAGAAGTCCGCAAAGCCACGGCCTCAATTACTGGCCTGCGTGGCCCGATCGCACGGCGGGGTCGGGGTCCACACTGAGACAGGATACCCCAGCTGTGTCACCCCAGGCGCCAGAACGCAAATTCTAGTCACAAATGCGACCTGGTGCCTGGGGTTTGTCGAGCCCTGTCATAAGCTGATCCCAATATAAGCCTCAATCTAACCCATATAGGTCACCAACCACTTATGTCCCAATTTCCAATTGTACCTTCCTTTTATGGCTCCTTTCTTGCGTCGGTGATCGTTTGTCCTCCACTCCAAGGTCGTTCCTACGGCCGTTCCACCGACCATGCGTTCTGGCTTTATATGTATGAAACTCTACTCTCAGTGCGTCATAACGTTGGGGTGTGGCCATCTCTCTTCTGCAATTGACACACACGGCAGAACATTTAGGAGGTGGATTCTGCTGATTTTAGGCAGCCCCGCGGTGGTGGAGCTCATAAGTGGAACAAAACATTACCAAAGGTGAGATGGTGGAGATGGTGCGCATCCTAGAGAAGCACGATTATGACTGCAAGCTGCACGATTACGAAAGGCCAAACAGCCGAAAGGACCTCATTTTGAAGAAGGTCATCGCCGTTTTAAACAGCGAATTTTCGGTGGAACGATCAAAGGACCAAATCAGAAAACGTTGGTCTGATCTCGAACACCGTGAACAAGACCAGATGGAGTACATACATCAGATCATAAAAAAAGTAAGAAATATTTGTATTTAACCAATATGTATATTTGTAAATTAGCTGTCTGTATATGTTCTTTCTCCAAGTAGCTCTAGAGAATTATATAAAAGGTTTTCTAAAATCTTTGTATGACTTGGTATTCTAAAGATGAAGGTAACTAAAGCAGGTATGAACATTCTTATTTGGTCATGTTTTTGGACTTTTTTTTATTTTTGTGCCTAATTTTTTTCTATTCTTTTAACAGGGAGGCACCAAAAAAAGGAGGCTCCAGCCAAGCCTCCACAAGGGACGAAGGTAGGCTACCCTCGCTCGGTCCCCAACAGGGGAGGTAAAAAGGCCATCTTCCCCCAAAAACATAAGTGACAACTTCAAACACACTAATTTAGCCACCGACAAGGGTGTTTCTAGGTTAGGGTGACCAGACATCCCCGGTTCCCGGAGACAGTCCCCGGATTGAGTACACTGTCCCCGGACCAAGTCTGTCCCAGGATTTTGTCCCCGAATTGGATTTGAACAGGGGCTGGGGCAATTTCAAAGACAGTCAGTGCAGAATTAAAAAAATAAATTCTGCATTACACCTCCCCCCAGCCCCCCCACCCCGCTCCATTGCACCTACTAGCTTAGGGGGTGTATTTTTTCCATTATCTGTGCCCTATTTGTCTTTGATGATCATATACTGGTCAGAATAGAGGGACTATTTCTTCAGTTTGGGAGCCAATCAGCGGCTCTGACGGACACGATTTGCACCGGTTTCCACTGATCGTTATGTACATAGACAGGACGGTGGTCTGCCAGTATGGAAGACATTGATCCTGTGTTCCTGCAAAGGAACAGGTACAGGGATCTATGCCTTCCCTTTAGTAAAAGCACCTCCCTCACAGTGAGAAAACACTTGTTAGGCACACATTTAACCCTTTGATTGCCCTAGATGTTATCCCCTTCCCAGCCAGTGTGATTAGTACCGTGACAGTGCATATTTTTAGCACTGATCACTGTATTAGTGTCACTGGTTCCCAAAAAGTGTTTCTTAGTGTCCAATTTGTCCGCCACAATATCGCAGTCAATTGCCGCCATTACTAGTAGAAAAAAAAATGTCCCCGGATTTAATTTTAAAAATTTGGTCACCTTATTCTAGGTTTGCAAAAAGCCACAGGCTTAGAGCAGAACTTAAGGGGGAAAAGAACACTTTCTGCTTGCTGCCTGGCTCATCAGTGCCCAATAATGCAGCCTTGCCAGTGTTGACATGGGTAGAGGAGAGGCCCTGGGGATCACAGTCACACAGAGTCACACCTGCTAGGATGATCACCATATATCACCTATCCCATAGGAGACAAGAGGGGTGGGGGGCAACTGCTGGACTTTTTCAATGTTGGCACTTGTCCAGTGTTTTCCCTCTGTAAAATGACATCACCTTCTCTTTTCTATGTATTTTTCACAGAAAAACAACCAGATTGCAGCGTGGTGAAGTCAATTAGTCTGGAGCAAACATTAAAAAGTTCAAGGTTGGTCAACTAATGTAGCAAAATGGATGCTAGAAACAGATGGGTCTTAGGGTGGCTTAATGAATGGTTTATTGTTTATTTTTAGAGGAAAGTGAGTGAGGTGAGCTCACCCAAGATGTTTGTGGATAAGAAAATACAGCGCTCACAACACACAATATTAGTGAAATAAACAATAAAAGCCCAAATAAAACTGAAGTGTTGATCCACAGTGGAGTAAGTGCAAGAAATGCTTCATAACCATTGCGGTCATTGCAATACTTTTTTTCACACGCGGACTTACAATCTCACTTTTTTGGAAAAAAATGCACTTTTTTGAATAAAAAAATAAGACAACAGTAAAATTAGCGGCGATACCTCACATGTGTGGTTTGACCGCCGTTTTCATATGAGGCGCTACTCAGATATGCGTTCGCTTCTGTGCGCGAGCTCGTAGGGACGGGGTGTTTTAAACATTTTTTTTTCTTATTTATTTTACTTGATTTTATTTATTTTTACACTTTTTAAAAAAAATTTAATAAATGGATCACTTTTATTCCTATTACAAGGAATGTAAACATCCCTTGTAATAGAAAAAAAGCATAACCGGCCCTCTTAAATATGAGATCTGGGGTCAAAAAGTCCTCAGATCTCATATTTGGACTTATATGCAATAAAAAAAAAAATGTAATTTGAAAAAATGACATTAAAAAAAAGGTACCTTTAGGAGGTAAGGGCGGAAGTGACGTTTTGACGTCCCTTTCGCCCTCCTATGGTATAGAGACTAGTGGGGGCCATCTTAGCCTCACTCGTCTCCATGCCCAGCAGATGAAAGGACCCGTTTGCCTCCGGCGCTACCGACGGCTCCGGTAAGCGGCGGAGGGCGCAGGAGAGCGGCGGGAGGGGGTGGAACCTCTCCCGCCATCGATAATGGTGATCTTACTGCGAACCCGCCGCGGAGACCACTGTTATCGCACACAGGACCACCTCCTGTAAAGAGGGATATCTCGGTTGTGGCAGCAGCTGCTGCCGTTACCGAGATATCCTTCTTCAAAGTACCGACGTATATGTACATGAGGCGGTCCTTAAGTAGTTAAACTTGCAGGAGTACAGTGACACCCCCTTTTGTATCCCCACTCACCAGAACAGGACAACCCCCAGCTTTGCAGTCCAGGGGTCACTTCAGGCTTATGAATAATATCCCACACACCTGGATTGGTGTCAAAACATCAGATAATAGATGGATGTAGGAACATCAGATGATATATTTCCAATAGAAGGCTCTCAGCAGGATAAGCAGGCACCCAGAAATAAAAAGAGGATGGACCAATAGTGAAGAATTTATTTAAATAGAATTTATTTAATGCGCATAGGGATCAGTACTTACAAAAAAGTTGCTTAAAAACAAGCATGGATAAAAAGCTGTAGATACAGGAATCAGCCGTACATGCATTTCGCCCTCCCTCAGGGTGTCATCACGGACCTCGGGGTCCATGATGATGCCCTGAGGAAGGGTGAAAGCATTGACATAATTTCCTGTTCCGATTGAAGTCACTTCCAGTTCGTGGAACATACGCTATGAACGGCCACTTCCTGTATCTACAGCTTTTTATCCATGCTTGTTCTTACGTAAAATTTCTACATTTCTTTACTTTCGAGCAAAGTTCAATTATGTAAGTACCTATCTTCTATAAAGCAACATGTAATACATAGCGCCCATATATCTGACCTGATACTATCATAAAAATATGCTAACATGTGCTATTTGTTTGTGTCTCCATATAGGGGACTTTGCTTCTTGCCCCCTGGTGGCCACCTGTTCTGGGTCACACACCCTCCTGGACTCTTTCATAGTGACTACTTTCATTGTTTAAATCTGGTCATGTTTTATGTCGGATATTATGATGTATTTATATGATGCTTTTTTATACATCTATTAGATATGCAAGCTCCTGAAGAAGAGACCTCCTACTGCGACTCAACCATTTCACATATCTAATAACCACTGGATGTATATTGTCATTACATGCTACTATTTGTGCCCAATTTCTATGTGGTTTTCATGTATTAGAGGTGATACTAGAGTCTGTGAGGTCACTCAAATATATGTTTTTTTTTTAATCTGTGTCTGTAGACAATGGTTTAACCTGATCAAATTAAAAAACTAAAATTCTTTACAAATGTATGTGTTTGCCTACAAAGTCCATATCCTTATTTCACTCTCTTCTGAGCCCTTGTACACGCGGTCGGAGATTCCGACGAAATGTTTCCTATCTGACCGTTTTGTCGGATATTCCGACTGTGTGTGGTCTGCATCGGACTGTTTCCATCGGAATATCCGACGGACCAACTTTTCCAACTTGCCGGTAAAATTTTCCGACAAAATGCTCCGATCAGACATGCTCCGATCATGTGTAGCCTACTCTGATGGACAAAGTGCCACGCATTCTCAGATCAAATTCCTAGAACAAAGCTATTGGCTACTAGCCTGAACGTAGTCCCGTTGTAACGAAATAACGCCATCACGTTATGTACAATCGGATTTTCCGACAACTGAGTCCCGACCGTGTGTATGCAACATCACTTCCGGACCTCTTCCGGAATTAATCAGTCGGAATTAATCCGACGGATTTGGTTGCTGGAATCTCCGACCGTGTGTACGGGGACTAACAGTTACTGGGACGTTGGCACACTGCTACTAGTGTATCCACAGTGTCACCCTGTGTTGATGCATTTAAATCAATTTTTTCGTTAAATGTGTGTTCATATCGAGTGTTTATATATCCAAACAAAACACCCACTCCACACAATAGCAAATTATGTAGTCCCTTAACATTAGCATTGAGAAGGAAGAGGTGGAAGGAGCTGGAAGTGTTGCTAGGTACCCGGGTTTTGGAGACCCAGGCACCAGGGCCAAGATTACAGAGTAGTTGCAGTGTTTGCATTCCAAGTAGTGTAGGTGTCTGAAGGGCAAGAAGGTTTCAAGCAACAATAGACTGGGTAGGTAAGTATTTCCTGAATTTGACTAGTAACTAGATCATAATTCACTATGTAGGGTCTCAGCCACTTGACCATAGTTCCCTTAATACTTTTTACTCTTCTTACTAGGTCATGATCTTCCACTATGCACTATTGGCAGAATGAGTGCAGATATGTTGCATTGTTTGAAGGACCTGTAGCAAATCAAGGAGGCTGCCACTGCTTTACAGCGAAGAATCAGAGATTTTGTAGACATGCTCGCCAAATTTTTATTTCCTCTTGCCTGTTCAGAAATGTATTGTTCCATTCCTTGTTCCACTCCTGTTTGCCCTTTTAATCTTTACCATATTTTGCTGACTTTGAAATTTAAAAGTTTAGGGACACAACTCAGTTTTTCTCCACTCCACTCCTCTAGGTTTACCACCAGGTCATGTTTTCTGTATTTTCCTCATTCGTCATGTTCACTGTTAGTAATTTGCATAGTCAACATCACCCATGCCAAATTCTACAAGTATAGAAAACATGACCTGGGTTTGCATCTTGAAGAGGAGAGTTGGGAAACTAACTAACTAACTAATAAGCCCTAACTAATGTGAATTGTAATGTTTCTGTGTTTTTATGAATATAAAACCCCAAATTTGAAGGTGCCTCCAAATTGTGCCTTAACCGCTTCCCCACCACCTCATGCAGATATACTGCGGCAGAAGGGCATGTACAGGCAGATTAACCACTTTCAGACCGGACCATTTTGCTGGTAAATGACCAGAGGTCTTTTTACAATTTGGCACTGCGCTGCTTTAACTGGTAATTGCGCGGTCATGCAATGTTGTACCCAAACAAAATTTGCGTCCTTTTCTTCCCACAAATAGAGCTTTCTTTTGATGGTATTTGATTGCCTCTGCGATTTTTATTTTTTGCGATATAAACGTAAAAAGACCGCAAATTTTGAAAAAAAATGATATTTTCTACTTTTTGTTATTAGAAAAATCCAATAAACTCAATTTTAGTCATACATTTAGGCCAAAATGTATTCAGCCACATGTCTTTGGTAAAAAAAAAGTCAATAATTGTATATTTATTGGTTTGCGCAAAAGTTGTCACATCTACAAACTAAGGTACGTTTTCTGGAATTTACGCAGCTTTTAGTTTACGACTGCCTATCTCATTTCTTGAGGTGCTAAAATGACAGGGCAGTACAAAACCCCCCCAAATGACCCCATTTTGGAAAGTAGACCCCCTAAGGAAATTGATAAGAGGCATGTTGAGCCCATTGAATATTTTATTTTTTTGCCTCAAGCGATTGAATAATGACAAAAAAAAAATTTTTTTTTTTTTTTACACAAAGTTGTCACTAAATGATATATTGCTCACACATGCTATGGGCGTATGTGAAATGACACCCCAAAATAAATTCTGCTGCTTCTCCTGAGTACGGGGATACCACATATGTGGGACTTTTTGGGAGCCTAGCCGCGTACAGGGCCCCGAAAACCAAGCACCGCCTTCAGGCTTTCTAAGGGCGTAAATTTTTGATTTCACGCCTCACTACCTATTACAGTTTTGAAGGCCATAAAATGCCAAGATGGCACAAAACCCCCACAAATGACCCCATTTTAGAAAGTAGACACCCCAAGCTATTTGCTGAGAGGCATGTTGAGTCCATGGAATATTTTATATTTTGCCACAAGTTGCGGGAAAATTACAAACTTTTTTTTTTTTTTTTTTTTTTTCACAAAGTTGTCACTAAATGATATATTGCTCATGCATGCCATGGGCATATGTGAAATGACACCCCAAAATAAATTCTGCTGCTTCTCCTGAGTACGGGGATACCACATATGTGGGACTTTTTGGGAGCCTAGCCGCGTACGGGGCCCCGAAAACCAAGCACCGCCTTCAGGCTTTCTAAGGGCGTAATTTTTTGAGTTCACTTCTCACTACCTATTACAGTTTTGAAGGCCATAAAATGCCAAGATGGCACAAAACCCCCACAAATGACCCCATTTTAGAAAGTAGACACCCCAAGCTATTTGCTGAGAGGCATGTTGAGTCCATGGAATATTTTATATTTTGCCACAAGTTGCGGGAAAATTACAAACTTTTTTTTTTTTTCACAAAGTTGTCACTAAATGATATATTGCTCACGCATGCCATGGGCATATGTGAAATGACACCCCAAAATAAATTCTGCTGCTTCTCCTGAGTACGGGGATACCACATATGTGGGACTTTTTGGGAGCCTAGCCGCGTACGGGGCCCCAAAAACCAAGCACCGCCTTCAGGCTTTCTAAGGGCGTTACAGTTTTGAAGGCCATAAAATGCCAAGATGGCACAAACCCCCCCCCCCCAAATGACCCCATTTTAGAAAGTAGACACCCCTAAATTTAGGGGTACACTAGTGAGACTAGGTAATAAATGGCGGGTGCCCTGAAACTATAAAAAAATAACTAACCAACCAGCGTCACCTGTAACAGTTATATGGTGATCACTGGTGAAAGGGTTAACTAGGGGGCAATCAGGGGGCTTTATGCGGTAGTATATGGGGGTCCCTGGCGCTATAAAAAGCTGCGGCGAACCTAAATACCTACCTGCCTAACTAGCGTCACCTGTGACACTAATACAGCGATCAGAAAAACGATCGCTTATTAGGCTGGGTTCACACTGGAGCGATGCGGGAACGCCACAAATGCGCGGCGGGTTCCCGCATCGCATGCCTCCCGGCGGCAGTTCACACTGCCCTATGCGAACTGCTGGGAGTGTCAGTGAAATGTTAATGACACCCCCAGATCAGTTCGCATATCGCAGTGCGATCTGCAAACTTGGATCGCATGGTGTGAACACCCATGCGATCCGATTCTGCTGCGGACCAAAAAAAGGGTCCCGTGCGAGTTTGCGGCGGGTGCGGCGGGTGCGACACGAATTCAGCCATACTATCTGTATAGCTGAACTCGAATCGCACAGAGATCGGATGTGATTTGCACTGCAGTGCGGTGCGAATCACATCCGTTCTCATAAACCGCTGCAATGTGAACCCAGCCTTAGTGACACTGGCGACGGGGGGTGATCACGGGGTTAAACCTTTATTGGGGGGGTTAGGGGGGTACCTTAGAACTAAAGGGGGCTAACCCTAACTGCCCTAACAGTTATTAGTCACAAATGACACCTGCCGGGTGATCAGGGGGTTAAACCTTTATTAGGTAATAAATGGCGGGTGCCCTGAAACTATAAAAAAATAACTAACCAACCAGCGTCACCTGTAACAGTTATATGGTGATCACTGGTGAAAGGGTTAACTAGGGGGCAATCAGGGGGCTTTATGCGGTAGTATATGGGGGTCCCTAGCGCTATAAAAAGCTGCGGCGAACCTAAATACCTACCTGCCTAACTAGCGTCACCTGTGACACTAATACGGCGATCAGAAAAATGATCGCTTATTAGGCTGGGTTCACACTGGAGCGATGCGGAAACGCCGCGAATCCGCGGCGGGTTCCCGCATCGCATGCCTCCCGGCGGCAGTTCACACTGCCCTATGCGAACTGCTGGGAGTGTCAGTGAAATGTTACTGACACCCCCAGATCAGTTCGCATATCGCAGTGCGATCTGCAAACTCGGATCGCATGGTGTGAACACCCATGCGATCCGATTCTGCTGCGGGCCAAAAAAAGGGTCCCGTGCGAATTTGCGGCGGGTGCGGCGGGTGTGGCGGGTGCGGCGGGTGCGGCGAATGGCTGAACTCGAATCGCACAGAGATCGGATGTGATTTGCACTGCAGTGCGGTGCGAATCACATTCGTTCTCATAAACCGCTGCAATGTGAACCCAGCCTTAGTGACACTGGCGACGGGGGGTGATCACGGGGTTAAACCTTTATTGGGGGGGTTAGGGGGGTACATTAGAACTAAAGGGGGCTAACCCTAACTGCCCTAACAGTTATTACAGTCACAAATGACACCAATGCAAAAAAAAAAAAAAAAAAAAAAAAAATGACATTGGTGTCACTGTGACTGGGGGGCAGGGGTAATTGGGGGGGTGATCGGGGGGTAAAGGGGGGGTGTGAGTGTGCCTGGCATGTTCTACTGTGTGTGGGATGTGTTGGTGCAACTCACTGATCCGCTCTCCTCCGTGTCGGAACGAAAAATACCGACACGGAGGAGAGAATACATCACTTCCTCTCCTGTGTTTACATTACAGGAGAGGAAGTGATGTCACGGGGGATTTTCATTCGTCGGGAGCGATCGCGAGGGGGTGGCCATGAATGAATGGCCGTCCCCTCGTCCGGGATCGCTCCCGAACGAAAACCGACCGCCGCAGGCACCGGGCGGGGGCCCGATCGGGCCCCCGACCCGCGGGAGGCAAATCACGTACATGTACGTGCTTATGCCTGCCCGTGCCATTCTGCCGACGTACATCGGCGTGCGGCGGTCGGCAAGTGGTTAACGTACCTGTACATTGCCCTCTAAGAGGCACGCATGCGCCTTCTGGGAGCTCCGTGAACGTGATCACAGGTTCCGTGGACTCGATGGGGATACCTGCGATCGTCTCACAGGGAGGAAGAACAGGGAAATGCTAATGTAAACAAGCATTTCTCCGTTCTGCCTAATGACACTGACATTGATCACAGCTCCCTGTGATCGGGAGCAGAGATCAATGTCATGTCAGACACAGCCCCTCCCCTCCACAGTTAGAATCACTCCCTAGGACACACTTAACCCCTACAATGCCACCTAGTGGTTAACCCCTTCACTGCCAGTTACATTTAAACAGTAATCAATGCATTTTTAATTCCACTGATCACTGTATAAATGTGAATGGTCCCAAAATTTCACCAAAAGTGTCTGATGTTTCTGCCATAATGTCGCAGTCCCAATAAAAATCTCCACCATTACTAGTAAAAAAAATGAATAATAAAAATGCCATAAAACTATGAAACTATGCCCTATTTTGTAGACACTATAACTTTTGTGCAAACCAATCAATAAACGCTTATTACAATTTTTTTACCAAAATTATGTAGAAGAATACAAATCGGCCTAAACTGAAGAAAAAAAAATGTTTTTCTATATATTTTTTGGGGATATTTATTATAGCAAAAGGTAAAAAATAATGCGTTTTTAAAAAAAATAATTGCTTGTTATTTGTTTATAGCAAAAAATGCTCTGGTCTTTGCCCACCCAAATGGTCCAGGTCTTAAGTGGTTAACATTCTTATTTCCCTCATGATCCCATGCCTAAAATGTGTGTATTTTCCATATATCTAGTTTGCAAAAAGCCCCAAAACACACTGTGTGTCCACATGTGCTAGCTACCATCACTGGGTATCAATGGACGTGTTTTGGGGGTGCAACCCCTTCCTCATAGCTAAAGAAGCTCAGAGGAAGGGGTTGCACCCCTGAAACACATCCATTGATACCCAGTGATGGGAGATAGCACATGTTGACACACTGTGTGCTTTGTGGGTTTAGAAAAAAAGATGTTTGTAACTACACACATTTGCAACATTGGGATCATAAGGGAAATGTAATTATTATGCCTCTATGTGGCTTCAAAGTTTGGATTTTAGAGAGGTGAGATCACCCCATCTGAGGAAGGCAACACTAATGTCTCATTTGTCCTTCTGACAAAAAACATGAAATCAGGCCGAGACAGAAGTCCAGTTAAATCACACTTGTTTAATAATAATAGTAAAAAAAACAAACGTAGTCAAAACATAGCCAAAGTTCAGTAACCGTAATGGATAGTCAGCCAAGCCAGAAGTCAGGGATCAATGTAGTGGAACAGCAAGGAGGATCTGGAACCAGAAGGAATGTCAGAAAAGCAAGTCTTGAACAGGATCGCAGGAGATAGTTTCTGTGATGTTGACCAAGGTGAAGGCAGAGAACCTCTGGACTGGACAGCTTAAGTAGGCAGGACTGACGAGCAGTATATTATCAACAGCTGAGTAACTGTGGAGAGATAGGAGCTGGCAATTAGCCGACAGCTGACCGGCCAGCTCAGAGAAGGAAGGGCTGAGCCCAGCCCTGACAGTACCCCCTCCTCAACGACCCCTCCCCATCAGAGGACCACCAGGCTTGTGGGGAAAACGTCTATTGAAATCATGAAGGAGGACAGGGGCATGTACGTCCGAGGATGAGACGCAAGAGCGTTCCTCCGGACCATACCCTTTCCAGTGCTCCAGGTATTGTATGGGCCAACAGAACATACGCAAGTCAATAATAAACTGTAATTTGTACTCCTCATGGTTCTCAACCTGTACAGAGTGAGGACGTGGCACTGAGGTGATAAAGTGGTTGTAGACCAAAATGTTTTAATAAAGAGACATGAAATACATATGAAATATGCATATTAGAAGGAAGGTCTAATGCGTACGCCACTGGGTTAATCCGGCGCAGAATTTGGAAAAGCCCAATAAACCAAGATGCGAACTTCAATGAGGGAACACGAAGTCGGAAGTTGCGAGATGACAGCCAGACCTTGTCCCCAACCTGATAGGAAAGCGCAGACAGGCATCTGGGATCAACATGGAGTCTGTACCTATCATTAACATGTCGCAAAGCCTCCTGGACTTGTGCCCAAGAGGAACAAAGACCACGGAGATGCTCCTCTAATGCAGGAATACTCTGTGGACCAAACAGGCAAAATGGAAGGTTGGAAACCATAATTCTCTATAAACAGGGACAATCAGGAAGCAGAATTCAAGGCACTGTTGTGCGCAAACTCTGTCCACGGTAATAGGTCTGACTAGTTGTTATGATGGTCAGAAATATAGCAACGTAGGAATTGCTCCAAGAACGAATTGGCTCATTCTGCGGCCCCATTAGACTGTGTGTGATATGCAGAGGAGAAAGAAAGCTGAATTCCCAACTGTACACAAAAGGCTCACCAGAACCGGGACACAAACTGACTACCCCTGTCCAAGACAATTACCTTGGGTAGCCCATGTAAGCGATAGATCTCCCGGGCAAAAATGGAAGCCAGTTCCTTAGAAGTGGGCAACTTCTTAAGTTGAATACAATGACACATCTTTGAGAACCGGTCAACCATCATAAGGATAACTGTGTTGCCCTGGGAGTTGGGTGACTCCACAATGAAATCCATAGACAGGTGGGTCCAAGGCCTCTCACCATTGGGTATGAGTTGTAGGAGGCCCACTCTAAGGTGTCGTGGTGTCTTACTCTGAGCACACATGGAACAGGCAGCTACGAAGGCAGTTACATCAGCACGTAGACTAGGCCACCAGAATTGTTGGGAAATTGCCCAAAAGAGTTGAGTCTTCCCAAGGTGCCCAGCAGTCTTGGGAGAATGGTAAGTCTGGAGCATGACAATACGGAGACTCTCTCGGACAAAGCAGCGGTCGCAAGGATTTTTAGGAGGAGCATGGACCTGAGCAGCAAGAATTTTGTTACCCAAAGGAGAAGTGAGACTGGTGCAAACCGTAGGCATAATCTGATCAGGAGGAATCACAGGAACCTGAACCTACTCCAATTTGGAAGTGGAGGAAAATTGTTGTGACAAGGCATCAGCCCTTACATTCTTAGTAACGGGTAAGAATAAGACAATGTAATTTAAACTTCACAAGAAAAGAGCCCATCACGCCCTTCTGGGGGAGATGCGTTTAGCCTCAGGCAAGAATATGAGATTTTTACAGCTAGTAAGAATGAGAACCGGCACAGTGGTACCTTCGAGGAGACGCTCTCCAGACAGCTAACAGTGCAAGGAGGACCCCATGCGACTGGCAGCCACAGGGGGAATAAAGGGACCAGCTAAAAAGTATATATTTAAGTGTATCAGAAATTGTCAAAGAGGAAAAAATGCTTCCCCAAACTGAAACAAATCTATAAAAAGATATATATGTAAAAAATCTAATTAAAAATACAGATTCAATAGTAAACTTAGATCCAAGGGATTTTAAAATGCTGTCAATAGACTCTAATGATGATCTTCAGAGCTATTTAAACACAATAGGGAAAGCAAGATGTAAAACACAGGCAATTAGCTCTCAAATAGATAATTAATCATCCAAAAATAATACAGCAAGATTGGTGGCTAAAAATGCAATTAGTACCCTTAAACTGCCAATTACAAAAAAAGCTAGACGCTATATCATAACTAGTAAATAGAATCTCCCCCAGTAAAGTTCAAGGTTTGAAGAGGTTACCTGATATTGAGAGACAGCATAGCGTATCCCAAAGGGCTCCAGCAGCATCTATTCGCCGGAGCTAGTGGCCCTTTATACCCCAATCTGGTCCAAAGGACCAGAAGCAGATGTGTGAGCCACGCCGCGCATACGCGAGCCTCCTCAGTCACATCACTCCACCTGCCAACGCTGGGCCCTAATACTTAGATGAGAAGACAGAGGGAGTGGTTCCCTCCAGTGGTGGAAGATATATACAATATAAAACTATATTTTACTTGACATATTTTTGATTATCACTAATATCACTGAACAATATGAAATATTCCTCACTGATCCCAGCGCCCAGGTGGAAAGCAAGTTCTCAAAATCTCATCCAATCACCAGCTGCTATCATAAATTAAATTACCAATTATATAAGTATATAGTATAAATCATTCCTTATCTTTCATAAAATTACACTATATTGACAGCGCTAAATATAGAAAAATATTTTTCAATCCAATATACATAAAAAATATATATACGGAAAAAGATGACAGTTTCTCAAGGAATACACCAAAAGGTTTTTTTAAGAGTCCAAAAACAAGTGTTTACATGCCATCCATTGCAGTATTCACGAGGTTATGAGAAAGATAGTCCATCTCCAAGTAAAAGACACCAGTGCGCAGTCACTTCACACGCGGTGGCACCCCTTATGGTAAAACACTTACCAGAACTTAAAGGGTTACAAGCACATCACAAAACACATTGGTTCCTCAGACTCCTTATAGTAATGCTTCCAATCAAACCAAATGCCAATACGGTTGTCAGCAATAGTAGTTTAAAGACTCCTTTGATTTCTTTATAACTATATCTTTGATTCAATAGTACTCCATTCAGCATAGATTCACATGTAGGAAAAATAAAAAATATTCCATAGTGCAAACCATTTTATTTAAAAAAAAATCTCATGCGCTTAATGAAACATATGTACACAATATACAATCATCAAGTCATTAATCATACGCGGAGCGATCAGGCTTGTCTCACCGCAGTCCTGAAATCCAAAGATAGTAAACGATCTCAGCGTCCACGGCGGGTCCCGGGTAAAGTTTCAAACCTTCTCCCCTGCGATGACGTACAGCTGCTTGGTCACGCCCATATGCGTTTCGTCACTACGTCTTCGTCTGTGGGTGTGACCAACCGGCGCAGCTCATACGTTTATGTACAAAGCGGGCGGCGCACTGACAGGGAGACCTGACACAGAGACACTCCTCCGTCCCACCTCTCCTCTGCTCAGCACCGCCTACCCTCAATACCAAACTCGCAGCGGGAATGACAAGACACGCCGTTACCATAACAACGTGCCACAGCGCACTGACCACCGTCGGACAACCTGACCGTCAGTGTATTGCTGGAGCATTCAGTGCAATCAATAAATAGATTCCAGGTTCTTCCATTAAGAATTTACAGAAAATTGCAATTCATACAATAATTCCAAATTAACATTATTAACAATATGTTAATTTGGAATTATTGTATGAATTGCAATTTTCTGTAAATTCTTCATGTAATGAAAATGTGAAAATTATCATTTTCTATTGGAGATGTTTATAATAAGCATATACACAGTTGATGTAATATTCTGAGCCATTGGATATATGCTGTTGGTAGCTTTTATGTTCTGATTAGCTACTGATACTTTGTGTATTTTAGGTAGGTTGTATTATCAACCGATACTCTGTGAGCGGGAATGTTAAAGGGTTATCACAGATGTGTGACTGCCTTACAATGGAAGAACCTGGAATCTATTTATTGATTGCACTGAATGCTCCAGCAATACACTGACGGTCAGGTTGTCCGACGGTGGTCAGTGCGCTGTGGCACGTTGTTATGGTAATGGCGTGTCTTGTCATTCCCGCTGCGAGTTTGGTATTGAAGGTATTCCAAGAGGTCCATGCCTTTTTATATATCTCCTGTCTATCAGTTGCTGTCAATATCAGGTCCTCCATCTTTCTAATATCTTCCATCTTCCTCAGCCATAATGCTGTGATCGGTGGATTCTCCGGTTTCCACATCAAAGGTATACAGGATTTAGCTGCGTTTAGTAAATGACATAGGACAGATTTTTTATATAATACACACAAAGGGCAGGGGAGAAAGGGAAAGGAGAACGGGGGATTTTTATACGGTGCTAGATATAACAGCAGATCTGATTTACAATGTACTAAAAATTCATAGAAAAATATTTATTGATATACATTAAAAAACATGACAACAACACATACGATATGTGAGATTATTAAAAACAAAGTACACAATGTTACTCAGCGGATGAAAATCCAAAGATACAGGTTGACAGGCTGACAGCACTTATTCCCAACATGTTTCGCAGATTGCTTCGTCAGGGGAATTATGCAACTAACAACTGACAATAATAATAATTAATATATGAACAAAAAATGACATTCACTAAATTAGTAATACATCACTAATAATTTCAAATAGTAACCTCACAATTAGAAAACCTTGTAGGGTAACAAGCTTAAAGAGGTGTGATCTAATGGGATGGCGCTTACCCACTGTTTGCCAGAAAGACCGCTTGCCGTAAGAAGACAGCATAGATGTAAAACAGGGTTTACACCTGACCTAATCAAATCACCAACCGCCTCACCCTAAAGGAGGACATAGATGGGGGTAAGTGCAGTGCTAAGGTAAAAGGGAAAAAATTATGAAGTGTAATTGTATGGGAAAAACAATGAAATAGGTATATGAGATGAGTGGAAAAGAAAAAAAAAAGAAAATAAATAAAAATATTATTATAAAAGGTAATTATAAAAATAGAGAAAGAATTATAGTATAATTATATGACAACCTCAATACTATGAGGGTAACGGGCAACAGCCTCAATAATTAGAGTTAGGTAAAAGAGACAGAACAAAAAAAAGGGGAAAATGTATGAAATATAAGGGAGCTTGGTAGAAGAAATTAAAATACATTGTACCACAAAGTAAATGGAAAATTAAAATAAACTTACTATTTAATGGTAAAATTAATAATAGAACTGGTGCAAGTGTCCACTAAGGGGTTGCTCACACATGAGATTATTTAAGGCTCAAAAAGTGGACAGCTGAGCTGGTGGGAGAGTGCAGAGCTGGGCTGCAGCTCTATGAGAAATTAGCCTAAGAAACGTCCAAGATAAGAAACATGAGAAAAAGAAATAAATCAACCAATAAAGATACAATGTATTCATCTTGAGTAAATAAATTACCTCAGATGTATGGAATGGCGCTCTAGAATGCAGGGATAACACACACCCCGCATGTAGAGCGAAGAGGGAAAGCCTGCCTTATATCTCCCCCATCCATCGAGCCGGCGTCTGACGTCACTGGCTCGATGCGGACAATGTGGGGAGAGAACTGAGCATGTGCCGGAATGGCAACAAAAAAACAGGTCGTCCTCTCATTCGGCAAAAGCGAAGAGAGGGGGCGGGTGCAGCCCTGCCGAACTTGGGGGATATATGTTGACAGTTTATGTTCTCTAACTTTTCTTGCGAATACTTTCCCACATTTATCACCTGATTCGTAAGTCACCTTACGGCAAAACTATAACACTGCTTTTGCCTTGTAGTGAAGCAAGTCGGTAATTTGCTTCCTCAGTACCGCCAAGTCTGTTTCCAGAGTCTTATTAGGAGCATGTTTATGACTAGATTCCACAATCGCTAGTTTATCAATTAATTCAGTCATCTGTTTCGTTCGTTCTCGTTTAATACAAGCCCCATGCTTAATAAAAACACCTCTAAGAACTGACTTATGTGCTTCCCATAAAATTCCTGGGTCACAGTTTGGTAGGTCATTCATCTGAAAATACAATGTCAGCTCTTTAGTCACGTCCTCTTAAGCCCCATACACACTATCAGTTTTTCTGCTGAGTTTTTCCTTCAAACTTACCAAAATCATGTAATGGAAGAGCCTGCCTGATTGCATACACATTGAAACTCCTAAGGTTTGACCTCATATTACATGGTTTTGGTGAATCTGAAGGAAAAACTCAGCAGAAAAACTGATAGTGTGTATGGGGCTTAAGACTTCTGGTATCTGTAAAAGACTTTCATTAAGTCGCCAGTAGCGATGTCTAGATGTCTGGGCTCCTGTCAGATCATAAGTCAGGAATACAGGGGCATGGTCTGACCATGTAATATTTCCTATGGATGTGGCCCAGACTGCATGTAAACAGGTATGGGGAATCAAAAAATAATCTATTCTGGTATAGATTTTATGTGGGGATGAATAAAATGACTAATCTCATTCCCCAGAATGTTGCAATCTCCATACATCAATCAATTGAGCTTTATGAAATAATTTTGCAGTACATTTCAGTTGGCTAGAAGGGATAGATGATACCCCCGTGGAGGTATCTGTTGATGGTATGAAAGGTATATTAAAATCCCCTCCTAGTATCAACTGCCCCTCTGCAAAATCTAAAAGATTCTCTAATGCCTCATCTAAAAAAGAGGCCTGATTTTCATTGGGAGTATAGATTGTTGCCAGTGTCATCTCTTTGTTCCCCAGGAGGCCCTTTATATAAATATATCGTCCCGTAAGGTCTATCAATGATTTTTGATGGCGCTAGGGTATTTTACTAGAAATTAATATTGAGACCCCTTTTGGTTTAGCCATCGAATTAATAGCATGATATGTCAACGGGTAGAATCTGTTTTGGAGATATTGAAGTCTGTCTGTCTTGAAATGTGTCTCTTGAATAAAAGCTATATCAACACGGAAATGTTTCAGATCATGTAGTGGCATACGTCGTTTCTCTTCTCGGGTATGTTAAGACCCTTAGCATTCAGGGACATCACTACTATAGTTTCCAGTGCCATTTTTGGAATGGGGGGAGGGAGAGAAGAAAAAAAATAGAAAAGAAAAAGGTGGGGAGGGGGGTTGGAGCAGGAAGGGAAGGGGAAAAAAATAAGTAAATAAAAAGGGGGAAAGGGAAGATATCACTCCTCTTCTCCACTAATTACCTTCAGGAAAGCACCTTCTTCTGGTCTTACTGGACCATATAGGCACAAGCCTAACTGGGAGAGTTGTCTGAGATGTCTGAGCTGTGGGGCTCTCTACTTTTGCCCTCCAGAAAAATAAAACAAGAGTTAACAAAAGATTATCTTTTACCAGTTTAACACAAGATTTCAATATCAACATCATCATTATTGCTCTTATTTTATTTGTATCTATTTTATTTTACATAGGGGAGAAAAAAAATGGAAGTTGTGGAGATAGGAGGAGAGGAACAAGAAGCAAACTGAATTCAATAAAATATATAGTTTAACATATGAGGGTCAAACTACCTCTAAATAAAAACTTTTTCCACTTCCTCCATTTTTCCTTCTTTGGTCTATCAATGGGGTTTCCTCATATCTTTATCTCTACTTAAAGACCCAACCTCTCTGCCCCATATATCTACTTCCACATAAATGTGAGATTATCCTAGGGGAGGGGGAGGGTAATTTTTTTTTTTTTAAATGTAAAAAAAGGAAAAAACTTTTATAATAGAAAAAATTAGGGGGAGGTTTGTAGTTAAACTACAACTACTCCCTTAACCCCTGTGTTATGTTGTATTGTATCTTATTAAGTATAGAGTGACTTTTTATCTATGTGATATCCTCATTATCCTACCACGTGTCTTAGGGGGAAACCTTAAATCCCTGAATTTTATTTTACTCATATAATCATAAGTGACATAAAGTGATAAAAAACAGAAGAAATAAATGAATAAAATGGTGTAATTCCTTGCCACCTTAAACCACTAAGTGATAATAGTATTAATAAATTAAAATAATCTTCTCACACCATGAAAAATAAAACCCTATCCCCAATCTCACAAACACAAAAAATATTAGAATAAATAAATAAACAAAACCCAGAAAAATGGTTAGAAAAAAGAATTAAATTAAAACACTCACAGCAATCCTAATACCTCCCCTCCCCCCATTTCCAATACCACCTTTGTTCTATTTGAGTACTTGTGGGTCTCACAATCAGCAGAGAAAAAGGGAAGTAGTGAAACCAATCCTAATGAGATCTGGTGGCATATTGTTCCCCCGTAGATTAAAAGAAAAAGGGGGGGGGTACAATTTTGTCCCAAAAAACCCCAGAAAAATGAAAATAGGAGCCCCTTTTATCCATATGAATCCATATTTCCTAATAATCTACCCCCCCAAAAAGGGGGTGGTAAAATGTTGTCCAAAAAAAACTGAAAAATGAAAATAGGATAGGGGCCCCTTCTATCCATATGAATCCATATTCCTAATAATCTACTCCAAAAATCAAAAAAATTAATAAAAGGGGGGTGGTGGTAAAATTTTGTCCAAATAAAAACAGAATAATGAAAATAGGATACGAGCTCCTTTTATCCATATGAATCCATATTTCCTAATAATCTACTAAAAAAAAGAGGGGGGGGGGGGTAACATTTTGTCCAAAAAAAAGACAAATAGGAGCCACTTTTATCCATATTTCCTAATTTCCATTTCTATGGTTTCCTCACAGTCCTTCCATATTCCTCTTCCATTTTTAGCTTTCTGCCAGAGTCTCTTGTTGATTTCTTTGCTCTTTTAAACCTTAAGATTCCGGATCTAGCCCCCTTAGTTCAGTAGGCCTTCGCCGTATTTGCTTTTAGCCAATTGGGAATAGGAATTTCCTCTGTCTCCAAAAAGGAAAACAATCCAGGTAAGTCTGTTGGGCTAGACAAGAAAAAAGATGAGGGGCCTTTTCTTATGGTTAACGAGATGGGGTACCCCCACCGATATGTCTCCCCCAGTTGCCTAATCTTGTCTAGTAGTGAACGTAACAACGCTCTCCTTTGCAAAGTATTCCTCGATATATCTGCTAATATTTTTATAGGAGATCCATTGAAAGTAATCTCTCCCATCTCCCACGCCTTACGAAGAATAATTTCTCTGTGTGTATAGCGAAGAATACAGCATACAATGTCTCTAGGTCTTTTTAAATCTGTGGAGTGGGGACTCAGCGCTCTATGAACCCTCTCAAACTTGAGATCCTGGGGGGCCACCGATAGCACCATTTGCTGGCATATTTTCAATACAATGGATTGCAATGGCTCCTCACCTGTATCTTCCGGGACCCCCCTCAGCCGTAGATTGTTACGATGGCTCCGGTTCTCAAGCTGTTCCAGGTGCAGCTGTAATGCCAGAGCCTGTGCAGCTTGCTGACCCTCTGTCTGCTTCAGCTGAGCCACTCTCCTCTCCAACAGGGCTGATGCTGTTTCTCCAGTAGAGACCCTTTCCGCCAATGATTGTACCTCTACCTGGATAGCTTGAAAGTCCTTACGATGCGTCTCCTCCATGCGCAGGATCAGCACGGGTAGGTAATGCCTGAAGGAGAGCTTTAAGGGCCTTGATTTCTCCCTCCACAGTAGGTAACAATACACCAACTTGCTGTCTTTGCTCCTGTATATTCTGCTGTATGATAGAAGCACAGATAGTTTCTGTAGCCACTACAGGAGTTGATGCTGGTAAAGCAGCCATTACAGCTTCCAAATAGAGGGCAGACTGAGCCCCCGCCGTGCGATTCCGTAGGCTGGCGGATCTTGTCCCTGAGAAGTAGCTCTGTATCTCTGGCTGAAGTGTCGCTGCTGCTGTACGCTTTTCTTTTTCCTTCCCCCTTCTTCCGGTACTTATACCGGGAGGGCTGTTATTTTACCGGCTAGTTTGCTAGTCTCCTGACCACGCCCCGTCACTTGCCTCTTTCCACCATCATTCTTTTCTTTTGGACAAGGGAAACATGATCCCTTATTCTATGAAAGAACTGTATTTTAGTCTTTCCTACATAAAATGCTTGTTATTCACATGCCATGTAGTAGACAACCCCAATTGACTGACAATTGGTAAAAAAGTGAGGTTTGTAAATACTTCCATTAGGAAGGGCCAACTCAGCAGAGTTCATGAAATCTGCAGAATTCACACCTTCCACATGGAGCCGTACCCCTACAGCTTTGTCCTCCCAATTTGGGCATCAGATGACAGTGGAACTTTAAAGATCTAGGACTTTCTATGTATGATCTGAGGGTATGAATCCACATGAAGATCACATCATCGGTAGCCAACAGGTGGCAATATTTTTGAATAATATGGCTAACTTTTTGGTGTTCCCCTGCATATTGTGTTATTAATCGCACCTTGTGTTCGTCTTTTGGAGTTCTCTGAGCTTCAATCAAATCCAACATATTTTTTTACTTTGCTCTATGATAAGCTTCTTTTAGGGAAGAAGAACTATATATATCAGTAAGACAGGACTGTAGGGATTCGGCCTCAGATTCAAAATCGTCATTGCGACTGCAATTTCTTCTTAATCTCAAATATTGACTGTGCTGAATGCTCTGAACTAAGGGTTTGGGATGAGAGCTTGCTGCATGTAGTATTGTGTTACCGGCAGTATTGTGTTACCTGGTTTCCTGAATAAGGAAGAGCCAATAGTAGCATCAAGATGCACATAGACTGAAATGTCCAGGATGTTAATTGCCCTCTGGTCACAGGTCATAGTGAATCTGAGGTTATAATGATTATTCTCAAGTTTAGCCAGAAAAAGGGAAAGTTGGTCCAGACAATGAAAATGTAATCTATAAATTGGTGCCAGATGAGCACCTTCTCAAAAAAGTCTTGAAATTCATCAGAGGAACAGAGCTCTCGCTTCCATCCCCCAAGGTACAGATTGGCGTACAATGGGGTACATTAGGTCACCATCGCCACACCCTGTACCTGGAGGCAATGGGAGCAATCAAATATAAAAATATTGTTGGTGAGAACAAAGAGCAATAGGTTTAGAACAAATTCATTGTAAGGACTGGCCCCAGGGCCACTCTCAGATATGAATCCCTCCACAAAACCAACACCCAACTTGTGAGGGATAGAGTTGTAGTGGGCCTCCACATCAATGGCCACTAACCATGCCTGCTCAGGAACACAAACACAAACACCATCCAAAGATCTCAGAAGATCTGCAGTATCTTCATGGGCGTCCGCAGCAGGGGGCAAGGGGGGTCAAGTGCCCCCCCCTGGAATCCCCAAGGTGTTGCCACCGCCGCCGCTGCCATGCTGCATTTTTTTTTCTAAGTCTGCTCTCTCCTCTGGATCACAGCGCTGGATGGCTGTGTTCGGCGGCCGCTCTGTAACACAGTCCCGCCCCCCCCCCCCAGACCAGCTCGTGTGATAGTAGAGAGAATCAACGTTCTGCCTATCACATAAGCCGGTCTGGGGGGGCGGGACTGTGTTACAGAGCGGCCGCCGAACACAGCCAGCCAGCGCTGTGATCCAGAGGAGTAGATGTCCATCCGTGCTACAGTGCCTGGATAGGAGCATCGAGGGGGCGAGGGGGCAAGGGGGGGGGGCTGCAGTGCTCTCCTCCACCACTGCACTCTCCTGCCCCCCCCGTGCTCTCTTCCACCACCGCACTCTCCTGCCCCCCCCAGTACTCTCCTCCACCACCGCACTCTCCTGCCCCCCCAGTGCTCTCCTCCACCACCGCACTCTCCTGCCCCCCCAGTGCTCTCTTCCACCACCGCACTCTCCTGCCTCCCCCAGTGCTCTCTTCCACCACCGCACTCTCCTGCCCCCCCAGTGCTCTCCTCCACCACCGCACTCTCCTGCCCCCCCCAAGTGCTCTCCTCCACCACCGCACTCTCCTGCCCCCCCAGTGCTCTCTTCCACCACCGCACTCTCCTGCCCCCCCAGTGCTCTCTTCCACCACCGCACTCTCCTGCCCCCCCAGTGCTCTCCTCCACCACCGCACTCTCCTGCCCCCCCCAGTGCTCTCTTCCACCACCGCACTCTCCTGCCCCCTCCCAGTGCTCTCTTCCACCACCGCACTCTCCTGCCCCCCCAGTGCTCTCTTCCACCACCACACTCTCCTGCCCCCCCCAGTGCTCTCTTCCACCACCGCACTCTCCTGCCCCCCCAGTGCTCTCCTCCACCACTGCACTCTCCTGCCCCCCCCCCAGTGCTCTCTTCCACCACCGCACTCTCCTGCCCCCTCAGTGCTCTCCTCCACCACTGCACTCTCCTGCCCCCCCCCAGTGCTCTTCTCTTCCACCACTGCACTCTCCGCCCCCCCCCCCCAGTGCTCTCTTCCACCACCGCACTCTCCTGCCCCCCCAGTGCTCTCTTCCACCACCACACTCTCCTGCCCCCCCCAGTGCTCTCTTCCACCACCGCACTCTCCTGCCCCCCCAGTGCTCTCCTCCACCACTGCACTCTCCTGCCCCCCCCCAGTGCTCTCTTCCACCACCGCACTCTCCTGCCCCCTCAGTGCTCTCCTCCACCACTGCACTCTCCTGCCCCCCCCCAGTGCTCTTCTCTTCCACCACTGCACTCTCCGCCCCCCCCCCAGTACTCTCCTCCACCACCGCACTCTCCTGCCCCCCCAGTGCTCTCCTCCACCACCGCACTCTCCTGCCCCCCCAGTGCTCTCTTCCACCACCGCACTCTCCTGCCTCCCCCAGTGCTCTCTTCCACCACCGCACTCTCCTGCCCCCCCAGTGCTCTCCTCCACCACCGCACTCTCCTGCCCCCCCCAAGTGCTCTCCTCCACCACCGCACTCTCCTGCCCCCCCAGTGCTCTCTTCCACCACCGCACTCTCCTGCCCCCCCAGTGCTCTCTTCCACCACCGCACTCTCCTGCCCCCCCAGTGCTCTCCTCCACCACCGCACTCTCCTGCCCCCCCCAGTGCTCTCTTCCACCACCGCACTCTCCTGCCCCCTCCCAGTGCTCTCTTCCACCACCGCACTCTCCTGCCCCCCAGTGCTCTCTTCCACCACCACACTCTCCTGCCCCCCCCAGTGCTCTCTTCCACCACCGCACTCTCCTGCCCCCCCAGTGCTCTCCTCCACCACTGCACTCTCCTGCCCCCCCCCCAGTGCTCTCTTCCACCACCGCACTCTCCTGCCCCCTCAGTGCTCTCCTCCACCACTGCACTCTCCTGCCCCCCCCCCAGTGCTCTTCTCTTCCACCACTGCACTCTCCGCCCCCCCCCCCAGTGCTCTCCTCCACCACCGCACTCTCCTGCCCCCCCCAGTGCTCTTCTCCCCCACCGCATTCTCCTGCCCCCCCCAGTGCTCCCCACCACCGCACTCTCCTGCCCCCCCATGCTCTCTTCCACCACTGTGCTCTCCTCCACCCCCACCACACTCTCCTGCCCCCCCCAGTTTTCTCCTCCCCTGTTCTTGCTGCTCTCCAGCTCTCCCCATCCTTCTCTAGCCACCATCCCAGTGCTTTCCCCCCCAGTGCTCTCCCCCCTGTTCCCCCCCAGTGCTCTCCGCCCCAGTTCCCCCCAGTGCTCTCCCCCAGTGCTTTCTCCCCCCAGTGCTCTCCTCTCTCCCCCTGTTCTTTCCCCCCCAGTGCTCTCGCCTCAGTGCTCTCCACTCCCCCCAATGCTCCCCCCCCTGTTCTTTCCCCCCCAGTGCTCTTCAGCTCTCCCCATCACTCTCCAGCCCCCACCCCAGTGCTCTCCAGCCCTCCTTACTCCCCACCCCTGTTCTTTCTGCCCCCCTGGTGCTCTCCAGCCCCCCCAGTGCTCTCTAACCTCCGTGCTCTCCACCCCTGTTCTTTTTGGCTCCCCCCCCAGCACTCTCCACTCCCCTACCCTGTACTCTCCACTCCCCCTGCATCTTGCGCCCACCCATGTGCTTTCCACCCCCCATAGTGCTCTCCAGTCCCCCGTGCTTTCCACCCCTGTTCTTTCTGGCCCCCACTGGTGCTCTCAAGCTCCCCCCATTGCTCTCCACTTCCCCCTGCTCTTTGTGCCCCCCAGTGCTCTTCACCACCCCACACTCTTAGCCCCCCCAGTGCTCTCAGCCTACCGTGCTCTCTACCCCTGTTCTTGTTGGCCCCCCAGTGCTCTCAAGTTCCCCCCAAGTGCTCTCCGCTCGCCACCCCTGTGATCTCCACTCCCCCTCGCTCTTTGCCCCCACCCATGTGTTCTCCAACCCCGCCAGTACTCTTTGCTCCCCCCTTCTCTCCAACTCCCACTCAGTGCTCTCCACTTCCCCAGGACCAGAGGGCAGGCTGACTGGGGCCAGAAAATGAGGACGGCTGAAGGTGCAGGTGGCCAGGGACCACTCCATCTCACAGCAGACAGATCCTCTGGAAGGAGCACCGTCATCATCCAAATCATGGATATCCTGCTGGCATGCAAGGTACTGTACCGAGCATCAACAACACACCTTCCCACAGACAGGGACTGCAGACTGGGACATGGGGCACAGGAGGGGCTGCAATGATGGGCACAGTGAGACTGCATTCACGGCACAGTAAAGCTGCATTTGATGGACACAGTGAGGCTGCATTTGGTGGGCACAGTGAGGCTGCATTTGGTGGGCACAGTGAAGCTGCATTTGGTGGGCACAGTGAGGCTGCATTTGGTGGGCACAGTGAAGCTTCATTTGGTGGGCACAGTGAGGCTGCATTTGGTGGGCACAGTGAGGCTGAATTTGATGGGCACTGGGGAGGCTGTATTGAGCTCTTGCATCAAGTCTGCAGTCTCTGTCCATCTCCTGTAGCATGTCTGAAGTCTCTGAGGGAGTCTGGAGAGGAGTCAAGAGTGGGAGCGCCGCCGGGATGGGGGTCATGGGAGAAGTCAGACTTGTGTGGACTGTGGACAGGAGACTATAGGATAAAACCTCCAAGCTGGAGCCGACTGCCTGAGCCCTGCACAGTGCACCTGAGGGGAGGTGAGTGAAAGCACCGCCAGGCCAGTCGGGGGTCACTGATGTAAGGGGGGAGTGAATACGATAATGTAAGGGGCACTGATATAAAGGGTTTCCTCCTTATATTAGTAACCCACCCCCCTTACCTTAGAGTATTCTTTCTGCAGAAGGTGGCCCCCCCCCCCACCACGTTCTGAGTTCCTGGGGTTCCCCTTGATGATTGATCACTTACCACTATTAACTGGAATTTGAATATATATATATATATATATATCCCTATGTGATTTCATATCTATATCTAATACTCTCTTCATCAAATGTACTTTAAAATGCATGTTTTTTCCCTTTCATGAACAAGAAAATAATGACATTATGCTGTTGGGCTGGTATAATAATGCTGTGAGGCTGGTATGACATTTTTTCCAGGGTTGGTTTTTGAAAGCATGGGCGTCCGCAAGGTTACTCAGGTGGCTGCGTATCATGCCCATATAGCCTAGAGAATGTACATCTTTTTACATTGCAATACATCTGTTGTTGCCATATTTTTACCTTGATGAAAACAGCCTATACAGTGACAGTATGAGATCAAAATATGGCCACAACAGATGTATTGCAATGTAAAAAGATGTACATTCTCTAGGCTATATGGGCATGGAACACAGCCGCCAGAGTAACTTCCAATACAAAGTGAAGATGAATTATCTGTTATATAACACATATGTATTACCAGTGGAAAGATTTTCATGAGATTGTCGAAAAGGGGTGGAGCATGAGTGGCCTTGAAATGATGCCCCCCCCTGGAAAAAGTTCTGCGGACGCCCATGAGTATCTTGAATATATGAACTCAAGGATTTCACAGTTGGACCATATAAGCGGTTTTGTTATTTAAAGATACATCTACCTCTATGGTTATACATGATGATCTGATTCTTTATACCCTTATGACTACGGAGCCTCAATAAACATGCAAATAGCTTTTGAGTATACAGATAATCTGTATGACCATACCAGAGTTTTGGCGCTATGCACTTTGCCAATCCAAGATTGCATGTTGACTGTTTATTATGTTATCTTTTCTTAAAAACTCTTTCTATTTTCAATGTATCCTGTTCCTGATATCAAAATTCTTATGAAGAAGCCAATAACCAAGGCACAATATGTAGAGATCGAATCAGTTTGCACCTGTAAATGTACTGTAATATCAAATATTTGTCTTTGGATGTTTGTTTTTAATATTTTTTCTAATAAATTTATATTTTTTCTAAATAGCCTAAGGGTCCTTTCACACGGGGCGGATCAGTTCTGATCCGCCCCGTGGATGTCCGTTTGCACAGCGGGGATCACTCCGCCGATCCCCGCTGAGCAGGGAGATGACAGCTCCGTCTCTGCACACTGCGCAGGGACGGACCTGTCACAGCGCCGCTCTCCCCTATGGGAGATCGGATGACGACGGACCGCAGTGCCCGTCGTCACCCGATCCGATCCGCAGACGGATGGAAAAATAGCTTTTTCCTCCGTCACACTTTTTCGGATCGGAGCGGGTCGGATGTCAGCGGACATGTCACCGCTGACATCCGACGCTCCATAGAGCTCTATGGAGCACCCGTTCAGGTCCGCCTGAAAAACTGACAGGCGGGCCTGAACGGAACGTCAGTGTGAAAGGGGCCTTATTGTAAATGTACACTTTTAAAATACCAAAAACCTTATTCCTGGAATTATATTTTTATGCTGAAGCAGAGCATGAACCACTCCCTTCAGAGACTGTGCCGCTGGGCGGTATTCCAACGTGATAACGACCCCAAACACACTTCCAAGAGCTTGCTAAAGAAGCTGAGGGTAAAGGTGATGGACTGGCCAAGCATGACTCCAGATCTAAACCCTGCTGAGCATTTGTGGGCATCCTCAAACAGAAGGTGGAGGAGTGCAAGGTCTCTAACGTCTACCAACTCTGTGATGCCATCATAGAGGAGTGGAAGAGGACTCCAGTGGAAGCTCTGGTGAACTCCATTCCCAATAGGGTTAAGGCAGTGCTTAAAAATAATGGTGGCCACCAGGGGCATTGCTAGGTCTACAAAAGATCTGGGGCTAGAGCCCATAGCAGCGTAGTAAAGAAAGTCATACGCTTGAGCAAGTATACACATGTATATACAGTAATATACGTATGTGTGTGTGTGTGTGTGTGTGTGTGTTTATATGTCCCCAGAGAGCCCCCCACTTACATCAGGGTCCCCAGAGAGCCCCCTTACATCAGGGTCCCCAGAGAGCCTCCCTCTTATGTCAGAGTCCCCAAAGAGCCTCCCCCTTGCATCAGTGTTTCCAGAGAGTCCCCCTTATATTAGGGTCCCCAGAGAGCCTCCCCTTAAATCAGGGTCCCTAGAGAGCCTCACCTCCCCTTGGGGACCCCTGCAGAGACTCTGTGCTATGGACCCCAGATTCGGGGCTATAGCCCCAAAAGCCACACCCTAGCGACGCCACTGGTGGCCATACAAAATTTTGACACTTTGGGCCCAATTTGGACATTTTCACTTAGGGGTGTACTCACTTTTGTTGCCAGCAGTTTAGACATTAACCACTTGCTTACTCAATAGACGTTGTCCCCGGAAAGCAGGTCCGCGCTGTAGCCATCATTCGGCTATAGCACGGATCCCTAGTGGTTAATGGCTGTTTGTTGAGTTATTTTGAGGGGACAGCAAATGTACACTGTTATACAAGCTTTACACACACTACTTTACATTGTAGCAAAGTGTAATTTCTTCAGTGTAAAATCATTACAAAAATGTGAGGGGTGTACTCACTTTTGTGAGATATTGTATGTCCGAAGTGTGCTGTCTCTCTGGGACACCCACACACACCACACCAACAACCAAACAAACAACACAACATGTGTTGGATTCAGTATGAACTCATTGATTCCCAGTCCCAATGGTGCACTGTCCTGGAGAATGCCCTCCCCCAGTGGGAATTTAACCAGTTAAACCTCTATTTTGATTTCAGATAAGAGGCTCCCATCTATCTATGAGAGCTACTCTGCATGACAATGCTGACTCCGATCTGTCTGTGAGGATCAAAGACGAGCCTAACGGGCAGGTGGAGCACTGAAGATCGATACCCAAGATGTGACCCCAGTCGGAGTAGTTGCAATTCATGGACAGACACTGCCCCCCAGAGGCCAATTATGGCAGGACGGTCAGAGATATTTAGCCTGGGGAGGAGACGCCCCAGAGACACTGATTCGTCCAAAACGAACATTTACCTCCAGCAAGGCTTTTTAAAAACACCTAGACATTTTCAAAAAACATTATCAAAAAATATGGGGATTTGGTCACACCATATTGCTATATGGTGCTTAAGCCCACTTACTGCGACAAAGTACCCCATGATTAGTGGGTCCTACACTATCCATAGACTAGGAGATCCTGCTTCTCTGAACCATGGGAGCTATACTCTTCTATATCGGAGAACATGAGGTCCCCACCATGACACAGGTGGTCACTAAAGAGAGGTACTTACTGAGGGAGTGGGGTGCTCCACTCAACAGGATTTGGTCAGAATCCATACAATAGACAAACAAGATATTTGGGGGGCACACCCTAAAAAAATGCATAAAGATGGTGCTGCCATAAGTCCATACAACAGCACCCCATTGCTTCATGCAAAACTAAAATTTACCTCCAGCCGAGTCCAGCGGACAATTTTGAGTCAAAACTTTTTTCTAAGCCTGCCGGACTTTTGGAAAGAAAAAGTCCGCCGGAACCCACACACGGGCGGATTGTCCGGTGAATAGTCCGATCGTGTGTACGTGGCATTAGACTAATTACCTTGCCCGGGCCTCTGACTCCACTAGACCAAAAACCCTGACTTCCCTCCAGGCCTCTCCGCACACAACTCAGGTGACATGTCCACTGATCCCCCAATTAGAGCACAACAATTCTTCCACAAAGGTGAACTCCTATCCTGCATGGCGATCTCCTCTAAATTCCCTGACAGAAACATCATCTTTTTCAAATTCCTACAACTTTGACATTTTTTCCTCAACACCACACCCGGCGCTCAATGGCACTGAGACCTCACCCCTTTTGAGGCTTTATGCAACAGCGTAGAGCCTCAGAGGCATGTAGTCTCAGCAGTATATGTGTTTCTGTTTCAGGAATACAACCCAAAAGATGATAAAATCATCTGACAATGGGAAAATTATCTAAATATAGACATAACCAAAGACGATTGGGAACGCATACACACCCATATCCACAAAGGATCCATCAATACCTCTACCCAAGAAAATAGATATAAAATGTACTCCAGCTGGTACAGGACAACCGACAGGATCCATAAATTCCACCATTCCATCTCTCCACTCTGCTGGAGATGCAACTCGGTCCTAGGATCATTACTATGCATATGGTGGGAGTGCCCTCTCATACAACCATTCTGGATGGAAATCCACCGATTAATTGCCCAAATCACCACATATACCCCAGACTTCACTCCAGCACAATATCTACTCCACCATACCTCCATACCTCTTTCACTCTACAAAAAATCCCTCACCCTACACCTCATTAATGTAGCCAATCAATGAGTACCAACTTACTGGAGGAGCACCAACCCTCCTACACTCTCGTAATGGGTCCGCAGAGTGGACAAAACAGTGAAAATGGAGGACCTTATCCACCAAGCCAATGATAATCCAAAGAGATAAATACTTACATCTACTTACATCTCAGCACCCAATTAAGGGTGGACATCCCCAAATTTCTCGATGATGCCAAAAGGTACTGCCACCCCCACCTCTGCCATCGTATAACTCCCTCTCTCCCCAGCCTCCCCCCCCCCCCCCCCCCACTACTACTTAGATGACCTGAAGTTCATATTAGAACCCTTACCCGCAACTTTATTAACAAACTCATACATCACAATAGCCATAAAAGACCTCCAGAGACATCGGCGGACCCATCTGGTTAACATACACTTAAGAGGGGGCTCACCTCAGCTTCAAAGCAAACCAATTATGTTTAGTACACATTCATAAGCAATTACTGCCTCTTCCTACTCACAGTCTGATCCCTTTAGGGGTGAATGGGTTTAGTGGTGGCGTAATTCGGTTTATACCAACAAATTGCTTAGAGCCCCATACTCACATAAACAACTTAGCCCTTTACCATGGCAACTTTTGCCACAAACAAGGAAATATCCCCATGTGGAAATGGAAATGTTTAGTTATACAGATTTGATTATAACCTTAATTTGTGAACTCAGAAGCAGGTTACCAAAGTTACAGATATAGCTTATGTTTTACTTCGTACTCTGTGTATCCTTTATAACCTTTCTTGTGATCTCTGTAAACTTTAACATTTTAATAAAAATGTAATGGAAAAAAAATGTAGGTTTGGAATAGATCTAAAAAATGATTGCTGGTAACCAGAACAAATAGAGAGAGAGATTCTACCTGGTGGGGACACATACAGGTTGTAACTCTTCCATACTCCACCCAGAATTCAAGAAATTGTTTGGCTTTAGAAATATTTCTAAAGTCCCAGTTGCTAAAAAACAATAAGTACCGTACTTGTTTTCATTTGGTCTCCCTGTCTACTTGGTAATGCTAGTGCTACCCTGATACTGTTCTGATGAAAAAAGAGCATTATTTATTAACACTTTAACTTCTTGCTTGCCTAGCGACCTTGAATAAAAGTGAATTGAAAATAACACATATGACCCTATGCTCTTTCTAATCGAACATCTTACCAGCTCTGTTGATGTAGTTAAAAATAGAAGGTGAGATGCATGTTTGGCATCATAATGAAGCATTTTTTTTATTTTTATACTCTATAGAAGCCTACAGTTTGCAAATCTGCGAAATGAATTGCTGTGCCAATTCATTTAGCTCAGCTTAATCTTTACAGTCTTTTCGCACAGATAACTATAGTTTGTAGCACTCCATTCAAAGAAAAGAATACTATAGAGGCAGGAGTGTATTTGAAAAAAGAGGCAGATCATTATAACAGTAACATTAAATTAAATAGTTTGTATCGATACTCACTAATTACATATAATAATAACAATAATCATGCCTACTTGTTATTACCAAGTACCCCCCTGGTGTGGGGCACATTCCATATATTATTCATCGTCTGGTAAAACTTTAAAGAGATTTTGTAATTTTACTCATTCATTCTCTTTAAAGCTCATCACTCAGCTCACTTCTACTCATCTTTCCTACAGCTCTGCTCCCTCACAGTCCTAACTTTGTTTAAACTTCTTGCTAGATGGTGACAGATCTTACACAAGGTTGATGAAGTTGTAATTTTTCTAACATGACAGCGTCGACCAATTGGCAGGCCTGAGCACCGCATTAATGGGAGGGGGTCACATGCCCTTCCATACCTGTAAGTACTAGGTATTTTATTGCAGCTCTCATAGAGCAACAGAACTCTGGGGGAGCAGTATATAAGGATCCTTGAATGGCTAGTGACAGCTTTTTTGACTGTTTTTAGTTTTTAAAGCAGAGGTAACATTGCATTACAAAGCATCTGTCTACTCAATGAGATTATTTCCACCCCACCTTTTGTATTTCTCCCATTCTTTAATATCAATCTCAAACCATATAGTTTAAAAGGAATATATATGTAATTGCCCCTGGGACAAACCTAAATAAAAGGTAGGATTTTGTTTCACAAATAGCATAAAATATTGTTGGGGGCCTCCGGGAGTGGTGGGAGTACTGGCAAGGTGGGGGGTTGAGACTAGAGTCGGGTTTAAATGGTCATCATTCAGTCTGTTCAAGATGCTTACTTAGATTTGGAAGGTATCTTGCTATTGGTGATAGGGAAGCAGTGAGAGATAGAATTTCCTACTTGCTACTGTAAATAAAAACACAACTGCAGTGAATCCTGAGACTTATTTACAAAAGCCATGCACTAGAGCCTTGGTCATAGAAAATCAGTTTTCTTCATTTGAAGGTCAGTGTCCAAGTCTGGTAACTGATGTGTTACACATTTGTAGGCAGGTTGAAACATTTGTTTCTAGTGAGTTAGCAGCTGGCCCAGGCCTGGGGAAAGGGTTAACTGTAGTAAGCTCAGTTCCTGGGGTTTTGGTCCTAGCCAGCCCAACTGTGCTATAAAAAGGGGGACGGCTGAGGTCCAAAAAGGCAGGTTTCAGTGGCGCTATTGTCATGGACATGGACAGTCATGGACAAAACCGTAAAGGACTCTGACCTCCTGGAGTTATGTTTGGGTCACTGTTATTTTGGTAGGACTATGGACAAGACGTTGTTCATATTGAACTGTTATGCCATACTTGTTTTGCAAAATGTATATAACTTCAGCCTTGGCTGAAGTTATTCAAAGGGGCGCATGTTGGTTCGGGCTTATTCCAAAGAACCTGGGTCTGTAAAGCACTATGGGGTATGAAGTAACACCATTACAAAAAAGTTAACTCTTCAAGGTGAGAAGAGAAGTGTAGTTGCTATGGGTTACCAAGTGAAGGAACAAGCTACAGACAACCAGAGGGTAGATGTTCTGGCTTCCTCCCTAGTGGTTGGTATCCATTGTCAACCAGATCAAAGAGATCTATGGCTTGGTCACGAAGTACGGGAAAGAAAGAGTTAGGTCCGTGCTAGGTGTTCAGCGGGAACCCATTCTCTTACTGGGAGTGAGGTAACAGTAGTATGCTAGACTGGTGGAGTGGGCGCAGGCTCAGCACATCCCTCCTAATGCAAATACAGTATACAAGTTATAGTGTGTATTGACATGGTACAGGTTATTTTTTAGAGCTTATCTCTAAGTCAGGGAACTGCCTTAATGTTAGATGTTCCACATGACCGCAGTCTCCACTTGGTCCTGGGAATTGATGAATGTGCTCTGCACAAGAGATGCCCCCACGTGCATGGGGGCAGAGACCCCGCCCACACATTTATGATTCAATAAGTTTGGTACACGGCTTTGTGCAATATGAAAGATCAGACCCTGAATATGGGTGTAGGTTACAGAGTTATAGCACTCATCTGAAACTGTCCAGAGATGAAAGGGTGAACCACAAGGGTTGGACAAGTAAGAGAAATTAAATTAACAGAGTGAGGAAGATTATTTGGAAGGGACCAATAAGGCAAAACAGAGAAGGGAATGGGGCAGATTGGGTGTTTGGGAGAAATTATGCTGCACCGACTAGGGTTTAGTGATACATCCTGCTTTTCAGGTGGGCATTACTTGGTCCATAGGGGAGAACAAAATATCCAAAATAGTGTGATATCCATGGAGTCCAGATATTTTTTTCATTGCTCAACTTATTTGTGAAAATTGACCCTCAGCTTTTCACTGACTAGAAACATTATAATTTTTTGTTTGATCTGCATGACTGTCATTTAACCAGGCCACCAGGCTTTACCTAGGATTTACTTAGCTGCTTTGAAAATAAAGGTTAAAAGCCTAAATTTGTAGGTTGTCATGTACCTGGTTGAGGCTGAGTTGACATCCCTTGAAACTTAGTTTCTGTTTCTTCTTTGGAAGATGACAGAGCATAACAGGGCACAGAAGTGCATGGGTGCCTGTAAGAGATCTGGGTCAGGAGATCAGCTAGCAGATGCGAGGCTGAAGACAGTGCAGCAATCAAGCAGGAAGCTGTCAGATGCAGGATCTCAGATGTTTGGTCAGACAGACAGGAGCCGGCAATGATTGGGTAGCAGGAGTACAGAATCAGGAACCAGAGGCAGAGTCAAAGCCAGGCCAAAGTCAGTATCAAGCAGGCAGTGGAGGTACCAGAAAAGAAGGCAGAATGCAAGGTCATAGGCCAGTGTCAGTAGGAGGGTTCAGAAACAAGCAGAGTCTGGATACATGTTGAGGGCATGTGGCTTCGTATGGTCCAGGAGGGGGTGAGATCGCTCATCCCCCCCTTTCCTGACCTACCGGGCTGTGTGCTCGGATAAGCGTCTGGTATGGATCTTGGGGGAACCCCCACGCCATTTTTTTTGGGGTGTGGGGGTTCCCCATAAGATCCATACCAGACCGCAGGGTCTGGTTTCGTCTTGGGGGGAACCTCACGCAAAAAGAAATTTAAAATTTTCGCAGGGTTCCCATCAAGATTCTCAGCACACAAACGGATCTGACTTCTGGTGCGACCTATATTCAAATCAATGGGCTACCATAGGGAACCATTTATTTTTAAATAGAGACAGAGAAATGCGGCTGAAAGCTAACGCGGCTTAACATGCATTGAATTAAATGCAAAACGTGAAAAAAAACGCGTTTTTAATGCTGCTTTTTTCCTGGCGTCTGTACTAGCTTTGCAGCCCGTTTTTTTTAACGTCCGTGTGCATGTAACCTTACAGCTAAATATGTGTTTGAAATATTTATAGAAGCTGTTTTACCTATCAAAGCATTTGTATTTCTTTACATCCATTCTTGAAATTTACCAGCCCCCAGACTATACAGACAGATGGCCTGATCTCTCTACTACAGTTCAGCAATACAGCTAGGTCAACTAGCAGGGGAAGCAGCAAACTGATGATCTCCTCCTTCTGTTATTTCCTCCTTTCAACATGTTTTTGTCAGCATATAAACACAGAAGCATAACTAATTGGCTCTTAACGTTCCTGCTACTCTCCTAGTCTGATCTCTGCTGTACAGGGCATTAGAGGGGGCTCATACCAAGTAGTCAAGCACTTACCCTAGTTGCTTTTCAAAATACACATAGAAGAATATTTATGAAGCCGTAAACTTAACATTTGCCAAGCATTCACTGCAAGTGAATCTACCTGGTGCATGTATTTTAAATTACATTGATTGATTCACCTGCAGTGAATCTTTAGCAAATGTCACATTCACTGATTCAAAAATATACACTAAAATTTATGTAAACTCAGTTAAAATGTCATATAAGCTTAAGCATATGAATGTAATTTCAAAAATACCATGCAGCTACTACTGGAGATGGACTCACAATGGAAACCACAAGTGGCCATATCACCACACTTAATGCAAGCATGATCCACTGCTGTGACCATTAAGCCTGAGAAATGCCATTCAGTCATTATTGGAGTGCATGCATAATGAAAGGCTGCATACCTCCCAACCATCCCTGATCTTGTGGGACTGTACCGGAAACTGAACATAGTCCCGGCATCCCGCAGATATAAGCTATGTCCCACCAGCAGACCTCTGCATTTGTCATCTCCAGACTCTCCCTCCCTCTCAGCAGTGCCATGTTTTTTGCTCTGGCTGGCCTTTTATGACTGGTAAGCCCTGATCTGCACACAGTAGTGAGGACCTCTTCTTCCCACTCTCCGTTCATTTTCAGGATCATTGTGTGTGGAGGATTTCTCTGTGCTGCCTGTGTGAAGAACTTTCCAAGACCCTCTCCCTGCCATCAGTGAGAAGTGCTGCCACCACTGCTGGAAGCCATAGAAGAGGTAACTGCTACAGTTGTGCTCTTCTCATGTAATCTCCTGCTCTGGTAGTATAGTCTTTTGTAAAAAAAAATGTATCTCCATAATATACAGTAATCCTAAGTCCACCTTAAAGAAGGTCCAGCACCCCTAATATTGATCCCACTTGCATCTTTCAGTATCAGTGACCTCCTCATTGCCCCTACTCCCTCTGCAGAGCATCAGTGCTCCCCTCTCTCTCATGCAGGGCATCAGTGCCTCTCTACATCCGCAGAGTACCATTGCCCCTTCTACCACCACAGAGTGCCAGTGCCCCCTTCTGCCACATACAGGGCATCAGTGCCCCCCTCTCCCTCCTCAGAACGCCAGGGCCCTCTCTACCTCAGCAGAGAGCCAGTGCCCCCGTCCCTCCATAAAATGCACATTCCCAAACTCCCTTTGTAGGACGCCAGTGCCCCCACTCCCTCTGCAGAGAGCCAGTGCCCCCTCTACCTCCACAGAACACCAGTGCCCCCACTCAGTCCACAGAGCACCAGTGCCCCTCTCTCCCTCCACAGAGCACCAGTGCCCTCTCTCTTTTCGCAGTTTCAGATTTGACAGCTGCTGCAGGGAAGATAAACCTGTCTGTCTGTCAGAGATTGGGGAGGTGAGCACTTTGGGGGTGGGAAGGCTGCTTAGCAACATGTTACATGTTACACCCTAAATAGGGGTGTAACATATTGCTAAAGGTGGAGGTTGCCTTTAAAGAGGAACTGCAGTCAAATATCTTTGTAACTTGAAGCTTCCCTCCAACCATTTTGCATATCATTTTATATATACTGTAATTCTGTACTTGCTAAACATGTTGCAGAAATCTCCCTCCTCTAAGTCTGGCTGCATCCATTTTAACTGTTGCCAGCTGAACCTGTTGCCTGTTCACTTCCTGTATTTACGCAGACACACAGAGGCACACCTCCAGCTCTGCAGCTCTCATTGACCCTCTTATAACTCATGCCCCCTCCCTTCCTGGCAAACTCTCACGAGAGTGAAAGAGAGAGCTGTGCATGATGGCAGAAAAAAAATGGTTTACTATCCAAAGCGAAAATAGGGCAGACGATTTAATAGATGGAAAGTTGAAAAAAATTACTGAAGATCCGCTTTAAGGAGTATTTTGGAGATGCAAAGACTGCAGCGTATGTAAACAGTGTGTAGGCTTTGTTGTCTTTTTTTTTTTAACAACCCCCTGGTCAACAGTCCCTGTTTAGCTCCTCAAAAAACAGTTATTTCTTGCTTTCTTTTTTTCCTTTGCTAGGGGATAAATAAGGTATTTAGGTAAATAAGAGTCCAATGGGCCCCATAGTTTTAAGTCCCAGATTAGTAACTATCCTCAGTCCTCGAGGAAAAAAAAAATATTGTTGCAAGAAAATGAAAAGAATCCACCACAACTGTTGGTTAAAGGTACAAGTTCAGCAAGCAGTCCTGAACACAGAAGGTGCCCTTTGATCCAACTTATGGCATGGACACTGAAAATATGACCTTATGAACACCTGTTTTTGGCAACAATTCAGCTCTCTTTTTTTTCACATTAGAAATCAGCAATCAGTAAGAAAAGTCCTGGAAAAACAGAAACAATGCTCACTGGACATTGTCCTCTCCTCTGTCTACTCCTTCATTAATGTTCACATATAGGGTTGTGCTTCTCTACAGGTGGTTCCCCACTGGTTTATATTTGGGTGACCCTGGGTCTGAGCCCTTGCCACTAGCAACCCAAGAGGTCCCACCTTTCAATGCAAAAGGCATTGGCTCCTCTGCAACACATGGGGCGGGTGAAACAGCAGCCCCTGGTGCACGTGCAGAGAATAGAGCAGCAGACACCAGCTCATCTGGTACATTAGCAGCAGATAGGGTCACAGACATCGGCTTCCCTGTAACAACAACAGCAGGTGCAGACTCTGTAGTACAGGGCTTGGTGCTTGAGTGTAGTTTCCAGTTGTTGTTCCTCCTTCCACTTTCATGAATATACTCTGCACCTTCCAATCCTGGCGCTGGAGTCAATGTGATATATAGTACTCAGAAATGGAGGAATTCAAGGAGGTATGCAAAGCCTCATGCCTCACGGTAGTAGTATGGCTGAACTCTGGCACTTCTATGAAAAGTTCCAAGCTCCCATCCAAAAAAAAACCTGTCAGCTCCAGTCGAAGCCACTGTACTAACTGCGCATGAGCTGAGCTGTGCACCCCACTGAGCTGTTGTGTTCTGACAGGAGGACAGCCCTCTCCCACCAGAACACTCTGATCATTGGTGGAGAGTGCTAATCGGGAGGCGGCCAGCTGCTGGTTTTCTGTGCTCAGGAGTCGGCCGACTTCTGTCCGTCAGGGTGGCATACACACAGGCCGAATGTCAGGCGTTTTTTTTAACCGGCTGATGTCTCCAGACATTCAGCCCATGTGTATGGGGCTTTAAGACTTTGATCCTCTTTAAAATATAGCCACCATATTAGCCCTATACCGAACCAGTGTACTGCGCCAGTCATTAAAGGGGTTGTAAAGGTGTAAAAAAAAAAACATGTCATACTTACCTCCACTGTGCAGTTCATTCAGAGTGGCCCCGATCCTCGTCCTCTGGGGTCCCTCGGCGGCTGCCTCGGCTTCTCCCCGCAAGAGTTAACCCCCCTCTGGGAAGTGCTCTCCCAAGGGGGTTAGCTTGCGGGTGCGCTCCCATGTGATACACTCGGCAGCCATAGCCACCGAGTGTATCACTCAGCCCCACCCCGACGCGCCGGGTCATTGATTTGATTGACAGCAGCGGGAGCCAATGGCTGTGCTGCTATTAATCATCCAATGAAGAGATCACAAGAGCTGGGGGAAAGCAAGGCGAGATCGCGCCCACGGAGATTCGGGGATCAGGTAGGTAAAACGAGGGCTCGGGGGGGGGGGGCGGACAGTGCAAGGTGTTTTTTCACCTTAATGCATGCATTAAAGTGAAGTACCACAAATCTTCATAACCCCTTTAAAGTGTCTCAAAAGTTAGAGACAGTGGCTTTGAAATAACAGAGCTCAACTCTTTGAGGACACGTGGTTGTAAACCATTTGGTCCAGGAGATTTATTTACCTTTATGTTGTCTAAATGCTCCTGAAACATGTCAATTTTGAGCCTTTGTGGCTCATATAGGGCTATGTCAATATTATCCTCATTACAGAATTGAGCTTCCTCATTTTACTTTGTATACACAGAGCTGAAGTAGGTGGTTAATAAATGGGCCTTCTCTTTGTCCCCAGTCACCAACTCAAAATTATGGGTGGTTTGTCCTACTCTCTTTTTCAACTTGCCATTTATTTTGAATTTTTGTGACCTTGATTTCCTTTTTAGCTATTCTGTTTGTAGCGCCCTGCTCTAGTTAGGCTGTTATGCTAAATTTAGTTTTTGGCTTCACTGCACTACTTGATTGTTTTTGTCTGGTCAGGGTTTTCTAGCTGGGTTTTTAATTTCATTGACCTACTTCTGGAAGAAGGTTCAGAAATATAGAACAAGGAGCGTCAAATGATAAGTATGAATATTTATCATGCCCCAGGCAATCCCTGGAAGAGGCATCTAGAATGTGGCTGGGGAGGTGATAAAGGTTTGGGAGGCCTTTCCAGAGTTTTCTTTGCTCTCCAGGGGGGTGTTCTAGTTCTTTTTGGGCTATTGCCCCTGGGAGATAGCTAGTGAAACAATAAATTGCAGTCTGGGCCTCAGCAAGTGCTGGGCTGAAGGCCTAGAGAAGATTGCTAAAGGATTATTTGGTGGAAGGCTTTATCTTGCATTCCTAGTCTGGAGAAGGATCCTTTGTGATCTTTTGTCTCCCTCATTGAGGAACTACCTGTGGATTTTGGGTGGCAGACAGCACCTAGGACATTCTCCAAACTTTTTCCCTCAAAAGGGCGGGACTTTATAGGCATGAACTGTGAGACTTGCAAACAATTTTTAAAAAGGTATAAGGTACTTTTATTTTAACAATGTATCAAAAAAACACAAAAAAACTCACGGTATTCAAAATGTAGAACATAATTTCCTTCATACAACCATGTTGTTTCAAACAATGTGTACATATCATATACATTCAAAACTGCATATTTACATATACAAAGCAGGTAGATAAATAGTGTGCATTCGATGTAGCCTACGTGTTACGGAGTCTTATTGTACTCCTTCTTCAGGGATCATTCGTTATGCATGTTTATGTTTTGAAGAAAGCAATCTAGAACGATAAAAGAAGAGATACGTGTATACACAATACCGATGCATTTACCCCTACATACATTCCTTTCTCTCCCTATTTCCAGCTCTCTTTCAACGCCCGGCCCTTCCAAGGTGCCTGGCCCTTTTTCAGGTGCAGGGCACCTGAAATACAGTGGCGGGGGGTGTTTTTGAAGCACCTGATTAGAGCCATAGGCTCTAATATGCATCAAAAAAGGTGATGTCACGTACCTTACAGCGGAGTCAGACTGCTGAGGGTGGCCTCTCGCACGGTTCCGGTCACCACGCCCCTGAAGATGGGAACAGGGAGCGTGAGGACACGAAAGGGTGCAGGTGCCTGCAGATGGAAGTAGAAGGCCTTGGAGATGCTGGGTCCTCACGGTAGAAGAGGTGTAGACTGGTTACGTAGGTAGGCACCGGAAGATCAGCAGGTGTGCAGGGAGCACTACGTGTCTGGAACAGGCAGGATCGGCAACTGGCAGGCAATGCGGTACAATAACAAGAGACAGGTGCGTAATCAGGAACAAGCAAGGGGTCTGGTAACGTGCAAGCAAACGAGGTACAGAATCAGGAGACAAGCCAAAGTCGGAAGTTCAAGCCGGGGTCAGAGGTAGTCCAGGAGATAGCAACACGGGGAATCCAAGAGTGGGTATCAGGAACGGGTCACAGGAGCAAGATCTCAGGAGCAAGGTCACAGGAGCAAGGTCTCAGGAGCAAGGTCACAGGAGCAAGGTCACAGGAGCAATGATCAGGTCTTGCAGGAACAGCTGAAGACGATCCAGCACTGGTGTCAGGCCAGGACCCTGTTCATATAGAGGGAAGTGAGCCAGGATTGGTGGAAGTGGCCGTCCGTGCGTGAAGACGTACATCCGTTCAGTTTGCGCGGGTGTTTTCGCGTGTTCGGATTGGCGTACATCCACGTGTTCGGTTTAGCATACGTCCGTTCGTCCTGGAATTCGTACGCCTCTGACGGAGACACCGCGCATGGCGCCTGGAACGAACGGGAACTGCTGCTATACGGGGACGGGCATACGTACGGTGAGTTCCCTGACAGGTGACCTGCGAGCTCCATGCTGAGCACTTGCATTTCCCTCAGCTGTGTTAGAAAAGCGAATGAATATTCGCTTTCCTAACACTAAACCGTCTCTCCACCAATCAGCTGTTCGAATCTGTTACTGGTCACCTGATTGGCTGAAACGACAGGCGTTGTGATTGGATGCCTAGCATACAATCATAGCAGAGGAGGGGAAGAGAGGATGGGAAAAGACATCGAGGAGCTGTCCCACTGCCACCAAGACAGGGTAAGTACAGACGGCGGGTGGGGGGCACACTGACAGCATTTGATATGGCACAGTGAGGATGCATTTGATGGGGCACAGTGGGAGCATTTGATGGGGGCACAGTGAGGCTGCATTTGATGGCGCACAGTGAAGCAGCATTTGATGGGAACAGCGGTATAGAATTCAGCATGAATGCAGTATGGATTGGGCACACATGCTGTCCTGCTCTCAGTGGCTACATCACTGCTTGGAGTTTCAGCGATGGGCAAATAACCTATTGTCCTCAGGATGCTGGGTTGACCTATTGCTGTAGAAGGGGGGCCCCACAGTCTCAACTTGAAGGCCTCCGGTGATCAGCGGTGGGTGGCAGAGGGGGAGTGGGTGCTCCATTCTCCTTGCGGCAGTGGTGCAGTTGCTACAATGTGGGCAATGCTGTGCTGCCCCTTGGTATCCTCGCTCCTGGTCTCAGGCTTTGATCACTACTGGTATAATCTTCCGTTGGCAGGCGAATATCCAGACAGAGGTGCTCTCTCACTAACTCCTTTCCATCTTTAAAGTTTTGGGTGGAATTTATTTGGTCGTTTATTGCCTTCCTTTATCCCAGAAACTTCTTAGCATCTGATGACATAAAGAATATTTGCTGTTGGGAACAACAAATATTAGTTTGTGACCCTCTTCCTTTTGGTCTTTCCTCAGCCTGAATTAAGGTCCATGCACCAGTTCTGGGTCTTCTTCATCTCAGAGGTATTCCATAGAGGTCGACCGATATATCGGCCGGCTGATATATCGGCCGATATTTGCCGTTTTTTAAATAATCGGCATCGGCCGATTTGTGCTGATAAAAAGCCGATTCTACAGCGGGACTTTGAAATGACTTCTGTAAGAAGTCAGTGTGAGTTGCCTGAGTCGTCATAGCAACACTTTCCTCCTCTCTGGGCAGACTGCCAAGAAAAGAACTAAATGATACAATGTTTACACTTCTGAATGAATGAAGTCATCTCTGTGTAGAAGTTCTCAGTTTAACCATTTAAAGACTAAATCTTTTCTGACACTTGTTGCTTACAAGTAAAAATCCTGTATTTTCTGCCAGAAAATCACTTAGACCCCCCAAAAATTATAAATATTTTTTTAGCAGAGATCCTAGGGAATAAAATAGCGGTTGTTGCAATATTTTATGTCACACGGCATTTGCACAAAGGTCTTTCAAATGCATTTTTTTGGGAAAAAAATACACCATTTAAAAAATAAAAATAAAATAAAAACAGTAAAGTTAGCCCATTTTTTTTTTTTTGTCCAAAAGTTTTGACTACCCGTTTTTATTTAATATATAGGTTTTTTTTTTTTTTTTAATCTAGATCATACATACAAGTAAACTGATTGGAGGTTTGTTTTGTTTAATAAATGTTTAAAGCGGGAGTCCGCCGGGACTCCGCGTTTTTTTTTTTTTTTAAAAGCCAGCAGCTACAAATACTGCAGCTGCTGACTTTTAAAATAGTGACACTTACCTGTCCAGCGCGCCCGCGATGTCGGCACCCGAAGCCGATCTCTAGATCGACACTCGAGTGCTGCCGCCGCCATCTTGGGTATGGGAATCAGGAAATGGAGCCTTTCGGCTTCATTTCCCGGTTCAGTACTGCGCATGCGCGAGCCGCGCTGCGCAATGAGGACGGTCCCCGCTGCCTCTGGGATCTGTGTGTTTCCCAGCAGGCAGCGGGGCACTTGCGGAAGGGGGCGGGCACTTGCGGAAAGGGGCATAATGTACGCCCCTTTCCGCAGAGAGCTAGCCCGGAAGTGGGTGCAGTTACCTGGATTATCCAGGTAACTGCACCCCCCTCCCCCCTGAAAGGTGCCAATTGTGGCGCCGGAGGGGGGGAGGAATCCGATGAGCGGAAGGTCCATTTTAGGGTGGACCTCCGCTTTAAGTGTAAGAAATTTTCTGTATCACTTATGAAGGCTGCTTTCACACTGGAGCGGGCAGACGTTGATGGTAAAACGCAAGTTTTAGCGGCTCTTTACCATCATTTTAGCGGTGCTATTTGGCTGCTAGTGGGGCACATATAACCCAGCTAGCGGCCAAGGAAGAGGTTAAATGCGCCCATGAAGCACCGCTGCCAAATCGCATTGCATGCGCTTCGGCAGTGGTGCCCATTCATATCAATGGGCAGGAGTGGTGGAGGAGCGGTATACACCACTCCAAACGTGCTGCTTACAGGACTTTTTTTTTAAGATCCTGCCAGCGCATCGCCTCAGTGTGAAAGCACTCTGTCTTTCACACAGACTGCAGGGGAGCCATTTTGCAGGCACTTTACAGGCGCTATTTTTAGCCCAAAAGCGCCTTAAAAAAACGCCCCAGTGGGAAAGGTGTGTTAGATCAAGGGGGATTAAAAATAAATAAATAAAATAAAATCGGCCTAACATATCGGCCCCAAAAAATCGGCATCATATATCGGCTATCGGCCGCCATGATTTCTAAATATCGGCATCGGCCAGAGAAAAACCCATATCGGTCGACCTCTAGTATTCCAGTCATCAGATACCTGGATAATCTGCTACTGTGAGAGCAGACCTTTCCGAACTTGGATAACAATATGTTAATCATCTTGCAGACCTTAGATGGCTCCAGATGAATCCTGAACCTCAAGAAGTGATCTCTGATTCAATCATATTGCTTGGCGTACCTGGGTATTGTCCTTGATACCTTTCAGGCCAAAGTTTTCCTGCCCCAGGAGAAGTTAACCACTTCAATACAGGGCACTTAAACACCTTCCTGCCCAGACCAATTTTGAGCTTTCAGCGCTGTCGCACTTTGAATGACAATTGCGCGGTCATGCTACACTGTACCCAAATGAAATTTTTATCATTTTTTTCCCACAAATAGAGCTTTCTTTTGGTGGTATTTGATCACCTCTACGGTTTTTATTTTTTGCGCTACAAATTAAAAAATACCGAAAATTTTGAAAAACATTTTTTTTTTTTGTTTCAGTTTCAAAACTTTGTAAATAAGTACGTTTTCTCCTTCACTGATGGGCACTGATGGGGCTACACTGATGGGCACTGATAAGGCGGCACTGATGGGCACCAATGAAGTGGCACTGATGAGGTGGCATTGATGGACACTGATAGGCGGCACTGATAGGCGGCACGGATGGGCGACACGGATGGGCGACACGGATGGGCGACATGGATGGACACTGATAGGTGGCACAAATTGGCACTGATAGCTGGCACGGATTGGCATGGATGGGCGGCAGAGATGGGCATGGATAGGAGGCACAGATGGGCATGGATAGGCGGCACAGATGGGCATGGATAGGCGGCACAGATGGGCATGGGTGAGCACTGATAGGCGGCACAGGTGGGCACTCATAGGCGGCACAGGTGGGCACTCATAGGTGGCACAGGTGGGCACTCATAACAGGTGGGCACTCATAGGCGGCACAAGTGGGCACTCATAGGCGGCATTGGTGTTATACTGTACTAATGGATGCCAATCAGTGCCAAACAATAATGCATGCCAATCAGTGATGCCCATTGTGGGCACTGATTGGCATCCATTATGGGCACTGATTGGCATCCATTGTGCTGACCATTGGCATCCCTGGTGGTCTAGGGAGGATTACCTTTTCCCTGGTGGTCTGGTGGCGTCCCTGGTGGTCCAGTGAGGGCATCCTCGGGGGGGGCTGTGCTGATAATCGATCAGCACAGACCCCCCCTGTCAGAGGAGCAGCCGATCGGCTCTCCTCTACTCGCGTCTGACAGACGCGAGTGAGGAAAAGCCGATCACCGGCTCTTCCCATTTACACTGTGATCAGCCGTGATTGGACACGGCTGATCACGTGGTAAAGAGTCTCCGTCGGAGACTCTTTACCGAGATCGTAGTTGCCGGGTGTCAGACTGACACCCCGCAACAACGATCACCGCGATGCGCGCCCCCGGGGGCGCGCAGCGGCTCATAATCCTGAGGACGTCATATGACGTCCGGTCAGGATTATCAAACCACTTTGCCGCCGTCTTTTTGTAATAGGGCTGGCGGCAAGTGGTTAAAGAAACTGCAGAATAAGGCTCAGTAACTTCAATATCGATTTCAGTCTGACCTACGGTGTTGCATGTGAGAGCTGGTGTTAACAAGACAATGGGTTGCACATGTTGCTCCCCTTGTTAAGACTCAACTCCAACCATAGCCTTAATATCTAGAATTGTTAGTTTTATAAAGACCCCTATTCAAACCTATTTGAAACTTTCCTTGTTATTTCATAAGTTAGCCTTTGTTGTCGCCATCACTTTGTCCAGAAGGGTTTCTGAGTCGTCAGCATTGTACTGTAGGTCTCCAATTTGATATTACAAAGTAACATGATTGTTTTGAGACCAAGAACCTCCTTTTTGTCCAAAGTGATCTATGCTTTTCACCTTAATGAGAATCTCACAAAAGAACATTACAAGGAAGTAGAAAAACATAAATATATTTTATGAGACATAAGTAACAGCATACCTCCCAACTGTCCCTGATTTTGAGGGACTGTCCCTGATTTGGAGCAATGTCCCTCTGTCCCTCTTCCCCCCCTCATTTGTCCCTCATTTTGGTCTGATTCATATAGGTGTGTATAAAATGCACTATTCATCTTTCAAAAAGTGTTTCCCAGTGCTAAACCTTTTATCCAAATTCTAAATTGCTGCATTTGTACATTTTAAAAACCAATATAAAGGAATAGAAGTTGTAAAAAAAAGTCCTTGTGGATTCAATTAATCTTTTTTTTGGTTTATTATCCTTTAAGGGAGTATGAAAAACGTATATGTGCCCTATGCCTACATACGTTTGTTAGGTGTCCCTCATTCCCACCTCAAAATGTTGGGAGGTATGGGTAACAGGGCCAATAAGTAGTGGATGAGTATGGACTGTTTTTGCAAAATAAGGATACCATTTAGAAATCAAAACCTTAAGGAACTTTTCAATAGATTAAAAAAAATGTTTAAGGAAAATGTTTACTGTGAGACATTTGGCCAAACAAAACAAAATATAGCTTAACATTAAAAGAGAGGAATACTAAAGTGAAAAAAACTTCTGTGCAATGATGTATTTCTTGCTTCCCTGCATATATTTGTGTCAATATTGCTGTTACCACTTTTATGTGTTCCCACATATACACCAAAAACTAAATAGCTAAAACAGTGTAGCACTGTATCTATATATACACACAATTATGTGCTATGATACTTCAAAATGCCATCAAGTCATAAATCAAAAAATATATATATAAACTGTATATGTGTCTATAACTAGTAATATAGTGAAACAGGGGAACTGCACAGTGAATGGTGTATAGTGCAATAAGATTGCACAGGATGTTTGTGCAATGGGAAAAAAAACACAGTTATAAGTAATTAATGGACACTAGACACAATTAAATGATGAACTGTTCATTTTGATGACTATTAGTTGCCGACACATATACAGTATTTATTTTTTGTTAGTTTATGACTTGAGGGTATTTTGAAGTATTATAGCACATCATTGTGTGTAAATATAAATCTACACTATTCTATCTATATAACATTAAACGTGAAGTGCAAGATTAAAAAAAAAAAAAAAGTGTCAGGACCTGGTTCATCTGCTGGTGGCGCTGTGGTTCTCAGGGCTGATAGCTGCAGTTCTGATGTCAACAAGCGGGTGTCTCCCAGAAGCCAACAGGTTTCAGTGATCAGCTCCACCTGATTTCAGCTACTAGGTGGCTATATAAGGCTGCTCCCACTAGCACACAGCGCTTTTGCGTTTTGGCTGCTCCTGCTTTGTACCCTGTTTGTTGTGCTGCTGCCTGACTCTGTTGCCATGTACTATTGCTCTCGCCTTTGCCCTGTATCCAGTATCCTGAAGCCATGTTCCCTTCCCAGTTTTATTTCCCCCCTTCCTTTGCACCCCTGGTATTCCCTGTTACTCATATCCCTCATTTTGTATATATTTTGTATATAATTAGTTGTAAGTGCCGGTTCATACTACAGTGACTTGGGATCTAACCTGTCAGACCTCAAGTCACTGGACATAAGAAACTCCATTATAGTTAATGAGAGCCGTCTTAATGTACACTAAGGATCCTGTACTACTTCTAGGTGACTTGTACCCATAGATTTCAATGGAAGTCCCCTACAAGTCGGATTCCCATCTATATTGACTAATTTACCCAGGTACTCCCCACGTTTACACACAGGCAGCCACCTCCCTCCCACGGAGCATGTCCTGTATGCCGTTGTCCCTGTATGTTGTGGCCGACCTGTATGTTAGATTAATAGTATACAATGTCTACCAGAGCCCACAGGAAGGTCCAATTGATAATGAGTCTCCTATTGAGCTTGTGAAGCAGCGTACATGCCTTTATGACAAAAGTGATCCGAATTATAAGGATCAACTGAAGAGGGACAATGCCTGGCTGGAGATCTGCCGTAACGGTATTTACAACTAGAATATTTTTTCAGTGAACGAACTGTTGTGAGTGTGGTATGGAATCTTAATAATACATGTGGGGAATTTTAATTATTAAGATTAGTGTAACATACCACAATAATTTCCTGAGTTTGTTAATCTATGGGGAATTCTTACCAATGTATAAATATCTCCCAATAAAATTAAGAAGTAAATAATTTTTATTCATTTACAAGTATGATTATACAATTTCATGCAGAACCGGGATTTTATGGTGATTAATATTTCATACACCCTGCCAAAGACATCAACACAGCAATAAAACTATTTTCCTTAATGTTTGACAAATAGTCCAAATGACTATGTTAAAAAAAAAAAAAATATTTGTGGTAATCACGCCTTAAGTTTAAAAATACATTATCTCTTGTCTATTGGGAAAACAATCCTCTGAATTTCTCCAGCCAGAAGGAATACAAAGTATGTCACGCGGAGTCAACAGACAGATATTATCAATTTGAAGGAAATATTAATTTAACAGAGCTACCAGATTGAATGGGGCGATAAATAATTTCCTTGGGACCACAGTAGCCAAATTTGTTGTAATTTAGGTTGATCTTGATTTCACCCACAAGTGGCTTCAACACACAAGGCCAATAACGTGGGACAATTATTAATTACTAAACTACCCTTCACACAGTATTGGAAAAGATAATATGTAAACAGTAAAATACAATTCCTATAATGTTCCCTTCACACAGTATTGGATAAGATACAATGTATACAGTAAGATACAATTCCTATGATTTTGGGAGGAGAAAATATTATCAATAATTATATGGTCAGTATCTCACCACTGTTTAAAGGAAAGGATGTACATTCAATTCATCCTAGCAGCAATGTCCAACGAGATGGGGAGTGGTCGCTTATTACCAAATTTGTGTTCGTCCAGAGGATGTATGTCAATGTGTGGGTCTGTGGTCCTCTGTCTTTGGCCCCTTACATATATACCATCTGGGACAATGTTTATCTGATCTGCTCTGCAGCCGGATAGAAAAATAGGATTTTCCTCCGTCTGCAGAATCGGACAATAGCGGAGGCGGACGATAGCGGGTGTCTGCGGATGTTTATCTGCAGACACCCGCTATCCCATAGGGATGCATGTATGTCCGTATTTCATCCGCAAACGGATGGATGAAATACAGACATACTGTCCGCATGTGTGAAAAGAGCCTAATTCTGGTATATCCTGTGCATACTTGTTTATCTAGGAAAACACATGCTAGAGGTATATTTTTGTACAGTTATAGTCATGGTTCATATGTCTTTCATAACACTGATTAGCTTTTTTAAACAATTCTTACTTCAAATTTTTTCTTACATCTAAGTCTTATGATTTACCCTACGAAAGAACTATTATTGGGTCAGTAGACCCTAAAATCATAATTGTATCTATAACCTGGAATATAATAATAATAATAATATATATAAGTATTTTAAGATAATGCTGAATGTACAACTTTCAAATGTCTTCCTAAAGAGTTTTGAAGAGAATTTTGGACAGACTCAATGAATATTTAGATAGAGTTTAGCTGTATACACGATTCCTAGAATTTAAACAATTGGTTTGTTATATAAGGGTGATTTCTCAGTGAGAACACTCCAGTTATGTATCTATGTAACTTTTTATGGCAGTGTTGGGCCTATCCTTTTATCTACCAACAAGGACAGGTAAATATCTTTGATTTCTTGAAAAGGGTTGATTGTCTTAAGAACCAGTTTCTCTCCATTCTTGTCTTAAGTGGTTTCAAGAGGAGAACAAAACAGGTAATTATATTTTATTTTCGTGAAAAGGGCACTATTGTTCAGGTGACTTTGTTTCAACATAAGGTTTGTGTATTGACCTCCACTTGGAGAGAGCCATTCACTCAACCTCTTCTGGTGTGGGGGGGGGGGGGGGGGGGTGCTCCTCTAGTATGACGACTCCTTAGCTGAGTGTTTCATGAATTATGAAGAATTTTATATATCCCGGCCATGACAGAACGTAGTAACAAATGTAAGTTTAACCTTTATTTTATATATACAAAAAACAGCGCTCAATAGGACCAGATGAAATTGGATTAATGATCAAAGTTCATTTAATAAAATCCACAGAAATAAATTAACAGCAATCTGATGAAGGGGATTAAAACAGCTCAGTCAAATTCTGTGCACTTCATCATTGAAATATAGCAAAAAAATAATAATGATAATAAATAATCACAGTACCGCCTCAAATCCTGACAACAAGGGGTTAACCATGATGTATAGATGAATCAAAACCTGGTCTGGAGGTGGAGGATTCCATGCTTCAGACTGCTTGGGATAAATAATAACAAGGGAACGCCACTCTCACTGCTGCAGCCGCTGGTATAGTAGCAAAAACAGGTAGATGATACACTGCTCCCAATCTATGACCCACAACACAGCAGCGCCTCGTCGGCTGCCGTCACACTGGCATCCTGGATGGTACTCCTGGATGTGCGGCAGAAGGGAAACCCCAGAACCCGGAAGCGAAGATCTACCTCTGGTCAGGAACGGAAAACAGCAGTACGCAAGCTCCGTTCGTTGCTCTGGCATTCGTCTTGTCTTTATATTCCGTTCTGCCAATGGCTCCCTTGACTTTGACAAAATGCAGGCTCGCGAAACATGTCAGTCGTGTCGCTATAGCAACTAACTGAGCTTGCGTACTGCCGTTTTCCGTTCCTGACCAGAGGTGGATCTTCGTTTCCGGGTCCTGGGGTTTCCCTTCCACCACACGGAGTACCATCCAGGATGCCAGTCTGACGTCAGCCAACGAAGCGCTGCTGTGTTGTGGGTCATAGATTGGGAGCAGTGTATCATCTCCCTGTTTTTGCTACTATACCAGCGGCTGCAGCAGTCAGAGCGGCATTCCCTTGTTATTATTTGTCACAAGCAGTCTGAAGCATGGAATCCTCCACCTCCAGACCGGGTTTTGATATATCTATACATCATGGTTAACCCCTTGTTGTCAGGATTTGAGGCGGTACTGTGATTATTTATTATCATTATTATTTTTTTGCTATATTCCAATGATGAAGTGCACAGCATTTGACTGAACTGTTTTTAATCCCCTTCATCGGATTGTTGTTAATTTATTTCTGTGGATTTTATTAAATGAACTTTGATCATTAATCCAATTTCATCTGGCCCTATCGAGCGCTGTTTTTTGTATATATTTTGTGTGAACTTCGCTCCGAAAGTAAACGGCTGTGCTGGGTTCCAGATGTTTTTTACCCTTGACTTTGACAAGATAATGATCTTCCTATGACTGCTTTTTTAGCGCTGAAGGTTTTCTTTGTTTGATATAACCTTTATTTTATGTCTGTTTGTTATTCATATGCACGAGGTATCCCCAAATGTGCTTGTCATCAGTGCTAGTCATCAGTGCAGATCATCAGTGCAGACCAGGGATCGTAAAACTATGGTCCTAAAGGTGTTGCAGAAATAAACATCCCATGAGGCATTGTAAAACTCTGACATTCACAGACATGACTAGGCATGATGGGAATTGTAATTCATGAACAACTGGAGGGCCACAGTATGGAGAACCCTGGTGCAGACTATCCCTAATGTCTAGTCCTATTGCAGAATAGGAATCATGTCAGCTTTATGTTGTTAAATAACTTACTTTTGTTAATATATGTAGATAATGAATGATCAATATCACTAAAGCAAAAAAAAAAACGATTGGTTTAGTATCACATTTTATTTAAACTATGCCAAAAAATATTATTCAAAATGTTAACGACAGTATAGCATAGCATTAAAAACGTAGAAACTCAATACCTGTACAGGCTTTAGACAAAAAAAACCAGAAAAAGCAACAACAGCAAAATATATATTTAAAGAACTTAGCAATGCAGCTAGGAAATAGCATCCAATTGCCATACTAGTTCACCAGCCGGTGAAAGGAAGTATGAAGCAAATTGTTCACCAACAGTGACACCATCGCAGGATCCTCTAGTAGCACTGAGGTGTGCACTTTCCGTGTCATGTATTAGGGAATCCTCGGAACAGTACTCATCATGTAGCTGGACATAATTGTGGAGCACACAGATGCTGCTTTGACAGCAATAATTGCGTTTTCAATGTTTAACGCAATAGGCATGTGTAACAAACGCCATTTATTGTCAAGAATTCCGAAACTGCACTCAACCATCCATCTTGCCCTTGTGAGACAATAGTTAAAGACTTCCTTTTGGATAGTCAGATTCTTGTTGGAGTAACCTCATTAGGTGTTCCACCAACACAAAAGTCACATCTGCAACAAACACATAGGGTAGTGGGGGTTCAGTTGTGCCAGGAAGTGAACAGTTCTTAGGAAGATCTAGCCGATTATCTCATAGCCCTTTCACCAAATGAGGAATTCGAAAACATACGTTACATCGGCCACGGCAAGCAGTACAAAGGAGAAATATTTTTTCAAATTGAAGAACATACTTCCACTACCAACAGGCTTAATGACATGCACGTGCTTCCCATCTATCACTCCAATGCAATTGGAAAATTGCGCCGCCTCCCAAAGAGTCTTGCAATATCCCACCAATTCTCTTGTGTAGGTCCCTTCATAACTATCGTGTTACGCACATTACATAAGATTTGGCAGGTTTCTTGCATGATGTAGCTGATTGTAGACCTGCCCACCATGAACTCATAATGGAGGCTCACTAGGGAATGAACGGTTGCCAGGTACCTGAAAGACAAAATACATAATTGATTATTTTCCTATTTATATTTTGCAGTGTTTATTTTACAAAATCAATGTAAGGGCTTGCGAGACTGTTTCAAGCCTCTGAAAAATCAAAGAGGCCAGGAGTGGATCAAGAACAAAGAGGGTGGTGCCCTACGTCCACGCTGATGAACTGGAGTTTCTGAGACCTTTTATGGATCTGAGAGAGTGCGATAACATCTGTCATATTTGTAAAGTGCTACTATACAGTTATATATAGAAGGGCGTGCCTTAACAGTATTATATGTTTAATGCAGAACACAATCTAGTTGGGAAGTGAGAGAAGAAGGCCAGGAGGCATCTCAATAAGCAGGAAAATCTGAAGGGTCGCAGTAGCAGGAGCATTCTTTGGTGAAAGAATCTAAAGCACCACAAGAGAGCACCTAAGCAGAAGCTTCAGCGTACACAGAGGAGCCAGCTGGGCCTAGCCGGTTTCCAAGCCAGCGTACGAGCAGACCACCACGAGGAAGGCATAGTCAGAACATCGAACACTTTGCGGACCTAGTTGAACACCTCAACAAAAAGATTTGATGATCTAGAGTCCGAAGATTATGGATTCGGTATAATGGTTGCAGGCATCCACAGCAGAAGACCAATGTAAAGAAGGCTGTGATGGACCTCCTTGATGCTAGCCTGCACGATGAGCCAACAATTGCCTCCTCATCTATCTTTGAACTTCCACCACCATCTGGTCCCTACTATTCATACCCAACCCCTCCACCACCCAGAACCCACCCCTACTATCCCCCTCGCTTCCACCCATACTCTGATGAGTATGGCAATGTGATGAATCCTGCACATCCACCGATCCCATATCCGTCTCCGTCCCCAATTCTCTCCACCATCGTCGCACCAGGTAACCCAAGATTCTTTCATGAATCAAATAATTTTCCAGTAACACCGTCCCCAAGGCCTTCCACCAGCATTGCAACCTCCCATTCCAAATATGAACCAATATACGAACAATTGTAATTTTTCTTAGTATTTTTGGTGTTTTTGGTGTTACATTTTTGGTGTTTTTCAAAATGTATTGTATGTTTGTTTGCTATATTGTGCGATATATGTTATACAGTATGTTTTTTTTTTTTTGGAAGAATCATACTTACATACCGATGCTGCATCTGTCCCCCGCCGCTTCTACTCACAGAACTGAGCCACCAAACATCGCCGATGTCAGCCAGCAGCTCTCCTGCTCTGCTTCTCCACGCTCATTTGAGCGCTAAGCTGTGGAAAGGCAGGGAATGGAGACTGCCATCAGTCCACGCAGCTGGTGGATAAACAACTTCGAAAGTCAGGATGATGCGCTACCTCAACTGATCTTAGTGACGTCAGTGCAGAGTGGACTTCTGACCACTCTCTGTTGAAAACGGGTTGCACGAGTGCAAAACGAATTGCACTCATGTGATCCGTTGGAGAAGCCCAGCTAAATGAGCTCAGGCTGGACTTATCCTTTAATGTTGAAAATATGCTACTGCTGTGGCTACTGTTATGCATAAAAAAATATGGCTTAGTGTAATAATCAGTCTTTCAGCAGGTGAGATACTCATCTTATATGATGTGTTCTGTCACTCCAGGTGGATGGAAACCAGACCAGGCAATTCGTCAAAACTAATAATAAAAAATTAATAAAGAAGGTAATTTACTATATTGAAAATAAGAAATACCAGCCAATGGTAGTTACACGCACACATTAAACCCTTCGAGCCGACCGTATGCAAATATGCAGCCTCCGATTGAAGGGGTTGTGCCGGGGTGATGCATGCAGCTGCAGCCATCACCCCACTATCATTGTTTAGAGTGGATGGTCAGCATTATTTGGATAACAACCAATGCAGCTAAATAGCAATGATCGCCATTTTGCTCTCTAGGGTCAATGCTAAGAAATATATATCTAACGTTTTAGGCTCATAAAAACTTTATCTAGCAAAAGATACGGAGTAAACATTAAATATATAAAAAAAAGGCTAGTTAATATATGCATATCTAGGGACCTACCTTGCGATAGACATACAGGTATAGTTGAAAGTCCTCAGCACGCAAATTCTCATAAATGGCCCAGAACTGGCCTCTGTTATCTCTATTAGCAATGATTGGATGGATCCAGTAACGGCCTCTTCTTCTCGTCCTCATCCTCTGCTTCCTCTCCCTTCAATACTGCCACACCAGCTGTTATGACAGCTGTCATTAGATAACACAAAGAGAACATTGTGGTCATAGGACACAGGGAACAGGGAACCAGGAAGAGAACAGGAACAACAATTATGTCACAAGAGTGGAGTAGCTCTGATTGGCCACAGGCAAAGTCGCCTGTCCTGGAGGCGACTTTAAGTCGTGTTGTAAGTCGCTCAAAGTCGCACTGAAGTTGCCTCCAAATCGCTTTGTAAAGTCACGCTGTAAGTCGGGTTGCCCCTGTGTGAACCGGCACTTAGGTCTTGGTTAAGTTAATTAGTTATTTTGTTCATGTTTACTGTTTGCTTGTCTTTTTTTTCACTGTAAAATAAATAATAATAATAAATAATAAAACTCACTTTAAAGATATATATATTGCTTGGTCCCAGCTCACTCGTGTAGCAGTTCACTCGGGAGGACACTGCTGATCACAGACTGAGGTAAAGAGCCACTGATTGTCCAATCACAGCTGATCACAGATGTAAACAGAAGCTGGTTATAGGCACTCCTTTCCTCATGTTGACAGCATGAGGAGAGGAGAAGAGGGCGGATAACCGGCTTCCCTAAAAAGGACATATACACTGTTAATCTGGGCACTAATTATCAGTGCAGTCCCAACAGTGTCGACGAGTGCTGCCAATCAGTGCCCATCAGTGCCTTCTTTATAAGTGCTGCCTATCAGTGCCCATCAGGGCTGCCTATCAGTGCCACCTATCAGAGCAGCCTCCTCAGTGCCCACCAGTGCTGCCTCATCAGTGCAGCCTATTAGTGCAGGCTCATCAGTGCACATTAGTGAAGGAGAAAAATTACCTGTTTGCAAAATGTTATAACAAACTATGAAAACGTTTTTTTTATTCAAATGTTTCAGTCTTTATTTGTTTATTTAGCAATTGAAAAAAAAATCCAGTAGTGATTAAATACTACCAAAATAAAACTCTATTTGTGTGAAAAAAATGATAAAAATGTATTGGGGGTACAGTGTTGCATGACCGTTCAATTGTCATTTCAAATGTGACAGCGCTGAAAGCTGAAAATTGGCCTGGGCAGGAAGGGGGTATAAGTGCCCAGTAGGCAAGTGGGTAAGGAGTAATAAAAAAAAAAAAAAACACATGCACATAAGTTTTGAATGAATGCTGGCAAAAGCAAACATTACCAGGTCAAATTTCTTCCTTTATTTATAATAAAAGTGTCAATCAAGAAAATACCACATTTTGGCCACTAGACAAAGCTGAAATTTACTAAACTCATGACCTATATTATAAATACCTATCTAGCTCACTATTACTGCCAACAGTTTTATTCCTACTGTAACACTCTCAGTCATGACTCTAGATTAGGTATACATATAGAGTAAATAGTGTTGCACTGCCAGAAAGAATGTGCAATAAACTATGTGTATCCTGCAAAGCAGACAAATTAAATAACATGAACTAAAACTACTGTAACTTAAAATAAGCACTATAAAGTGGCATGGGTGAAGATGTGTGTCTCTATTTTTCTTATTGTGTTCATTGGCAAATGGAATGTTCTTTTTTGAAACAATCAAAACTGACTTGATGTTTGTTTTCCCTACATTTCAAACGTCAAGCATTGATGATAACAAAAATGCCATCTAGAAATATCTAATTTATAGGTTATAACGGAGAGGAGATATGTATCAGGCATCAAACATTACATCATCGCATCCTTTTTAAAAGGCTGTTTGCTGATCCTTAGTGTATCATCATTTTCATTACATTACTAGGTTAAAGCCATAATTAGTACTTTGAAAAATTGAGTAAGCTGCGCTAAATCATAAACCCACATAAAATTCAATGAAGTAAAAAACAGACAAAATTTAAATAATAATGTGCAAAAATAGGCCTATTACCCCCAGTCCTAAAGAATAAGGGTTATAGGATAATTGATCACAGTGAACAACGAAAAAAGAAAAACAAAAAAAATATAAAACAAAATAGTGAACACCCAATGTGTAATTATATAAACATTTAAATTCCAACAGAGTCCAATATAGATGAAATCGTCAAATCTTCTACTGTGTAGCAAGTGCTTGATCCACCACCATACAGCCAAAATTACTCCTTACCAGAATTTCATGACCCCCCACTACAGAGGGTCACCAACAGCATGTAACAATAGATATCTCCCACTTCAGAAGGGTCTCAGCTGTTCTCCTCCCTCCACCGATATCATGACCAGGTTGTCAAACAAGTATCTTTAGTTATCTCCCATATATTAGGTCATATGTGCCAATTCCATGCAAAAGAAATTAAGCTCCAATAGTGTAAAACCTTTTAATATAACTCAAATATAAAAACAAAAATGCACTTACAAAGCACAAAGGAAAGATCAGCCTTAAGTCCGATGCGCCGGCCGGACGCAAACGGACAAACTCGTCGTTCCTGGGTACAATTCCTTCGTAAGGGGTGACGTCAGCGCATCGCTCATCCCTACGCGTTTCGCAAAAAATTGCGTCATCCAGGGACACGAGCGGCCCTCGGCATTTCCCGTTCAAACCAAGCCTCATTTTCGATAGCCAATCGGTTGATCAGATTCCCAAAGAGGCCACACCTCCCATAGTACTCAATTTGGCCAATCACTGTATTAGATCACCCATAGCTTCCTCTTTAATAAAGCCTCATTCGTGTCAATAGGTGGGATACCCAATCCCACAGCTTGATGGCCATCCTAGGGGTTTCACCTTCCCATATACGGCATCCAATCAGAAGCTAGATTTTTCCCCCACCCCTTACCAGTGTGATGATGACTTCTGCTTAACCAAGCCTCATTTTGACTTGTAAACAAAGCCAACATTACATCCAATCAGAAGCTAGATTTTTCCCCCACCCCTTACGAGTGTGTTGATGACTTCTGCTTAACCAAGCCTCATATTGACTTGTAAACAAAGCTAACATGACATCCATTCAAATAATCCTGTTACATGCCCATCTTACCGTGCCTCATCCTACATGGACAGGCAGACATGATGAGTGCTGGTAACCAAACCTCACACTAAAGACCAAACCTCATATGTGTTAATAATAAGATATCATAAAAGATTTACAAAAATGTGAGGGGTGTACTCACTTCTGTGAGATACTGTGTATATATATATATATATATATATATATATATATATATATATATACAGTATATATATAAAACCACAAATGCAGAAATGGATTTGTGGCAACATATTACATAGATTGCAGTACTTAACCTGCATGTACATTACACATATTATAGTCTGAAATTGAGCTCAATTTTAAAGCATTAGGGTCTGAATCTGAATCTGAAATGAAAGTGAGCTTAGAAATTACATTTACATTTGACAATTCAAATTACTATATCAAAGCCTTTCAATAAAGCTATCAACAGCAACAAGGTAGAAAATATACCACAAGCCACACAAGCAAAGCTATTGATTTCAAAGCAGTGCAAAGTACTAATTATTGGAAAAAAGGAAAAAACTGCGCTATGATAAAAAATATTATACTAATCGTCCACAATGGAACTTTGCCGATTATCTCATAGCCCTTTCACCAAATGAGGAATTCGAAAACATACGTGAATCACAGCCCGTCCGTAGGATCCTTTATCTATAAGGTAAAGCAGTAGTTTACATCGGCCACGGCAAGCAGTACAAAGGAGAAATATTTTTTCTAATTGAAGAACATACTTCCACTACCAACAGGCTTAATGACATGCACGTGCTTCCCATCTATCGCTCCAATGCAATTGGAAAATTGCGCCGCCTCCCAAAGAGTCTTGCAATATCCCACCAATTCTCTTGTGTAGGTCCCTTCATAACTATCGTGTTACGCACATTACATAAGATTTGGCAGGTTTCTTGCATGATGTAGCTGATTGTAGACCTGCCCACCATGAACTCATAATGGAGGCTCACTAGGGAATGAACGGTTGCCAGGTACCTGAAAGACAAAATACATAATTGATTATGTTCCTATTTATATTTTGCAGTGTTTATTTTACAAAATCAATGTAAGGGCTTGCGAGACTGTTTCAAGCCTCTGAAAAATCAAAGAGGCCAGGAGTGGATCAAGAACAAAGAGGATGGTGCCCTACGTCCACGCTGATGAACTGGAGTTTCTGAGACCTTTTATGGATCTGAGAGAGTGCGATAACATCTGTCATATTTGTAAAGTGCTACTATACAGTTATATATAGAAGGGCGTGCCTTAACAGTACTATATGTTTAATGCAGAACACAATCTAGTTGGGAAGTGAGAGAAGAAGGCCAGGAGGCATCTCAATAAGCAGGAAAATCTGAAGGGTCGCAGTAGCAGGAGCATTCTTTGGTGAAAGAATCTAAAGCACCACAAGAGAGCAACCAAGCAGAAGCTTCAGCGTACACAGAGGAGCCAGCTGGGCCTAGCCGGTTTCAAAGCCAGCGTACGAGCAGACCACCACGAGGAAGGCATAGTCAGAACATCGAACGCTTTGCAGACCTAGTTGAACACCTCAACAAAAAAATTTGATGATCTAGAGTCCGAAGATTATGGATTCGGTATAATGGTTGCAGGCATCCACAGCAGAAGACCAATGTAAAGAAGGCTGTGATGGACCTCCTTGATGCTAGCCTGCACGATGAGCCAACAATTGCCTCCTCATCTATCTTTGAACTTACACCACCATCTGGTTCCTACTATTCATACCCAACCCCTCCACCACCCAGAACCCACCCCTACTATCCCCCTCGCTTCCACCCATACTCTGATGAGTATGGCAATGTGATGAATCCTGCACATCCACCGATCCCATATCCGTCTCCGTCCCCAATTCTCTCCACCATCGTCGCACCAGGTAACCCAAGATTCTTTCATGAATCAAATAATTTTCCAGTAACACCGTCCCCAAGGCCTTCCACCAGCATTGCAACCTCCCATTCCGAATATGAACCAATATAGGAACAATTGTAATTTTACAAATCAAAAAAATGTTCCTTTTTCTTTGTAGTTTTCAAGATGTACCATAATATTAAAATTTTGGTGTTTTTCAAAATGTATTGTATGTTTGTGTGTTATATTGTGCGATATATGTTATACAGTATGTTTTTTTTTTGGAAGAATCATACTTACATACCGATGCTGCATCTGTCCCCCGCCGCTTCTACTCACAGAACTGAGCCACCAAACATCGCCGATGTCAGCCAGCAGCTCTCCTGCTCTGCTTCTCCACGCTCATTGGAGCGCTGAGCTGTGGAAAGGCAGGGAACGGAGACTGCCATCAGTCCACGCAGCTGGTGGATAAACAACTTCGAAAGTCAGGATGATGCGCTACCTCAACTGATCTTAGTGACGTCAGTGCAGAGTGGACTTCTGACCACTCTCTGTTGAAAACGGGTTGCACGAGTGCAAAACGAATTGCACTCATGTGATCCGTTGGAGAAGCCCAGCTAAATGATCTCAGGCTGGACTTATCCTTTAATGTTGAAAATATGCTACTGCTGTGGCTACTGTTATGCATAAAAAAATATGGCTTACCTTAGTGTAATAACCAGTCTTTCAGCAGGTGAGATACTCATCTTATATGATGTGTTCTGTCACTCCAGGTGGATGGAAACCAGACCAGGCAATTCGTCAAAACTGATAATAAAAAATTAATAAAGAAGGTAATTTACTATATTGAAAATAAGAAATACCAGCCAATGGTAGTTACACGCACACATTAAACCCCTTCGAGCCGACCGTATGCAAATATGCGGCCTCCGATTGAAGGGGTTGTGCCGGGGTGATGCATGCAGCTGCAGCCATCACCCCACTATCATTGTTTAGAGTGGATGGTCAGCATTATTTGGATAACAACCAATGCAGCTAAATAGCAATGATCGCCATTTTGTTCTCTAGGGTCAATGCTAAGAAATATATATCTAACATTTTGGGCTCATAAAGACTTTATCTAGCAAAAGATACGGAGTAAACATATAAAAAAAGGCTAGTTAATATATGCATATCCAGGGACCTACCTTGCGATAGACATATAGGTATAGTTGAAAGTCCTCATAGCACGCAAATTCTCATAAATGGCCCAGAACTGGCCTCTGTTATCTCACTTAGCAATGATTGGATGGATCGGCGTCTTCTTCTCGTCCTCATCCTCTGCTTCCTCTCCCTTCAATACTGCCACACCAGCTGTTATGACAGCTGTCATTAGATAACACAAAGAGAACATTGTGGTCACAGGACACAGGGAACAGGAAACCAGGAAGAGAACAGGAACAACAATTATGTCACAAGAGTGGAGTAGCTCTGATTGGCCACAGGCAAAGTCACCTGTCCTGGAGGCGACTTTAAGTCGTGTTGTAAGTCGCTCAAAGTCGCACTGAAGTTGCCTCCAAATCGCTTTGTAAAGTCACGCTGTAAGTCGGGTTGCCCCTGTGTGAACCGGCACTTAGGTCTTGGTTAAGTTAATTCGTTATTTTGTTCATGTTTACTGTTTGCTTGTCTTTTTTTTCACTGTAAAATAAATAATAATAATAATAAATAATAAAACTCACTTTAAAGATATATATATTGCTTGGTCCCAGTTCACTCGTGTAGCAGTTCACCCAGGAGGACACTGCTGATCACAGACTGAGGTAAAGAGCCACTGATTGTCCAATCACAGCTGATCACAGAAGCTGGTTATAGGCACTCCTTTCCTCATGTTGACAGCATGAGGAGAGGAGAAGAGGGCGGATAACCGGCTTCCCTAAAAGGGACATATACACTGATAATCAGGGCACTAATTATCAGTGCAGTCCCAACAGTGTCGACGAGTGCTGCCAATCAGTGCCCATCAGTGCCTTCTTTATAAGTGCTGCCTATCAGTGCCCATCAGTGCTTCCTATCAGTGCAGCCTATTAGTGCAGGCTCATCAGTGCACATTAGTGAAGGAGAAAAATTACCTGTTTGCAAAATGTTATAACAAACTATGAAAACGTTTTTTTTATTCAAATGTTTCAGTCTTTATTTGTTTATTTAGCAATTGAAAAAAAAAAATCCAGTAGTGATTAAATACTACCAAAATAAAACTCTATTTGTGTGAAAAAAATGATAAAAATGTATTGTTGCATGACCGTTCAATTGTCATTTCAAACGTGACAGCGCTGAAAGCTGAAAATTGGCCTGGGCAGGAAGGGGGTATAAGTGCCCAGTAGGCAAGTGGTTAAGGAGTAATTAAAAAAAAAAAAAAAAACACATGCACATAAGTTCTGAATGAATGCTGGCAAAAGCAAACATTACCAGGTCAAATTTCTTCCTTTATTTATAATAACAGTGTCAATCAAGAAAATACCACATTTTGGCCACTAGACAAAGCTGAAATTTACTAAACTCATGACCTATATTATAAATACCTATCTAGCTCACTATTACTGCCAACAGTTTTATTCCTACTGTTACTCTCTCAGTCATGACTCTAGATTAAGTATGCATATAGAGTAAATAGTGTTGCACTGCCAGAAAGAATGTGCAATAAACTATGTGTATCCTGCAAAGCAGACAAATTAAATAACATGAACTAAAACTACTGTAACTTAAAATAAGCACTATAAAGTGGCATCGGTGAAGATGTGTGTCTCTATTTTTCTTATTGTGTTCATTGGCAAATGGAATGTTCTTTTTTGAAACAATCAAAACTGCCTTGATGTTTGTTTTCCCTACATTTCAAATGCCAAGCATTGATGATAACAAAAATGCCATCTAGAAATATCTAATTTATAGGTTATAACGGAGAGGAGATATGTATCAGGCATCAAACATTACATCATCGCATCCTTTTTAAAAGGCTGTTTGCTGATCCTTAGTGTATCATCATTTTCATTACATTACTAGATTAAAGCCATAATTAGTACTTTGAAAAATTGAGTAAGCTGCGCTAAATCATAAACCCACATAAAATTCAATGAAGTAAAAAACAGACAAAATTTCAATAATAAAAATAGGCCTATTACCCCCAGTCCTAAAGAATAAGGGTTATAGGAAAATTGATCACAGTGAACAACGAAAAAAGAAAAACAAAAAAAATATAAAACAAAATAGTGAACACCCAATGTGTAATTATATAAACATTTAAATTCCAACAGAGTCCAATATAGATGAAATCGTCAAATCTTCTACTGTGTAGCAAGTGCTTGATCCACCACCATACAGCCAAAATTACTCCTTACCAGAATTTCATGACCCCCCACTACAGAGGGTCACCAACAGCATGTAACAATAGATATCTCCCACTTCAGAAGGGTCTCAGCTGTTCTCCTCCCTCCACCGATATCATGACCAGGTTGTAAAACAAGAATCTTTAGATATCTCCCATATATTAGGTCATATGTGCCAATTCCATGCAAAAGAAATGAAGCTCCAATAGTGTAAAACCTTTTAATATAACTCAAATATAAAAACAAAAATGCACTTACAAAGCACAAAGGAAAGATCAGCCTTAAGTCCGATGCGCCGGCCGGACGCAAACGGACAAACTCGTCGTTCCTGGGTACAATTCCTTCGTAAGGGGTGACGTCAGCGCATCGCTCATCCCTACGCGTTTCTCAAAAAATTGCGTCATCCAGGGACACGAGCGGCCCTCGGCATTTCCCGTTCAAACCAAGCCTCATTTTCGATAGCCAATCGGTTGATCAGATTCCCAAAGAGGCCACCCCTCCCATAGTACTCAATTTGGCCAATCACTGTATTAGATCACTCATAGCTTCCCCTTTAATCAAGCCTCATTCGTGTCAATAGGTGGGATACCCAATCCCACAGCTTGATGGCCATCCTAGGGGTTTCACCTTCCCATATACGACATCCAATCAGAAGCTAGATTTTTCCCCCACCCCTTACCAGTGTGATGATGACTTCTGCTTAACCAAGCCTCATTTTGGCTTGTAAACAAAGCCAACATGACATCCAATCAGAAGCTAGATTTTTTTTGGCGCAATGTTTTGGCGCAATCCGCCGGAAGTGTCCCGGCGGGTTTGTTGCGTGTGGCTATGCGGAGGCGAGGCTTGGCTCGATGAGGGATGCCGAAAGTGCCCTGTGGACCAAACCTCGTTCCCGCTTGGTGACGCCGTAATGCCGGAAATTGCGTTATGTGTGTTCACGGAGGGGGGCGTGGCATGGTGACCCATACCGGAAGTCGTGACATGGTGACGTGCACCGGAAGTGTTCCACGGACCGTGTCTCGTTCTCACGCAGTGTGCTAGTACGCGGAAGTGAGGCTTGGTTTAGGTTGATTGAGTCTACCGGAAGTCCGGTTTAGACTTTGTGCTGTACGCTGGTACAATAAGGGAAGTGTAATAAAATGTAGCTAATCAGGAGCGATTATTAACACATATGAGGTTTGGTCTTTAGTGTGAGGTTTGGTTACCAGCACTCATCATGTCTGCCTGTCCATGTAGGATGAGGCACGGTAAGATGGGCATGTATCAGGATTATTTGAATGGATGTCATGTTAGCTTTGTTTACAAGTCAATATGAGGCTTGGTTAAGCAGAAGTCATCATCACACTGGTAAGGGGTGGGGGAAAAATCTAGCTTCTGATTGGATGTCGTATATGGGAAGGTGAAACCCCTAGGATGGCCATCAAGCTGTGGGATTGGGTATCCCACCTATTGACACGAATGAGGCTTGATTAAAGGGGAAGCTATGGGTGATCTAATACAGTGATTGGCCAAATTGAGTACTATGGAAGGGGTGGCCTCTTTGGGAATCTGATCAACCGATTGGCTATGGAAAATGAGGCTTGGTTTGAGCAGAAAATGCAGAGGGCCAGAGCGAGGCTTGGTGAGGATGTGGCAGTATAAATAGAGGTGACACAGCGTGCCGCTCGTGGCCCTGGATGACGCAATTTTTTGCGAAACACGTAGGGCTGAGCGATGCGCTGACATCACCCCTTACGAAGGAATTGTACCCAGGAACGACGAGTTTGTTCGTTTGCTTCCGGCCGGCGCATCGGACTTAAGGCTGATCTTTCCTTTGTGCTTTGTAAGTGCATTTTTGTTTTTATATTTGAGTTATATTAAAAGGTTTTACACTATTGGAGCTTCATTTCTTTTGCATGAAATTGGCACATATGACCTAATATATGGGAGATAACTAAAGATACTTGTTTGACAACCTGGTCATGATATCGGTGGAGGGAGGAGAACAGCTGAGACCCTTCTGAAGTGGGAGATATCTATTGTTACATGCTGTTGGTGACCCTCTGTAGTGGGGGGTCATGAAATTCTGGTAAGGAGTAATTTTGTCTGTATGGTGGTGGATCAAGCACTTGCTACACAGTAGAAGCTTTGACGATTTCATCTATATTGGACTCTGTTGAAATTTAAATGTTTATATAATTACACATTGGGTGTTCACTATTTTGTTTTATATTTTTTTTGTTTTTCTTTTTTCGTTGTTCACTGTGATCAATTATCCTATAACCCTTATTCTTTAGGACTGGGGGTAATAGGCCTATTTTTTCACATTATTATTGAAATTTTGTCTAATGTTTTTTACTTCATTGAATTTTATGTGGGTTTATGATTTAGCGCAGCTTACTTAATTTTTCATGTGTTTTTTTTTTCTGTAATTATGTAATACAGTCAAGCTGCAGCTGATCAAAGTTCCATTGTGGATGATTAGTATAATATTTTTTATCATAGCGCAGTTTTTTCCTTTTTTCCAATAATTAGTACTTTGCGCAGCTTTGAAATCAATAGCTTTGCTTGTGTGGCTTGTGGTATATTTTCTACCTTGTTGCTGTTGATAGCTTTATTGAAAGGCTTTGATATAGTAATTTGAATTGTCAAATGTAAATGTAATTTCTAAGCTCACTTTCATCTCAGATTCAGATTCAGACCCTAATGCTTTAAAATTGAGCTCAATTTCAGACTATAATATGTGTAATGTACATGCAGGTTAAAGAGGAAGTAAACCCTGATGGGTTTACTTCCTCTTTTTTTCCCTGCAAAGGTAAAGCATAATGGACTACTATGCATCGCATAGTAGCTCATTATGTGTCACTTACCTGACACAGGAGCCAGCGAAGTCGCCGCTGATCCCTGTAGTCCGCCGCGTCCATCTTGCTGGTGGCGTCTCGCAGCTCCGACCAATGACAGCAGCGAAGCCGCGATGACGTCACTCCCGCGCATGCGCACGGGAGTCGCGCCTCGCAGCTCCGCCGCTGTCATACGGCGAGGCCGCGATGACGTCACTCCCGCGCATGCGCACGGGAGTCGACAAATTTGGCAAATCCATTCTTGGACTTGCCGCATTTAGTGCGCATGCGCGCCGCTGTCTACGGCGCATGCGCCGTAGACAGCGGTGCCCATTTTCGGGCAAATATCTCCTAAACCATATAGGTTTAGGAGATATTACTTGGACCTACAGGTAAGCCTTAATCTAGGCTTACCTGTAGGTCAAAGTTGTTTGGAAGGGTTTACTTCCATTTTAAGTACTGCAATCTATGTAATATGTTGCCACAAATCCATTTCTGCATTTGTGGTTTTATATATATACTGTATATATATATATATATATATATATATATATATATATATATATATATATACACACACACACACACAGTATCTCACAGAAGTGAGTACACCCCTCACATTTTTGTAAATCTTTTATGATATCTTTTCATGTGACAACACTGAAGAAATTACACTTTGCTACAATGTAAAGTAGTGAGTATACAGCCTGTATAACAGTGTAAGTTTGCTGTCCCCTCACAATAACTCAACATACAGATGTTAATGTCTACACCGCTGGCAACAAAAGTGAGTACACCCCTAACTGAAAATGTATAAATTGATCCCAAAGTGTCAATATTTTGTGTGGCCACCATTATTTTCCAGCATTACCATAACCCTCTTGGGCATGAAATTCACCAGAGCTTTACAGGTTGCCACTGGAGTCCTCTTCCACCCCTTCATGACGACATTCAGGAGCTGGTGGATGTAGAGACCTTGTGCTCCTCCACCTTCTGTTTGGGGATGCCCCACAGATGCTCAATAGGGTTTAGATCTGGAGACATGCTTGGCCAGTCCATCACCTTTACTCTCATCTTCTTTAGCAAGGCAGTGGTTGTCTTGGAGGTGTGTTTGGGGTCGTTATCATGTTGAAATACTGCCCTGTGGCCCAGTCTCCTAAGGGAGGGAATCATGCTCTGCTTCAGTGTGTCACAGTACATGTTGGCATTCATGGTTCCCTCAATAAACTTTAGCTCCCCAGTGCCGGCAGCACTCATGCAGCCCCAGCCCCTATGACACTCCCACCACCATGTTTGACTGTAGGCAAGACACACTTGTCTTTGTACTTCTCACCTGGTTGCCGCCACACACGCTTGACACCATTTGAAACAAATACGTTTACCTTGGTCCCATCAGACCACAGGACATGGTTCCAGTAATCCATATCCTTAGTCTGCTTGTCTTTGGCAAACTATTTGCAGGCTTTCTTGCGTATCATCTTTAAAAGAGGTTTCCCTCTGGGACGACAGCCATGCAGACCAATTTGATGCAGTGTGCGACGTATGGTCTGAGCATTGACAGGGTGACCCCCCACCCCCTCAACCTCTGCAGCAATGCTGGCAGCACTCATGCAATCAAATTTCCCAAAAACAACCTCTGGATATGATGCTGAGCACGTGCACGTGCACTCAACTTCTTTGGTCGGCCATGGCGAGGCCTATTCTGAGTGAAAGCTGCCCTGTTAAACCGCTGTATGGTCTTGGCCATCATGCTGCGGCTCGATTTCGGGGGCCTTGACAATCTTCTTATAGCCTAGGCCATCTTTATGTAGAGCAACAATTCTTTTTTATTTGCCATGAGGTGCCATGTTGAACTTCCAGTGACCAGTATGAGAGAATGAGAGCGATAACATCAAATTTAACACACCTGCTCCCCATTCAAACCTGAGACCTTGTCAGGGGTATACTCACTTTTGTGGGATACTGTGTATGTTACCTTCCGTTCTCCTTGTGACACGTCTAGGGCATGTCCCGTGGTAGCAGTAACTTGAGACTGACAATAGATCCACTTGAATGGATTTTATTTGCAAAACTGAAACCATTGAACAGTCTTTCAACTTGGGATCAGAGGGTTGGAAAAGGAAGTTCAGGTACTCTCAATGTCAAAGTCCAAAAAACGTTAAAGAACTTGCTTACATTGACTGCATCCAGAGAATAGCCATTCACAGCTGGATGAACACTCAGGTTGGACAGTCCCTCTCTCACAAGGCCTAGCAGCCAACAAGGTGCTTACTAAGGAACAAAGTCTTTGTCACAGATGTTGCTGCAGAACACGTAGGGAAATTAAGCTGTAGAACACTTGTAGGATACCTGGATCTCTCAGCCTGCTTGGCGATATCCACAAGACCGGATTCTTTTGGTAACTTGAGCCCTTCCAGGCTCTTGTTAAGAAAACCAACCCATACATGGTGTTCTTCTAAAGAGTCCTCCCCTGGAATGCTCAAAGTACAATGGGTCTCTCCCGAACCGGAGACGGCACCCAACCACCTCAGAATCCTCCTTCAGTTTCCTTGTCCTGGGTTAGCCAGCCCTGAAGGCATTAAAGTCGGGTGGATCCGCACCCCAAGTCATAGCCTTCCTGGGGGCTGGTCAGGAGGACCAGGACCATGTAATCAGCAGATCATACTGGACTGGAAGCCCAAACCATGTGATGTCCGCATCTTAAATACCCTCTCCCAGAGGGCAAAGCGAGAGGGCCACTCCCACTGACCTGGCTCCGAGAGAGAGTAAGTTAAGCGCCTGACCAGACCATAGTTTCATCTCACAGTCCAGTCAGACTGACACAGAAGTCAAATTTAGACCAATAATTCCCAAACCTGGAGTTTAGGTAGAGTTTAATTTTGAAAAACACATAGCGCGTGCTCTTCAGTATATATATGTATATATACATATATATATATATATATATATATATATATATATATATATATACGCATAGTATCCCACAAAAGTGCTTTCCTAGTGCCTGTTAGGTTTGTCTGTTTGACATGAAAAGAGGGATTAATAGGATGAAAGATCAATAGACATGCGTAGCAGGCATTAGGTAGGTGACACACTTGTCCAACTGCATATCACAGTGCTAGATGTGTGTAACTCCACTAAAAATACTGCTGCTTACTCCCCTGGTTTCGGGTGCTTCTCCTGGATTCTGTACATCCACTCCAGTCATATGAACAGAGGTATGTTCGTGGACAGAGCTGATTCTCAGTCAACACACACCCCCAGCACTGGTCTTAGAGGGGGGGGGGGAGTAAGGGATTTTGGTTCATAGATCTTACTTTCCCGTGCTCCCACTCCCTCCTGTGACATCATATCTTTTGTGCTGGGGTTTGTGGCACAGCCTTATGCATACCTCCCAACTTTTTGAGATAGGAATGGGGGACACCTATCAGCAAAAGTCACATCCCTTGCCACGCACCCTTAAAGGTGAATTGTACAAAAAACAAGATTGGTTAAACTCACAAGTGCTTTTTTTTATCACTACTATTCCTCTATACTGGATTTTGAAATTTACAAATGCAGCAATTTAGAAATCAAATAATAGGTTTAGTGCTGGAAAACACTTTTTGATAGATAAAAAGTGCATTTTATATACATCTATATAGATCAGACCAAAATGAGGGACAAATGAGGAGGAATGAGGGACAGAGGGACATTGCTCCAAATCAGGGACAGTCCCTCGAAATCAGGAGGGAAACTGTGCTCCAGTGCAGAGCCATGGCCTGGCAGTTGGAGAACACTGCCCTAGGAATGAATCACTCACTTAATCTAATCTAATGTCCCACCAATTTGATTATTGTTTCTTCAAAATAAATCCTAAAGGGTCTATTAATAACGCAGGGAATGCACCGTTCATAAATATTCTCTGGTGGATCCACCTCCAGCAAATGTTTGTAAAAAGTCACATTCTCTGCTTCATAAATAGACCACTATATGTATTAGCTGATGTTACAGGACAGTTTATTTATTTGTTCTTTTTTTGTGTACAGAGTTTGGGGGTTACATAATCGTATTTCAGATATAACAATAACCATTGCATAGACTACAAATTCTTTTAGTTTTCCCATTAAAAGGAGTGAACTAAAAATATTTGTTATATATAATCTTTATTTCTGCTTCATCGAGAATACAACCATTATGTTCAGCCATGTTCAGCTGATTTGCACAATGTATACTATCGACTAAAAGCCCTTTACCGTACGCAAAGGCAACATTTCAATAACTAGGGATCTAGGGGTGGGAAGGGAAAGAGCAGGGATGTAGGTAGAATGGACAATCAAGCAAAACAGAAAAGGGAAGGAATTACAGATAAGTGTGTCAAGTGGAAACAATTAAGATTAGTGAGTATGAAGGCAATCAAATGGCTTACATTATTCAAAGAAAATAAATGCATGCACAGGCACAGTGTGAGCAACCTTGCTATTAGTAAGGTTGGTCTACACTGCAAGAGGAAAAACGGCATAAAATTGGCATATAATGACATAAACTATAAAATGGTAATCTTGCTAGGCCTGGACAAGCCTGTAAACAAAATAAAGGGAGGATACCAGTACAATAATGTTTTGCAGAGGTTATGTACTGGAGCTTTATTTGTGACGTATAGGCGATTAGATGATCAATTATGTACAGTATTTTGCTTTGGTAATACATGTCGGATGTGCAGATCCCAAAAACATTATCATGTTTATCCTTCTAGGAGGAATACTAGCACTGGGATTGTATTAATCCAATTATCAAAAGTCAGTGGTTGGGGCTTCTTCCAAAAGGCCAGAATGAGACCTTTGGCTGTATTAGGAAGATGGGATAAAACACTCCGCTTGTAAGATTTTTTTTGTTGGGATGTATTATGCAGTAAATAAACTGAAGGGTCGCTTGGAAGGTGGGCATCAAGGACCTGAGATGTGTGCTCCCTAACCCCAATCCAAAGCTTGGTTAGAGTAGGACAGTGCCACCAGATGCGTAGGAACATACCCTTCTGATTGCAAATCTCTCTAGCAGAGGTCTGATGTGCATGGGTATACCTTTTTGGGTTTAGCAGAGACTCTGTACTGGTGGTTTTGAAAATGTGCAGTGACACATTTCAAGCAATGAAGTCAGCAAAATGATGCATGATTAAAGAACGATTGACACTGGTTACAGCCCTCTGCATGTTGAGCTCTGATTTCATTCCATTTTTAATATTTGAATAGAGCTAGAAGGAGTTATAATTTCTGGTTCACTTGGTATAGACAGATATTGCTAAAAATTAGGTTCAATATTCAGGAGGAATATCCATTTGTCATCTTTTCAAAAGCTAATGGCCATACAAAGGCTTATAGATCAGATCAGCTTATAAAATAGAGAGGGCAATGACAAGCCACAGGCATAAGATCTTTAAGTGTTTTTATAACATTTTGGGGGCTTACCCCCTCATCAGGGCTTGTCACGGTCTGATATGGGACCCAGTGACTATAGCTGTAGACTAGCCGGTCTTTACTAAAGCTCCTGATGGCGGAGATGGGTTTTCATCGCATGCTAATGCCAGGTCACTAACCTCTGGATTTTTGCCAGCAGGAAAAGAGCAAGCGGTGATCAGATAACAGATGCAGACAAGGAAGAAGCAAAAGCGTAGTTGATGAACAAGTCAAAAGGTCAGTAACAAGTAGTAGCTAGATGGGATCAGATGGAAGCATAGTCAATGAACAAGCCAAGGGTTAAAAACAAGGTGTAGCAAGGATAAGGACAGCAGCAGATATGCAAGGAGCAAGATATTAGCTAGAGAAAGCACATTAATCTGGCAAAGGGGAGATGCAGAGACATGGTTTAAATCAGAAAGCTTCTGGAAGAAGGGTTCAAGGTTCACCAGAAACAAAACATAAGGCAAGGTTGTCCACTGAATCAGGCAGGGAACTGTACAGTATCCATGATGGCACAGCAGGAATTACTACAGCCAGACACCACAGAGGTAGTTGGTTCAGATCTGGATCCTGACAGATTTTAAGATTACCTTTTTTACAGTTTTCTGTACCTAAAAAGCTGAAAAACAAAACATGGTACACAGCAAGAAGACTGCCTGAAGATAGAAGCGCCTGTGACCAGTGGGAGGTGTTGGACAGGTCTCTCCTAATGTGCTAATATGCATTGCACAATTTAATACCGCTTGAAGGCTGGGTTCACACTTATGCGAATTGGATGCTGGTTTCTCTGCATCCAATTCACATAACAGGAGAGTGTGACCAGCTATCAATGGAGCCAGTTATTATTATTATTGTAGCGGATGACATTTGGGATTAAATGTCACATGCCTGTAAATTTAGTTTTTGGCCTCAGAACAGTAAAGGTTCTGAGGGTTAATTATGTAGGTAGGCCTTAACACCAGTCTGGCCAGGCTGTGTTTGGAAGTTCTGCCTGGTCATGTGAGCGGTGAGGTGCACATGACAGGCCAGAACCAAGCCTGGTTGGATATTTGGGTATCGACCCTCTCGGAGCCAATCAGCGTGAGTGCCGGGGCCCGCTAAGGAGTCTGGGAGGGGGTACTTAAATGGGTGCGGGTCACTTGTTCAGGGTTCCGGAGTTGTTCAAGAGACCCGTGTGGTCTGGTCTGGTTCCAGGCCCGGGGTAGCCCCGTGAGGGGTCCCGGTCACGGGGTGTTCGACACCCCGCAACATGTTCCTGTCAGTGGCCCCTGTTAGACCTGCCTGATCTGGGGTAGGGATCCGTCTGTTCCAAAGTCTCATAGCCTGCTGGCCTGAGGCGCAGTAACTGAGGGAGGATTCAAGGTGTTCGGATGTGCTCTCGGCTTGGAGGAACACCGCAGCTCATGGAAGTGACCGGGGGAGGACTCTTCGGAGGAGGGACAACAAGTGGCATCCTGAGCAGTGCCTGGTTACTGAGTTGAGAAGGACATTGACGAATTCACACTTTTCCAGTACCATCGAGGAAACGGGAAACGTTCCAGGTGCGGAGGAAAAAGGTTCCTATTCACCCTTAGTTGATTGTTCAAGTTTGAGTCAACGTGCTGACTGCCATGATCTCTGGCTAGAGATCTGTTCAGCCTTGAAGTGCCCAGCTGCTAGTGGCTACTCTCTGGGTGGAAATAGAGACTTTGCTAGACCTGCAGTTCAAGGTGCCTGAGTTCTTCACCCATGCCCTCTGTTCCCTAAGAGACTGTGTTAATTGAATGTTCTACTGCAAAATAAAACCCTTTTTTAAAGGACTTCACCTGTGTCAGTGTACAAGTTGTTGGGTATCAACCCTGGGAACCCCTAGAAGTGGAAGAGCAGGCCAAGAGAAGGTAACCGGTAAGCCCATTCAGTCAAGGCCGCCTTGCAACGGGTTATGGCCGCTACATTATTATTATACAGGATTTATATAGCGCCGACAGTTTACGCAGCGCTTTACAACATTAGGGCAGACATTACAATACAATACAATTCAAGACAGGGGGAATCAGAGGGCCCTGCTCGTTAGAGCTTACAATCTAGGAGGGAGGGTAGTTCACACATCCCTGGGGTGGCCGTGGAGTGCACTGCAGAAAAGTCCTGTGCGTCTTTGGCTCTGCTCCAGGCCTGAATTCAGGCAAATATTCCAACCTGAATTGTGCCTAAAATTGCGAACAGGGACACACAGGACCCCCCCACTGAGAGCCATGAACCCAGCCTAAGGCTTAAATCTACTAAGTGAAAAGATAAATAGATAGCTGGATTAAATGTGGATATTTTATAAATGTCAACATGCACATCTTAAAGGTCTTTCGTAGGATTAAAAATGATATACAGTATATTTTTAGAGATATGCTGAGGAAATGTGCAATCTCTATGCTTTTTAAGAAAGCAGTCACATTTTCAATTAACAGATGATGTGAACATTGTTTTAATTCCATTCAAGAAAATACATTGTTATGGAATAAAACATGTGGGAAAAAAACAATTTGGAAAGGATATGCAAAAATCTACACAAGAAGTAGACAGCATTTTGAACATAGTGTGCCTAAAAATGTTTGTAAGAAATTGAGAGTGCCAGGTATATAAAACAAAATGTCTTCACATGTTCAATACTGTCAAGCATCCAGAAATATAAATAAATTACTTGAAAGTGTGGATATTGCTCACAGCATGCACAAATAATAGCATGCTGTTAGCTATCAAAGCTTTAAACTTGCCAATAATAATAACTTTAAAAGCCACAAAAATAGCAAAAAAAAAAAAAGAGTAAACAGATAGCTGTGATTAGAATCTACAGTCTGCCTTACCCAACATATTTCATCCCCACAGACATCTTCAAGATATATCTGTTGGAATTAAACATGTTGAGCAAGGTGGACTATAGATATTAATCAAGTTTTCTTTTTTTTGTTGTTTTTTTATTTATTTATTTTCTTCCATTAGCTGTCACTGCAGCTAAAGACTGGTAGACTGCAATATATTATGTAGAGGCTCTGCCTTAGGGCCGGTTCACACTGGGATGACTTGTCAGGCGTGAACAACCGCCTAACACTCTGCAAATTCAAGTGTTCCCTGAACGAGACGAACAGCCAATGTTCGGCTTGAACTCATGCTTCGCCGAACTGTTCGCCCAACTCTAATGGATGGGATACGCCAGGAAGCCTGGACCGGCAGCTGGCTCAGCCTCTCACAAAGCCACTCCCACTCCCTCCAGTGAGTGCTGGAGGGGCAACACAGAGACGGTGATTGACAGTCACTCGCTCTCTGTAGTCTGAAGACCGAGAGATTAAAGGTGTTTGATTGTGCAGTTCTCGGTTCTTTGAGGCCGTGGGAGACACCAGCAGCTGGGATTGGTGCTGCGGCCATCTAGGTGAGTATGATTTTTTTCAATGGTACACTTTCACATCTGTGTGTTTAGTGGCCGGTGCGTTAATAGACTTCAATGAAATCACACCAGAAATGCAAGTGTTGTGTTTGTGATGCAATTTTTGATGCGGTTTTTATTTTTCTGTTTAAAACACTGTATAAAGCTGGTTGCTATGGAGGAGGTTTGGAAGCTGGTCGCCGTGTCCATAACAACTGATGAGTCATCAGCAGGAAACCCCGCTGACAGCTGAATGTAAACAAAAATTGCCAGAAAAAAAAAGGTTTGGGGTCCCCCCTAGGTCGATACCAGGCCCTTTTTTTAAAAATGGCGTGGGGTCCCCCCTAAATCCATACCAGATCCTTATCAGAGCATGCAACCCAGCAGGTCAGGAAAGGGGGGTGACGAGCAAACCCCCCCCACCTAAACCTCCCAAAAGCACCTTGCCACATGTTGATGGGGACAAGGGCCTCATCCCGCCACCCCCTTGGCTGTGATTGTCGGGTTCTGCGATTGGGGGGACTGTCGGATTCTCAAAGCCCCTTTTAACAAGAGAGCCCCCAGATCTCAGCCTTCCCCCTATGTAAATGAGTAGGGGTACATTGTACCCCTACCCATTCACCAAAAAAGTAGTGTAATGTGACATAAGACAATAGACAGTTTTTGACAAGTCCTTTATTAAAAAAATATTCTTCTCCGCTTCTTCCTCCTCCAGGCTTCTCCTTCTCCCGCTTCTTCTTCCAGTCTTCTTCTTTCACCAGTCTTCTTTGTCTGGTGTTCTTCCTCCGCCACTGCTCCCACTGATGACCTCCTCCGATGCTGCGTCCTGCTGATTTGTCTGAACCAATGTCAAGCATTTCTTAGATAACATTGGGGCGTGGTCATCAGATGACGTCACCCGGACATCCAGCCCCCTTGTGACATCACGGACCCATCATGCCCCGGGCAGTGAAGTCACAAGGGAGCGGGGCCTCCGGTAAATGGGTAGGGGTACATACTCATTCACATGGAGGGGCCGGGATCTGGGGGCTCCTTATTAAATGGGGCTTCTGGATTCTGATAAGCCCCTGACAACCACCGGCCAGGGTTGCCAGGAAGAGGCCCTCGTCCCAATAAACATGAGGGCAAGGTGCTTTGGGGTGGGTTGATGCAGAACCCCCCTGTCCCAAAGCACCCACCCCCCCATGTTAAGAGCTTGCGGTCTGGTATGGTTGAGGAGGGGGTGCCCTCTACCGGTCTGCATGCTCAGATAATTGCCTGGTATGGATTTTGGGGGGACCCCGCACCATTTAAAAAATAAAAATTGCCTTGGGGGGTTGCCCCTCCAAATCCATACAAGGACCTGATATGGACCTGGGGGGGACCCCACGCTGTTTTTTTTCACAATTTTTTAAGCCTGAAATTTTTTTTTCACATTTTTTCACATTTAGCTGTCAGTGTGGAAGCCCACTGACAGCTGATAACTCATCGGTTGTTAAGGTAGCAGAGGCTGGCCTTCTCCTTACCACCCACAACGTTCTCTCCCGCTGTAATGCAATGGACTGTAACGTCATAAGGCGCGGGGTCACCATGTGACATCACCCTGTGACTCCGCCCCTTATGCCTATATAAGTCGCCGCTCACTGTTTCCACAGCATTACAGTGGGAAAGAGCATTGTGGCAACATCGGAAGAAAAGAAGAAGGAAGAAGAAGACAATGACGACAACGACGACGAAGGAGAAAGCCGGGCTCCTCTGCTAACAAAAGAGCGGCAAAAGAGCAGAAGATAGCGGAGGAGCCTGGAGAGAAGACCCCCGAAGTCTGAAGAAGACCCCCAGAGCTGCTTAATAAACTACTTTAAAAACCTATGTAGTGTGTTTTTTTAATTGACAATTTTTCCCACAGGTGAATGTGTAGGGGTACAATGTACCCCATACTCATACACATAGGGTGGGGGGCCGAGATCTGGGGGCCCCTTATTAAACGGGGCTCCCAGATTCCGATAAGCCCCCGCCCGCAGACCCTGACAACCAATGGCCAGGATTGTCGGGAAGAGGCCCTTGTCCTTATCAACATGGGGACAAGGTGCTTTGAGGTGGAAGGTGCAGGGCTCCCCCTTCCCCAAAGCACCCACCCCCCATGTTGAGGGCATGCGGCCTGGTGCGGTTCAGGGGGGGGGGGCGCTCACTTGTCCCCACCCCCTTTCCTGACCGGCCGGGCTGCATGCTCGGATAAGGGTCTGGTATTGACTTTGGGGGGACCCCATGCCGTTTTTCGGTGTAGGGGTTACCTTTAAAGCCCATACCAGGTGATGAGGCTCGCAAGGTGTCAATCTTGCCGATGGAGGCGGCGAGATTGACTTCCTTCTCTATTCCCATCGTACCTGAAGTCACATTCAAAATGAATGGTCTTTAGTCCGTGTGTAGGCAAGTCCGTTCATTTGGAAAATCCGACAGACCTCCGCCAAAATTCTGGCGGATTGTTCGCTGGACCTAGTCCACTGGAAAGTCCATTCGTGCGTGGTTATGTGTGTGCATGTCCGCTCGTTCGGAAAGTTTGACACGTGTAAGGGGCATATCAGATTTCTGCAGAGTTTTTCCTTCAGATTTACCAAAATCATATAATATGAGGTCAAACCTTAGGAGTTTCAATGTGTATGCAATCAGGCAGGCCCTTGCACTTCATGGTTTTGGTAAATCTGAAGGAAAAACTCAGCAGAAAATCTGGTAGTGTGTATTAGGCTTTAGGCAGCTTTCATACTGGGCCCGGCGGGCGTTGATGGTAAAACACAGATAGCTGGTAATTTTGTTGTGTTTTTGCATCTTGTTCAGTCTATTGTTGTGACCTTGTGTTGTCTTTAAGTGTGTCTTTAAGTGTGTCTGTGTCCTAACAATTTCCCAATTTTCCCTTTGGGATTAATAAAGTATTCTGTAAACATCAGAACCTCAGTGCAATTTTCTGTAGCTATAAATAAAGTAAAAATTGGTTCTGTTTTTTTCTCATAAAAACTTTTTTGTGTTCACAGCAAACCTTGCTACAACAGACATCACCTTTCTGGTATGTTGTGTGCCTTTTACTGCCACTCTTTACCCACTGCCAAGCTGGGTGTTTGGTGATTTCATGTGCAGAGGAGTAAACTATCTACAACAGGTATGTGATTGAATCACTAAATCTAATATATTTGACTTTTCCTGGATAAGTTTAACAATCACATCAGCTTCATCTTAGATTTATTTTACTGCGCAGAGCCATATGATAATTTTCAAGCATTTGTTGTCTGTTACAAACTGCATACATTTTTTTTTGTAGATTGGTATGCTACTCTTTATTTGTGTTATTAATTAGAATATTTTAATTAAAAATGCAAACGGAAGTTAACAAAAGCATAGCAACGCACATTGAAAATGTGCAAATTACTTTACCTCCTGTTGCCAGATCTTTAATTCTTATGCTTTCAAATACCAAGAATCCCATTACAAATTGTTGACACACTTGTATCAGACCCCCTTGCTTTTACACTCTATCTACCTCTCAGGGCCCGATATCTGCTGGCAATGTAACTCTGCCCCCCCACCCCATAGAACCTCATCCCCACGACCGTGGCAGGTTGTTGTGGGGGTCTGCGGGCAGGAGGCTTATAAGAATCTGAAAGCCCCCTTTAACAAGGTGGCCTCCAGATCCTGCCCCCCCATGTGCATGAGTATCGCCTACATAGTATACCTACCCATTCACCAAAAAAGTGTCAAAAAGTAATAAAAACATTGACAATTCCTTCCAAAAAAAAAAACAGCATCCCCCAATGTAATGGGACTGCGACATTGCAGCAGACAAATCTGACACTAAGTGCCACTTTTTGGGATCAGTGACACTAATACAGTGATCAGTGCTAAAAAAAAATGCACTGTGACTGTATAATTGACACTGGCAGGGAAGGAGTGAACACTAGGGGCGAGCAAAGGGTTAAGTGTGCTCCTAGGGAATGCTTTCTAACTGTGGGGGGAGTGGATGCACTGGAGGAAAATAGAGATACATGGTTCAGCTTGGTTGAAACACACAATCTCTCTTTTACATCCTGACAGAACAGTGGTTTGCCTTGTTTCAATAGGTAAGCCACCGTTCTGCCTTTCCTCCGAATGATCAGCTGGTCCCTGCACATCGCAGCCACCAGACCTGCTAATTTGCTCCCACTGTGTCCAGTCACAGTGGGAGTGGTGTGCACCCCCTAGATTGCGTAAACAAAATCATGTACAGGTACGTGTTTTTGCGCAGCTGGGCCATCCTGCAACTATATATATCTGGGGGGCGGTCCGGAAGCAGTTAATGAAGGAATTGTCAAACTGTGGGTATGTTTTTATTAATTTTTGACACTTTTTTTGGAGACTGGGTAGGGGCACTATGTACCCGTTACTCATTCACATAGGAGAGGGCTGGGGTCTGGGGGCCCCTTGTTACAGGGGGCTTCCAGATTCCGATAAGCCCCCCGGCCTCAGACCCCGACAACCACTGGCCACGGTTATGAGGATGAAGTCCTTGTTCCCAACACATGAAATGCCCACAAACCTGGGAACCAGAGTCTTAAATTGACCCTGCTTGACCCAAGATGGCTGCCAAAGTCACATGGAGAGCCAGCATCCAATCGTATACTTCCTCTCTGTGACCAAGGAAACCATAGAGGAACCAGCTTCTGCACATCTTCCTCCTATAGCTGCTGCAGGTGAGTGCAACCTGCAGTGGAGAAAATAGACTGCACCTGCCTACAAACACTTGGTATTACTAGTTGGGGTTTTCTTGTACAGACAAATTCAAACAGCTGCTTTCTGAATGAGGCTCTTCGCTCACCAAGTAACTACTTATTATACCAGAAGCTCAGTGAAATCTGCACACTGCTAAGAATAAGGTTGTTACTACTCAATGTAACTGGAAGTATACTGCAACTTGTTTGCATGTCATTATTGTACACACTTCTAGCAGTTTTACTTTCAACGAAAATAAATTACAGACTGAACCATAGAAGTTGTAAAGAGAAATGAAGCAACCAAGAAAAATATTAACATATTAAAGAGAAATAAAGGCCTTCTTAAAGTTTTTTTTATTATTATACAAGATTTACAGTGCCTTGAAAAAGTATTCAAACCCACATTTTGTCATAATACAATCAAAAACGTAAATGTATTTTATTGGGATTTTATATGATAGACCAACACAAAGTAGTACATAATTATGAAGTGAAAGTAAAATGATAAATGGTTTTTCAAATTTTTTATAAATAAATATCTGAAAAGTGTGGTGTGCATTCGTATTCAGCCCCCTTTACTCTGATACCCCTAACTAAAATCTAGTGGAACAAATTGCCTTCCGAAGTCACCCTAATTAGTAAATAGAGTCCACCTGTGTGTAATTTAATCTCAGTATAAATGCAGCTGTTCTGTGAAGCCCTCAGAGGTTTGTTAGAGAGCCTTAGTAAACAAACAGCACTATGAAGGCCAATGAACACACCAGACAGGTCAGGAATACATTTGTGGAGAAGTTTAAAGCAGGGTTAGGTTATAAAGAAAATCCGAAGCTTTGAACATCTCACGGAGCACTGTTAAATCCATCACCCGGAAATGGAAAGAGTACGGCACAGCTGCAAACCTACCAATACATGGCCATCCACCTAAACTGACAGGCTGGGCAAGGAGAGCATTAATCAGAGAAGCAGGCAAGAGGCCCATGGTAACTCTGGAGAACCTGCAGAGATCCACAGCTCAGGTGGGAGAATCTGTCTACAGGACCATTATTAATCGTGCACTCCACAAATCTGGCTTCATGGAAGAGTGGCAGGAAGAAAGCCATTGTTGAAAGAAAGCCATAAGATGTCTCGTTTGCAGTTTGTGAGAAGCCATGTGGGGAGCATAGCAAACATGTGGAAGAAGGTGCTCTGGTCAGATGAGACCAAAATTTTACTTTTTGGCAAAAAGCAAAATTCTATGCGTGGCAGAAAACTAAAGCCCCATACACATTATCAGATTTTCTGCAGATTTTTTCCTTCATATTTACCAAAACCGTATAATATGAGGTCAAATCTTAGGCGTTTCAATGTGTATGCAATCAGGTAGGCCCTTACACTACATGGTTTTGGTAAACCTGAAGAAAAAAAACAGCAGAAAATCTGATAGTGTGTATGGGGCTTTACACTGAACACACCATCCGCACCATGAAACATGGTGGTGGCAGCATCGTGTTGTGGGGATGCTTTCCTTCAGCAGGGACAGGGAAGCTGGTCAGAGTTTTTGGGAAGATGGATGGAGTCAAATACAGGGCAATCTTAGAAGAAAACCTGTTAGAGTCTCCAAAAAACATGAGACCTGGGCAGAGGTTCACCTTCCAACAGGACAACATACAGCCAGAGCTAAGATGGAATGGTATAGCTCAAGGCATATTCATGTGTTAGAAATGGCCCAGTCAAAATCCAGACCTGAATCCAATTGAGAATCTGTAACAAGACTTGAAAATTGCTGTTCACAGACACTCTCCATCCAATCTGACAGAGCTTGAGCTATTTTGCAAAGAAGAATGGGCAAAAATCTAACTAGATGTGCAAAGCTGGTAGAGACAGAAAGACTTGCAGCTGTAGTTGCAGCGAAAGGTAGTTCTACAAAGTATTGACTCAGCGGGGCTGAATACAAATGCATACCACACTTTTCACATATTTATTTGTTAAAAAATTTGGAAAGCCATTTATCATTTTCCTTCCATTTCACAATTATGTGCCACTTTGTGTTGGTCTATCACATAAATCCCAATAAAATACATTTACTTTTTCGGTTGTAACATGACAAAATTAGAAAAATTTCAAGGGGTATGAATACTTTTTCAAGGCACTGTATATAGCGCCAACAGTTTGCACAGCACTTAACAAAATGAGGGCAGACATTACAGTTACAGTGTATTAGTTAGATGCAGGATATGCTTCTTTAAACAGAAGGGTTTTCAGGGATCATCTAAAGATGGATAGATTAGGGGACAGTCGGACAGATTGGGGTAGGGAGTTCCAAAGGATGGGAGAAGCTCTGGAGAAATACTGGAGGCGAGCATGGGAGTAGGTGACAAGGGAGCTAGAGAGCAGGAGGTCATGGGAGGACTGAAGAGAGCGGCTTGGTTGGGATTTTGAGACTAGATTAGAGATGTAACTGGGGGTAGAATTGTAGATGGCTTTGTAAATTATTGTTAGTACTTTGAATTTTATTAGTTGGGTGAGTGGAAGCCAATGCAGGGATTGGCAGAGAGGAGACGAGGACACTGAATGATTGATAAGGTGGATGAGTCCTGCAGCAGCATTAATTATGGACTGAAGGGGGGATAGTGTATTCAAAGGTAGTCCAATGAGGAGTGAGTTGCAGTAGTCGAGGCGCGAGATAACCAGGGAGTGAATTAGAAGCTTGGTGGTGTCATTGGTTAAAAAGGGTTGTATTCTAGAAAAGTTGCAGAGGCTAAGGCGGCATCATTTGGACAGGGATTGGATGTGGGCCTGAAAACACAGTTCAGAGTCTAGGGTTACCCCTAGCACCCTGGCATGTGGGGACGGACTGATAGTTGTGCCATTGATCTTGACAGAGAAGTCAGGGAAAGGGGCACATGGGGGAGGAAATATTATGAGCACAGTTTTAGATTTTGTCTTTGTACTCCACCCGTGTCCTACATTATACAGGACATTACATATGCCCCAAGAGGAATCACTCACTTCTCCTGGTCTGCTTAGATGTCAGACCCCTCACCACCCTCCCCAAGGCTCCATGGAAACTTAATGCTTTCTGGTTACACCTTGTCCCCTCTCATTCAGACAATGAAACCCAAATAACTGAGTTCTGGCACACTAACTTTGATCATGTGAATTTACTGGTAAACTGGGACACTTTTAAGGCCTTTTTGAGAGGGGTTTTTATAACTGAAATCACACAGATTTAAAAAAAAAGCAACTAACGCCCAAAAAGAACAGGTTGCACAGCTGGTGAGTCGGTTGGAGACAGAATTAATTGCTGATCCATCCGACTCCACTAGAGAAGCGTGGCTTGCCGCTCAGGAAGCTATGGGCCGTATACATAATTCTGCTGTGTATAAAAAAAGTTTTTTTTAACAGACTAGCTTTCTATGAGCAGGGGGAGCAGACTGGCCGCATATTACCCAGAATAATCCAATCTCACCAGGCCTCCTCGTCCATAGGTGCCCTACGCACACGGACTGGGAGCATGGTTAATTCTCCAGATCAAATTATGAAGGAGCTTGTAGAGTTCTACTCTGATCTATATAAGTCTAAATGACAATACTCCTCGAAGGCCTTGCAAATTTTTTTGCAAGGCTTTGACCTGCCCTGTTTGTCAGATACCCATAAACACTTTCTGGACTCTCCATTGACGCTGAAAGAGTTACAGCAGGCGGTTAGTTTGTACCCAAACTCCAAGGCACCAGGGGATGACAGCCTCCCCATGGAGGTATATAAACACGGAGGTGGTCCTTCCTCATTTACTGAAAGTATTCAATGCTGCTAGACATCGAAACTGTTTACCCAGGATTAGGACTAAAGCGAATATTATTGAAATCTGATAAAGACCCGCTGGACCCAGGCTCTTACAGACCCATATCCCTATTGCAAACGGATATAAAACGCCTGGCCAAGGTTTTGTCCCTAAGGCTGAATACTGTCATCTCCACTATTATTAATTCAGACCAAACAGGATTTATTCCCCAAAAACCTTAACCTACGCAGGTTATACCTCTACCTTCAATCTAATTCAGATAATAAAGGAGATAGGGCCTTTCTGTCGTTGAATGCCCAAAAGGTCTTCAACAGTGTTGAGTGGGGGTACCATGGAGAAATTTGGCTTAGGGGCGAGGTTCTTATCATGGGTTTGTTTGCTGTACAGCTCTTCCCAGGCAGCAATTAAACTAGCAGGCAGACTTTCATCTCCTATCTCCCTGGGCAGGGGGTACTCAAAAGGGATGCCTGCTGTCCCCTCTCCTATTTGCTATAGCCATTGAGCCACTGTAGCCATGATCCGGATTAATCCGGCTATCAGGGGCTTTTAATACGGAGATGTACAGGACAAGATTGTTATACGCAGATGACACTATGCTCCTGCTGGGAGACACTGGTGAATCCCTGCAGGAAGCAATGTCTGTCGTTAAAAAAAATGTGTGAAATATTCTGGCCTCCTTATAAATTGGATGAAATCTGCCATTATGTCTTTGGATGCTGTCCAGGTAGACCCCACTACAGCCCTTCAAAATATTCCAGTATCCACTAAGTTTAAGTACTTAGGAATATATGTCACTCCATGACCCCTAGATTTTGTCTACTTGAATTTGTCACCTTTGCTCACCCGCCTGAGAGACATAGTTAAAATATGGACTAGACTTAGGCTCTCGGTAGTGATTTTTATGCCACAGCTACTTTACGTCTTACACAACTCACCTGTAGTTATCCCCTAAAGATGTTTAGAGTTATCAATTCCATCTTCCGTTCATTAATATGGCATACTGAACCCCCAAGAATTAATCTGGAACAGCTTCAAAAATCAAAAGAGAATGGAGGCCTAGCACTGCCTAATCCATTGCTGTATTATCTAGCTGCCCAATTACAGCACATCTCTAGCGCCATGCCCCAGGCCAATGAGCGTTTCCATGTCATCAATCATATACTGCACCATGTAACCGGGGCAACTAATGTTGCTATGGGATTGGAAGGTTTACAGTACAGTAAGTCTAATAAACTTTTCCCCACATATACCCTTATGCGGAAAGTATGGAATAAAACAATACAAATGCAGGAGATGGTAGGCTTTACTAAATATAGTCTGATATGGGGCATGTTATGAAGAGTTGAATTTATTGCAATATGGAGATAAGTGGCATCAGTATGGTACAACAAGATTGTCCCACATTTTTTAAAATGGCCTATTGTGCTCTTTCTTCACTATGCAATCCAAATTTCAACTTCCTCAAAATATGTACTTCTACTACCTGCAATTACGGCATGCGGTCCAAGAGCAAACTGGGGAGGATACTTGGGTACAATCCCCAACCCCGATTTTCAATTACATGGCCGAGGTTAAAACTTATAAGGATTTCATATCATGTTGCTACTATATGCTATTAAAGTGGTTGTAAACCCTTACAAACCACTTTGACCTACAGGTAAGCCTAGATTAAGGCTTACCTGTAGGTCCAAGCAATATCTCCTAAACCTATATGGTTTAGGAGATATTTGCCCGAAAACGGGCACCGCTGTCTACGGCGCATGCGCCGTAGACAGAGGCGCGCAGGCGCACTGAGCACAGCATTTCCAAAAATGGAGCTGCCGCGCGTGTCGACTCCCGTGCGCATGCGCGGGAGTGACATCATCGCGGCTTCGCCGAATGACAGCGGCGGAGCTGCGAGATGCCACCAGCAAGATGGATGCGGCGGACTACAGGGGACATCGGCCACTTCGCTGGCTCCTGTGTCAGGTAAGTGACACATAATGGGCTACTATGCGATGCATAGTAGTCCATTATGCTTTGCCTTTGCAGGGAATGAAAGAGGAAGTAAACCCATCAGTGTTTACTTCCTCTTTAATTCTTTTCTTGAGGGTCTTCCTCTCACTGCAGAGGCAAGTTGTGTACAAGATATGGGGGCATTTGAAGAGGAACAATGGGAGGAGGCCCTACAGGCTGTACAGATGTGCTCGCTCAATGTTACACAACGATTATCACAGTTGTACATCCTTCTTCGGGCCCACCTTACACCAGCGAGGCTTTTTAAAATGGGAATGAGAGAGGACCCTATAGGTGGCAGGTGCTCTAGAGACCATGGGGATTTAATTCACTTACTATGGAGATGTTCGAAACTTCACTTATATTGGGGAAAAGTCCTAGATACCCTCAATAGGGTGTTTCAAGTGACTATACCAAAGGACCCTAAACCTTGCCTCCTGGGGGTCTTAGATGAACTCTTGGTGGAGGACCCAACCATACAGGCCATAGCCTGAGCTCTGTTTCAGGCTAGAGAATGTATTCACGACACTGAAAGTCAACTGAACATGGAAGGATTGGTTAGACACTATGGGGGATACATCATGCATGGAAAAATACATATTCCAACAAAGGGGGTGCTCGCACAAATATCAACAGGTTTGAGCACCCTGGCTTGATACCCCAGGACTCATTCCGGTTGATCTAATCTTAGACAGAATTCTGTGACTGTAAATGTGAGTACTGAGCAATAGTATGGAAACTATGACTAGGAATCACCACTCAGGTAGGGAACAGTGACCGCTTTGATGCATTAAAAGACTATATGATGATATAAGGTTCTTGTAAAGTTGCATATGTTTGGCTGAAACAGGCGTTTAAAAAAAAAAAAAAAATTTGCATTGATACATGTCCCCTGGGGCAGGACCCAGGTCCCCAAACACTTGTTATTACAATAACTTGCATATAAGCCTTTAAAATTAGCACTTTTGATTTTTCATGTTCGTGTCCCATAGATTGTACTGGTGTTCGTGTGTTCTGCTGAATTTTTTGTCTGTTTGGTATGTTCTGGTGCAAACCGAACCGGGGGGGTGTTTGGCTTATCCCTAATTCCCACTGCTGCGGCTATGTCTCGTCTTGTCACAGTGGCAACATATAGCAGCTTACCAATTGCTATGCGATACGTACCATTGTTGGGTAGAAAGTTTTCTGCTTCATTGCTCTTTAGCCTGGTTCCATAGGAGTTTTGCATATGGAATTGTTCCAAGATTTCAGAGATTTTCGGAGATTGGTTGAGAAGATAACTTCCATCTTCTCTCTTTATTTGGATTCCCAGGTAGTAGCTAATGTTCCCAAGTTCTTTGATTTTAAAATTTTCTTTTAGCTTGTGAAATATCTTGTTCAAAACAAGTTATAATGTCATCAACATAGATAAGGGTGTATATCCATCTTGATTCCTGGAGTAGAGGCAGGGGCCTGCTTTACTTTTTGAGAATTCCTCTCTGGTAAGTACTTTGTTCACTTTTTCATTTCACATCATTGCAGATTGCTTAAGACCATAGATGCACTTCTGAAGTTTAGGCACAAGGTTGTCTTCTTGCTCAAACCGGGTTGTTGCTCCATGTAGAGATCTTCCTTAATGTCTCCATATAGGAAATCAGTTTTAAACATCTAGGTGTTTGACTTGCATGCCCTTCCCAGCTACAACACTAATAAGCGATCTGATGGTGGAGTGTTTCACAATGGGACAGTGGCGTAGCGTGGGTTGTCAGTACCTGGGGCAAGGCAAGTAATTTGCGCCCCCTAACCTGTGGACTTTTAGCACATAAGAATGGGGGCTCAGGGACTGCTCTGCTGCTGCTTACGTGCTGTGGCTGTCAAACACAAAGGGTTTCCCACTCACTGCCTGAGCTTCTGATTGGCTGCCTGCGGCCCTTTATTATTGGTTAGATCTGAGATATTTCTTTGTCTACAGTAGTCAAAGAGATATCTTCTCATTATCAATCAATAATAAAAGGCTGCGGGTAGCCAATCAGAGGCTCAGGTTGTAAATAAGGAGCCACACTTGTATACAGCAGAGCAGGCAGCCAATAATAACCCAGATTTAAAAGTTGTGCATAATATTTAGTGCTAGACATGATACAGGAGATGGTCAGAGACTGCAGATATGAAACAGGAAATGGTCAAAGACTGCAGACATGATACAGGAGCTGGTCAGAGACTGCAGACATGGTGCAGGAGATGGCCAGAGACTTCAGGCATGGTACAGGAGATGGTCAAAGACCTCCCAGGATGTTGGTTCAAGTATGCTGCATGTTTTGAAAGTGTTCCTCAGCTTGCGGGATGGCATCCCCTTTGTAGTCCAAGTGGATCTTCTGACTTCAGACAGTTCAGCAGGATCTGGTGGGGAACTTGATTTAGGCATTGTGAGTTCCACCTCTTGTTCTGACTCCTGCAAAGGTTCACTTTGGTTGACCTTTTCTTCTGGTTTGTTTTCATGTATATATATATATATATATATATATATATATATATATGTATATATATATATATAGATAGATTCACTTCACAGTTTTCAGGGATCTGTGTTTCTGGTGATGAGCTCTCATCAAAATAAAAACTACGGGTTATTGTCACTTTGTCAGTCTTTGGGTGTAAGATTCTGTAACCCTTATGCCGCGTACACACGATCAAACAAGCGGGTGGAAAAGTCCGGCAAACTCAAGTCCGCCAGACAATCCCCCCGTGTGTAGCCCCTGGCATACTTTTTTGACCCAAAAGTACGGCGGACTTAGAATGCCGTGTTGCACTCCAATCTTCCTGCCGGACTCGCATTTCGGTGGACATTCCAGCCGTGTGTATGCCAGTCCGCCGTACTTTTGAAATGAGCGGACTTTTCCCGCGCGGAGAAAAGTCTGCTCATTTCGAGCGGGTCTACAGGTAGGCGGGGCCCGCGAAGGAGACGCCGCTGGCCCCGTCACCTGGTATGGACTTAAAGGGGAACCCCAACGCCGGAAAAAATCGGCGCGGGGGTCCCCCCCAAGTCCACAACAGACCCTTGTCCGAGCATGCTACCCGGCCGGCCAGGAAAGGAGAAGACAAGAACAGAAGAACGGAAGGCGGCGGCGACAGAAGACCGGGCCACCGCCTGTAAAAGAGCTAGAAGAAGGCGCGGTGGCCCGGCAGAAGAACCGAAGAGGGGGACAAGACCCCCGAAGTCGGAAGAAGAGGCCGGCGGCGAGGAAGAATGCCGGGCTCCTCCGCTAGCAAAAGAGCTACAAGAAGATAGCGGAGGAGTCCGGCGAGAAGACCCCCGAAGACGGAAGACCCCGGAGCTGTGCAATAAAATATTTTAACCCTGTGTTGTGTTTTTTTTGTACTTTTTTTCACAGGTGAATGGGTAGGGGTACATTGTTCCCCATACTCATTCACATAGGGTGGGGGGGCCGGTATCCGGGATCCCCCTTATTAAAGGGGGCTCCCGGATTCCGATAAGCCCCCCGCCCGCAGACCCCGACAACCAACGGCCAGGGTTGTCGGGATGAGGCCCTTGTCCTCATCAACATGGGGAAAAGGGGCTTTGGGGTGGGGGGGCCGTGCGGCCCCCCCTTCCCCAAGGCACCCTCCATGTTGAGGGCACACGGCCTGGTACAGCTCAGGAGGGGGGGTGCTCGCTCGCCCCTCTTTTCCTGGCCGGCCGGGTAGCGTGCTCGGACAAGGGTCTGATGTGGACCTGGGGGGGGCCCCCACGCCGATTTTTTTTCGGCATTGGGGTTCCTTTTAGGTCCATACCAGGCGGCGGGGCCAGCGACATCTCCTTCGTGGGCCCCGCCTACCTGGAGACGCGCTCGAAATGAGCGGACTTTCCTCCGCGTGTGTGGGCGAGTCCGTTCATTTCAAAAGTAGGGCGGATAGTACGGCGGACTTGGTACGCCGTATTAGTCCTCTGAAAAAGTGCCGTGTGTGGGCAAGTAGCTCGTTTGGAAAGTCCGACGGACAGTCTGGCAGGAAGTCCGCCAGACTAAGTACGTCGGACAGACGGCTACGTGTGTACGCGGCTTTAGTTTTCTCACTCACTTTTTCTTTCTCACTCACTTTCTTCCCTCAATGGCTCTGTTCTCCATGCCACACTTCGAATAGAGTACTTTTTATGGCTCTTGAGGGTAGTCAGTTCTGTAGGTAGGTTGCAGTCATGACTGCTTCCCCCCAGTACTTGTGAGGTAGGTTGGCATCCGACAACATGCATCTGGCCATACTCTATAGGAATAAGATTTTTCCTTTTCCTGTGTTTGGCTGGTGTACTATTCCTTGTCTCTTAAGATATGAGATCACTTATTTGCTTATGTATGCTCCTCCATTGTCGTTGCGTATTATTCCTGGCTTGCGTTGGAATTTGTTGCTAGACATGGCAACAAACTCTTGATGTTTCCCTGATGTTTCATTCTTGTGTTTCATCAGATAAGTAGTTGCCTACCTGGAATAATTATTAATGAAAGTCAGTAGATACCTGTTACCACCTGACATGGGAGTTTTCATTGGACTGCATATGTCACTGTGTATGAGCTGTAGGGGGTGAGCAGTTTTTGTTTGAGAAACCTGTGGAAGGGGAGCACAGGTGGCTTTTGCTTCTACAGTATACAGCGCTTGTATCTCATGAGCACTTTACAAATCTTCTGATAAACCTCTCTTTTAATGTCCTATATAGCTTCTGGACTTCTGTGCCATAAGTGAATACATTTGCTGTGTATGTCATTAGAGACTATATTGGCTTGCTGGTCTGTGGGGATGAGCATGTATCATCCAGTTTTCCTTTTGAGAGGAATCTCTTATTATTGTGGATTGTGCATTCATCACCTTGGAACCTGGCTGTGCATTGTTTGCAATACTTTTCACTGATAGAAGGCTGCCTTCTAGTTCTGGAACATACAGCATTTTCTTTACAAGGATACTGTGCTTGCCTCCTTGTGGTGTAATGCAGTTTAGGAACCTTTACTTTCTGAGGTGATGCTTTTCCCGTTGGCTAGGAAAACTCTGTCTTTTGTAATCAATGTTTATCAAGAAGGTCTCATCGCTAGTCATATGGCTTTTCGCTCCTGAGTCTATGTACCAGCCGTGTTTCTTGCCACTCTGTGTCACTTTAAAGGTGCCACTCCATGATATGTCTTCAGTTTCCTTTGTGATTGCTTTGACTCTTTCTTTTGTACATAGCTCTAGCTTTTGCTGCTCGGCTTTCCAGATAGAACAGTAGAACTTTTTTAAATGACCGGTCCTTTTACAGAAAAAAAACGTCTCTGTTTTCTTTGTTGTGCTTTGTGCCTTTGTACATTTTAAAAGCTTTGTCATTATGGTGTATATTTTCTTTCCTTCTGTCATATTCGTCAATTAATTAATTCTAAAGTGTTAATAAGAGCAGTATATGTCTCTGTAAGGGTGCAGAGGAGCAGGGAAACAATATAGTTAACTTTGATGTCCTCTCCGATGGTGCGTAGCTGCTCTATGATCTCTAGCATAGCTTTCACGTGGTCACACATTTTCTGGCCTTCTTCTAGTCTTATCTTTTATAACTTTCTTAGTAGAAACAGCTTACTGTTGAGGCTTGAACGCTTATGCAGCTTTTGTAATGAAGTCCACATACCTTTGGCTGTTTTTTCTGTTCTTATGTGGATAAACTGGCCTGCTTCCAATAGCAAGCTTATAATCACTTTTGCCTGCCTATGCTTTCTGTCTCATTCCTCTGTCTCTCCATTTGTGGGTCTATCTGTGTTCAGCACTTGCCACAAGTCATCCTTGCTGAGAAACATTTGTAGTTTAGATTTCCACAGCTGGTAATTGGCATTGTTCAGCTTTGCGATGGCAAACTTCACATCTGAACCACTTGTCATCTTTCTGACTCAATGTAGAATTCTTTCCAGTGCCCGTGGGTGCCTGGAATATCCTCTTCAATGCCTGGGTGCCTGGAACTCATAATCGATTAGCAGGTTATTGAATCAGCTTGTTGTATGTAGAGAATACTTTACTTTCATGGAGGATTAGCAATGCATGTCTTACAGGAAACAGAACAATACAAGTACACACACTTAGATACAGACAATACATCTTGTTATTACATTACCACAGAGAATACACACTATCATTCTGCAGTACCACCTGCTAGATAGAAAGGTATAATGCATATATATATTGTCAGTTTATATAAGCGACTTTACATTACATGCTGTTGTTCTTTTCTAACAAGGGGAGAGTCAGAGGAGTTGGACCAGCACAGACAGAAATTAGACACTCCCCAAAGCACAGGGAGTAGTCAATTTTTATAGCAAGTTCAAAGGCACGTTTGAGCTCAGATAGAGAAGGAGACTGTGCACTGATCATGCTTGAGGTTTGAATGGCCTAGAGTGGCTGCTACTAAGCTAAGGTAAATTTTGGAGAGGACTACGATCGCATGCGCAGTTGTGCACATTTTTATGATACTCAGCCATCTTACAAATGGCAGGACAGGGGGATAATGAGGGACCTTTGTTTTTTCCTGGAGAGGATCTTCGACAGCTGCATCTATAATTGCAAAACCTTCACAACAGAAGGATCTCTGGTGTGTACTATTCATTTGGAATAGAATTGCATTGGAGTTTTTTTTGGAAAATATTCCTGAAGGTGAACTTGCACTGTAAGCATTCGCATGTACTGTATGTAGAATAAAACTAGCTTTCTTGCTGAAAAAAAAAAAAACAAGCCATGAACTGCAATAATTATGGTACTTGTATTGCACGTTGATCACACATAGAATGAAGCATTGATCTGAGCTGCCACTTGGAATTTGAACAAAGCATTGATCTGAATGCTGTGTACAGTAAACTAGCTACTATGTCATTCTCATTGGAAATCCATTTTGCCTATTGAATGAAGGATGTTGTGAAATACAGAGTGTACACTAATATATATATATATATATATATAAATACACACACACACACACTGTATATATTGTTATATATAAATATATACTACACTATATCGTACACACGATCGGACTATCCAGCGGACTTAATCCGCCGGACAAACCGCTGGACTTTATAGCTGAGGTCCACCGATCTTCCCAAACAAGCAGACCTGCTCACACATGTGCAAAAACAGAACAAAACATATATTTTTTTGTTCCCCTTTGCTGTGATGTGTTGTTCAATGGAGTTTTGCACTTGCATTTGAAGAAATAAAGGCACTTTATTTTTTACTCAATCCGGAGTGCGGCTATCCAGAGTTTTGTTCTGTTTTTGCACATTTGGCTCATGCAATCAGCCTGCACCTGGAACCCCTACCTACTTGGAGAGCTAGCAGCCTGTCAGTGGTTTGACCTGGAGCTGTGAAATTTCTGTTTGTTTTACCTGCTCACACATGACCGGACTTTTCCGCAGGGAGTCCGCCAGACTTTTGAAATGAACGGACTTGCCCACACACGGAGAAAAGTCCATACATTTTGAACCTGGCTCCAGGTAGCCGGGACTAGCGAAGGAAGTGAATGTCGCCACCTCCATCAGCGAGATTGACACCTCGCTAGCCCCGTCGCCTGGTATGGATTTAAAGGGGAAGCCCTACACCGTAAAAACAGCGTGTGGGTCCCCCTAAAGTCCATAGCAGACCCTTATCCGAGCACGCAGCCCGGCCAGTCAGGAAAGGGGGTGGGGACGAGCGAGCGCCTCCCCCTCCTGAGCTGTACCAGGCTGCGTGCCCTCAACACGGGGGTGCCTGCGGCCCCCCCACCCCAAAGCACCTTGTCCCCATGTTGATGAGGACAAGGGCCTCTTCCCGACAACCCTGGACATTAGTTGTTGGGGTTTGTGGGTGGGGGGCTTATCAGAATCCGGGAGCCCCCTTTAATAAGGGGGCCCCAGATACTGGCCCCCCACCCTATGTGAATGAGTACCCATTCACCTGGTGAAAAAAGTGTAAATAAAAAAAACACAACACAAGTTTGTAAAATAATTTATTAGACAGCTCCGGTGGTCTTCTTCCATCTTGGGGGTCTTCTCACCGAACTCCTCCGCTATCTTCTGCTCTTTTGTTAGCTCTTTTACTAGCTCTTTTACGGAGGAGCCCGGCTTTCTTCTTCATCGTTGCTGCCACCGTCCGGGGGTCTTCTTTCGACTTCGGGGTCTTGTCCGGCTCTTTGGGGGTCTTGTCCCGCTCTTCAGTTCTTCTTGCCAGGCCTCCGCTATCTTCTTATAGCTCTTTTACTAGCGTTGGCCTGGTCTTCTGTCGCCGACGCCGCCTTCTTCTCTTCTTCTTCTTGCTTGCGATGTTGACACGATGCTCTCTCTGGCCGCAATGGCAGGGACGCGTTGTGAGGCGACTTTCATAGGGACAAGGGGTGGGGTCAAATGGTGACCCCACCCATTTATGATGTCACAGTCCCAGCATCCTCTGGGACTGTGACATCATAAGGGGCGGGGTCACCATGTGATATCACCTGGTGACCCCTCCCCTTGTCCCTAAATAAGTCACCGTACTATATAAGGGCGACCCCCCTTTCCCCAAAGCACCCCCCCATGTTGAGGGCACGCGGTCTGGTACGGCTCAGGGGGGGGGGGGGCGCTCGCTCGTCCCCACCCCCTTTCCTGACCGACCGGGCTGCGTGCTCGGATAAGGGTCTGCTTTAGACTTTGGGGGACGCCCACGCCATTTTTTCGGTGTAGGGCTTCCCCTTTAACCACTTCCCGACTGGCGCGCGCCGATGTACGTCGGCAGAATGGCACGGGCAGGCATATTGGCGTACAGGTACGTCCAATTTTAAATGCCGCCCTGCTGGTCGGGACCCCCCTGAGTCCGGTCGCGGGTCCCATAGACTCGATCGCCCGCGATCGTCTCACGGGGAGGCTGAACGAGGAGATGCTGTTGTAAACAGCATCACCCCGTTCTGCCTAGCAACAAGTGACGCTGATCTCTGCTCCATGTGATTGGAGCAGAGATCAGTGTTCACTAAAAAAAAGCCCAGCCCCCCACAGTTAGTAACACGCCCCTAGGAACACTTAACCCCTACACTGCCACCCACTGGTTAACCCCTTCTCTGCCAGTGTCATTTATACAGGAATCACTGCATTTGTATAGCAGTGATTGCTGTATAAATGACAATGGTCCCACAAATGTGTCAAAAATGTCCAATGTGTCCGCCATAATGTCGCAGTCACAATAAAAATCGCTGATCGCTGCCATTACTAGTAAAAAAAATTATTAATAAAAATGCCATAAAACTATCCCCTATTTTGTAAACACTATAACTTTGTGCAAACCAATCAATAATCGCTTATTGTGGATTTTTTTTACCAAAAATATGTAGAAGAATATGTATCGGCCTAAACTGAGGCAAAAAAAATGTTTTTTTATATATTTTTGGGGGATATTTATTATAGCAAAAAGTAAACTAAAATGTGTTTTTTTCAAAATTGTCGCTCTATTTTTGTTTATAGCGCAAAAAATAAAAAACGCAGGGGTGATCCAATACCACCAAATGAAAGCTCTATTTGTGGGAAAAAAAGGACGTCAATTTTGTTTGGGAGCCACGTCGCACGATCGCGCAATTGTCAGTTAAAGTGACGCAGTGCCGAATCACAAAAAGTGGTCTGGTCTTAAGCCAGCAAAATGGTCCGGCCTGAAAGTGGTTAAATCCATACCAGGTGATGGGGCTAGCGAGGTGTCAATCTCGCCGATCGATAGAGGCGGCGACATTGACTTCCTTCGCTAGTCCCGGCTAATTGGAGCCACGTTCAAAATGAATGGACTTTTCTCCGTGTGGACAAGTCTGTTCATTTCAAAAGTCCGGCCGACTAGCACACAGACGGGGCGGATTGTCCGCCAGACTGCCGAGTCCGGCGGACAATTTTAAGTCAAAACTTCTCCGCTGGACTTTTGGAAAGAAAAAGTCCGCCAGAGCCGACACACGCCAGATAGTCCGATCATGTGTACGTGGCATAAGGTGTCTGTGGTACTTGTTTGATATAAAGATATCAGGAAGCCAGGAACTGGCCCATACAGCAAGGTGCTGCAACCATGCCTGAGAGAGCCTAAATATCCCATGGCTTGTGTTTTCGGTTGATTGTTTTACTGTAAAAAAAAATAAACCCTGTGTAGAAATTTTGTATTGAACATTCATTTTGTTTAATAAAAGTGGGCAAAGTTGCCTTCTATGCCTTTAAAACACATTTTGAAATGGCACGGACTTCACAAAAAAAAAAGCATCGACCACTGAACTAACCAACCTCTAGTACCGATGAATAGTGGATCCTAGGGTCCCACCTTTTGTTGAACTTAATTTGGTTATTTTGAAGGGTACATGTTAGTTTATTGTTAATCATAACCCAATTAAATTTTTGTTTGACAACATGTTGTGATTGTCACTGAGATTCTAGCAACTATAACTATGTAAGAAGCCAGTCTTCTGGGTTTTTTTTTTTTTTTTAAGGATTTCACTATCCAGCTTCTGAAAGAGCAATTTTGAGTGATCTGGGAATATTAATTCCTGTCACTGAGGGAATTAGGTTGAACAATCTGATCCAGAATCTGATTACCTCTGGGCATTGCCACCACATAAAGAACATAGTTCCTATTTGACCACAGCATCTGAACAGTTCAAAGATTAGAAGATTGGGTGTAATTTGGCCACCTTAGTATGGAGCGTACTGTATTGGATTCCGCTAGGGTTGTGTTGATAGAAATTGTTTATCACATTGCTGCATGTATGGCAGTTCATGATTAAGATCCTTAGGAAGAACATACAATAGTGAAACTTACCGTTTTTAAAATTTCAGTCAGATGTAGCAAGGTCCTTGGTCCCCTTTGGTCTATTGAGAACCTCCAGAGTTAGGGGCAGCTGACATCCTTCTGTGTAGAGTCGGTTACAATTTCGGGCCATGTATCTCGAGGCCACTTATAGCTAGAAACCCCAAATATACCAACATAGTAGAACTAGCACTACAACATATCCAAATTTGGGGTTTCTAGCTTCAAGTTACCCTGAGTTATGGGGCCCCAAAGTCGGGTCGCAAAATGTCATTCTCTGCTGCAGAAAAGTGCTTGACATTTTGGGACCCGAATTTGGGGCCCCCTAACTCGGGGTCACTTGAAGCTAGAAACACCGAGTTAGGGTCTGCGGGAGATCTGCTGAACTAAAGGAAATGGCTGTTCTAATGCAAAAAAAGAAAAAGAAAAATGAAATAGATGCCAATAGTCTGCAGGAGATCTGCAAAAAAATGAAATAGATGTTAATATAATGCAGGAGATCTGATGGAAATAAATAGTAATCTGCTAAAAAAGAAAAATGAAACTGATTCTAACAGTCTGCAGGAGATCTGAAAAAAAAAGAAGTGAAATTGCTGTTAATAGTCTACAGGAGATCTGCTAAAAAAGAAATAGATGCTAATAGTCTGCAGGAGATCTGCAAAAAATGAAATAGAGGCTAATAGTCTGCAGGAGATCTTATTAAAACAAATGGTAATCTGCAAAAAAATTCAAAATGAAATAGATAGTATCTATGTTCTATTCTGTTCTATTGTTCTAGTCTATTCTATATTTCTATTCTAATCTTTTCTATTCAAATTCGAATTCATTCTATACGAAATTCAAATGTCAGAAATATATATATATATAACCATCTTCCAAAATTCGAATTTAGTATATAATGATTTCGATTTTAATAGAAAAGATTTTAATAGAATATCAAAGAATAGACTAAAAAAACAATAGAACAGATCCGAATAAAATATAATATATTCTATTCTGTTCTGTTCTATTGTTTTTCTAGTCTATTTTCTATTTTATTATAATCTTTTCTATCCAAATTTAAAATTAATAAAAAATATGAATTCACACTATTCGAAATTCAAATTTATTCTATTCAAATTCGAATTTCAGAAGATGGTTGCATATTCTTTCTATTTTATTCTATTAAATTATATTTTTTTTCTATTATGTTCTAATCTTTTCTATTTGAATTAGAAATTTTGGAAGATGGTTAGTTACCGTATTTATCAGGATATAACATACACCGGCGTATAACACGCACCCCAAGTTTAGGAGGGCATTTTAAGGAAAAAAGTTTTAGGAGGGAAGTTTAAGGAAAAAAAAACTTACATTTAAATGCCAGTCAATGCAGCCTTATCAGTGTGCATCTGCAGTCTTGTCCATCATTGCAGAATGATCAGTGTCATTTGCAGCTTGCCCCACGCTGTTTGCAGCTTTGAAGTGTCATTTGCAGCTTTGCAGTGTCATTTGCAGCTTGGCCATGTTTAAATTTCCCGCCGCCGATACAGACCGAGCGAGCGCCGCCGAAAAAGACCGAGCCGACAGCAGGGAGGCGGGACTACGAGCGGAGCCGAGCAATCAGCTCGGTATTTTTCGGCCGCGCTCAGTATTTTTCGGCGGCGCTCTGTATTTTTCGGCCGCGCTCTGTATTTTTCGGCCGTGCTCTGTATTTTTGACTCGCAGACAGTGGGGATCGACGTATAACACGCACCCACGACTTTCCCCCGATTTTAAGGGGGAAAAAGTGCGTGTTATACGCCGATAAATACGGTACTTATACTTACTTATATATATATCCGTCACATCAATTTTTCATACTTGCAGTATACCAGTGCAAAAAAAACCCACACACATCTTATTTCATTTATATTTATGGTATCAATGAAGTTGTCAGCATGCCTGATTGAAGAAGTCACGGATGTCGATCGCAAGGCAAGTGCATATGCTGTATGTCATTGTCCACTTGCCACAAGTTGTGTATTGTATTTGTCCACTTGCCACATCACCTGCCACAAGTTGTGTATTGTTCACTTGCCACGTCACCTGCCACAAGTTGTGTATTGTCCACTTGCCACGACACCTGCCACGAGTGCCACGTGATCTGCCACAAGTGCCACATGGCCTGCCATGAATGCCACGTGGCCGGCCACGAGTACCACCTGACCTGAGATGAGTGCCATGTGACCGGCCATGAGTGCCACATGACCAAGTTGTGGATTGTCCACTTGCCACGTCACCTGCCACCAAATGACCCCAGATATGGACAATATGCCAAGTACTTTTCTGCAGAAGAGAATGACATTTTGCGACCCGAATTGGGGGCAACATAGCTCGGGGTCACTTATAGCTAGAAACACCAAATTTGGTATGCAAACACATTTGAACTAGCACTACAACATCTCCAAATTTGGGGTTTCTAACACCAAGTGACCCTGAGATACGTGGCCCCAAATTCGGCTCACAAAATGTCAAGCACTTTTCTGCAGCAGAGAATTACATTTTGCGACCCAACTTTGGGGCCACATATCTCGGGGTCACTTATAGCTAGAAACACCAAATTTGGTATGCAAACACAATAGAACTAGCACTACAACATCCCCAAGTTTAAGGTTTCTAGTACCAAGTGACCCCGAGATACATGGCCCTAAAGTGGGGTCGCAAATCTTTTTTTAAATCCGGTTGAAATAGTTTCAAATCATGTTGAAATAATTTCAAATCATGTTGAAATCATTTAGAATTCGGTAGAAATATTTTCGAATTTGGTTGAAATATTTTCGAATGCGACTGATTTTTCGAGTTCGGTAGAAAACTAAACTAAATCCGAAAATGAATTTAATGAATTTAATGAATATAACTAAATGAAATTAATTAATTAACGAATTAAAACGAAACAAACTAAACAAATTTTTTCCTTTTGCACATGTCTAGTGCACAATTCGTTAAATATCTCAAAAAGGATGATCATAAAAAAACACATATAGTATAATTCCGTCAAACAACAAGTATTTTATTCATCGATTGATTTATTTATAGATCTAGTTGATACTGAATGTTTCTTCATAAATTTTGAAAATGTAACCAGTAAAAATAACCCATTTCAGTGTATATTACTTGGTCTTTGCGAAGGTTATAGAGTCTATAAGCTATGGTTCCAATCATTGAAAATTAATCACACCTGATCACACCTGATGTACTGACAGCCTAATTTCTTGAGACACTAACAAGCCAGAAAAGTAAAAATACCCCCAAATGACCTCTTTTTTTGGAAAGTAGAACAAAGTATTTAGTAAGAGGCATAGTGAGTTTTTTGAATTTGTTATTTTTTTTGCCCACAATTTTCAATATAAAGGTTTTTAAAAATTGTCATATTAACAGGTTATTTCCCTCACATGGCATATGCATACTTGCAACTACACCCCAAAAAATATTCTGACTCCTCCTGAGTATGGCAATACTACATGTTAGACTTTCAGAACCTGGCCACATAGAAAGGCCCAACATGCAGGGAGCTCTGTCAGGTGTTCTAGGGACATAAATTACACATCTAACTTCTTGACTACCTCTTACACTTTTGAAGGCCCTGGAGCACCAGGACAATGGAATATTATAGTTGTGAAAGCTATGGAGCACCAGGACAATGGAACTGAATGCCCTTCTGAAAGCATGCTGGATACAGGGCAGCCCAACAACTCAATAGCATAATGGGCAAGTTCTGACCAGTGGTCTATTCTCATGACCCAGTAAGTCAGTGGATCGTCACTTGGTAAGCTCTCCATCTCTGTTTTGGCCCCGAGGTGATTGTCCACCATGTGATGCAGACAGTGCCGATGGGATGTGGAAGCTGACAGCCCTGGGCGGCGAGGGCTAAAAAAATTCCAAAATGCCTCACTTAGGCGGACGCCTTCTCCAAAGCTCCTCCCTTGACCAACAGAAGACTCAAAATGACATTTTCCATGACACTTAATGAAAAACATTCAATAAAATCCTCTTTAACGTGTCCTCAAGAGATTTTATCTTCTGCCCTCTCTGGTGGGATGGGATGATTTCGGAGACCTTCCCCTTATAACGGTGGTCAAGGAGGGTTGGCAACCAGTAATCATCCTTCACCTTTATGCCACATATTCTTGGGTCCTTTCGCAGGAATTTAAGCATGAGGTTTCCCATTCGCCTCAAATTTGCCAAGGCTTGAGGAGCAGACTCCTCAAGCCACTCAGGGTGAACTTTCTCCTCCCAACCACGTACTGCTCCCAAGGGTCCTGGGGTTGGAAAGCCATCGCTTACAGATTGACGCATGTCATTCTCTTCTTTGAAGCTTATGAAAGTGCCAGAATCCTCATCCTCCTCCCCTCTCTCCTCCTCTGTGACATAAGAATGATGGCGTCTGGATAAAGTGGGCCTTGAGAGGAAAGGAAGTCCTCCTCTTCCTCCTGCTGCTCTGCCTCCAGTGCCCTGTCCATAATGTCATGCAGAGTCTGCTCCAGCAGGACCACACAATCGCACACCACCATTCCTGGCTCCAACTGGCATGGTGTGAACCACCTCTGGGCCTTTCCCTACAGAGCTACAAGAATCTCTGCTCTGGTCTGGTTCCTGTTCCCTAAACATACTAGCTGAAGCACTGCTTAGCACCTTTTAGCCTGACTATGGGAATAGCCCTTTGAAGGCTTACCTGATGTTCATAGGACAATTCTGCAGAGGAGAGCATGGAGGTGGTGGAGGAGGAGGAGGGGGTAGAGCTCACAGGTCTGGCATTATCACCACCAGCTGTATGTAAACGTGGGGGCACAACAAGCTGCAGCACCGTGCCCTGTCCTGCATCTTTTCAAGATGCAAGCAGCGTTACCCAGTGTGCTGTGAACAAAATATATCATCCCTGTCCATGCTTGCTGGACCACGTGTCAGCAGTAAGGGGGATTTTATGGCTGACTGCCTTGCCCAACGATACCAGAACATTCTCTTCCACGTGATGGTAGAGAGACGGAACAGCCTTACATGAAAAATAGTAGCAACTGGGAACCTGCCACTGTAGTACAGCACATTGTGCAAACTCACAGAAGGGGGCAGAATCCACCAGGCTGAAAAGCAGAAGTTGGAGAGCCAACAGCTTTGACAAGCTTGCATTTAGACGCTGGGTATGTGGTTGGCAGGGACTGTATTTTTTTTTTGCTGCAGCAGTTGGGGCAGATAAATTTGCCAGCTACGGTCTACAGCTGGTGGTGTGCTGCTGGCAGATGTGCTGCTAGGACCTGGGACACCCTGTGCTATACCATCATCCCTGTCAGTGTAGGCTGCTAAGAGGTAATGACTCAGTAAAGCAGAGGCAGACTGTGGGTAAGGAGGAGGAGGAGGGACAGATTTGTGCCCCCTTTATGTTGTTTTTAAGTGCTCCTGCCAACAGGTTGGGTGGTTGGACTTGAAATGCCTTGTTAAGCATGTGGTACCCAAATGGTTGGTGTTTTGCCACATTTGATGTGCCTGAGACACAATTTGCAGATAGCAACAATGCGATCTGCTGCAGATGTGCTGAAAAAAAGCCCAAACAGTTGAGATGTGGGGAGTGGGCTGGGAGATAACAGCTGCAGAATGTGATGGAATAGGGTGTCTGCTCTCTACTATTTCTTGATGTCTACCTCCTTGGGGTTGTGCTGCCTCACCTTCAGTTCCCTCCTCTGTTCTATCTGGCACCCAAGTCGCATCAGTGACCTCATCCCCATCACCATCATCTCCATCTTCATCATTACTACTGGAGACAACTTTGCAATACGCTTCTGCTTGGGGAACATGAATGCCAATTTGTCTACCAGTGTACCTCTACCAGTGTACCTCCCTCTCTCAAGGCTCATGTTCCTGTCATCCTCAAACTCAGGACCAACATCTGAATCCAGTAATAGCTGGGCATTATCAATGAGCAAATGGCTGACACTGTGGCCAAATAACGCCCACCTTTGCCTGTGGACACATTTGTTTGCTCGCCCCCTTACAGTGCCGAAGGAAGTCTGCTTCTACTTGTCCTCCCAGACATTATTGGGAGGGAGGGGGCGGTGCTTATAAGCAAATGTAAGGAAGAAGTTGAAATCTGTACGTAGATGCCCTTTTTAATTAATGTAAAGAGGTGTTTGGTGCACTTTAATTTGAGTACTCACACTACACAGACACACTTCTCTGATGCACTATAATATACTGCAATATAATGCGCCAAACATACAGTGACACACAGAACTATATGGCGTCAAACTGACAATAACGCACACAGAAGTAAATGATGTTAAACCGGCAGTAACGCACGCAGAACTGTATGGCATTAAACTGGCAGTAATGCACACAAAACAATATGGCATTAAACTGGCAGTAACATACACATACAGAACTATATGGCTTTAAACTGGCAGTAATGCACACAGAAGTAAATGGCGTTAAACTAGCAGTAACGCACAAAACTATATGGCGTTAAACTGTCAGTAACATGCATAAAAGTAAATGGCGTTAAACTGTCAGTAATGCACAGAACTATATGACGTTAGCTGGCAGTAGCGCACACAGAACTATATGGCGTTAAACTGTCAGTAACGCACACAGAAGTAAATGGCGTTAAACTGGCAGTAAAGCACACAAAACTATATGGCGTTAAACTGGCAGTAAAGCACACAAAACTATATGGCGTTAAACTGACAGTAATGCACACAAAACTATATGGCGTTAAACTGGCAGTAACACATACAGAACTACATGGTGTTAAACTGGCAGTAATGCACACAGAAGTAAATGGCATTAAACTGGCAGTAATGCACACAGAAGTAAATGGCATTAAACTAGCAGTGCTGCACAAAACTATATGGCATTAAACTGTCAGTAACGCGCACAGAAGTAAACAGCGTTAAACTGTCAGTAATGCACACAACTATATGGCATTAAAATAGCAGCAACGCACAAAACTATATGGCGTTAGCTATCAGTAGCACACACAGGACTATATGGCGTTAAACTGTCAGTAACGCACACAGAACTATATGGAGTTAAATTGGCAGTAACACACAAAACTATATGGCATTAAACTGGCAGTAATGCACAAAACTATATGGTGTTAAACTGCCAGTAACGCACAAAACTAAATGACGTTAAACTTTAACCATCACTACACTTCATAGTTTCATAGTTAGTAAGGTTGGATAAAGACACCAGTCCATCCCATTCAACCTGAGTGAGTGTCTACAATTGTCCCTATCCCTGTACATTGTACATTGCACACTCACATTGGTCCCTACTCTCAAGGAGCCCACAATCCAAGGTCCCCATTCATATACTAGGGCCAATTTTGGACAGAAGCCAATTAACCTACCGGCATGTCCTACACTGACGCTATCTGAACTGTCCCTACTCTAGCTATACACTAATGTAAAGATTACTGGCACGGTCTCACTACACTACATTGAAACTATCTGAGCTGTCCTTATTCTACACTAATGTATGTATGAATGACACGGTTTCACTATACTACAGTGAAACTATCTGAGCTGTTCCTACTCTAGCTGGACACAATCCAAAGCTGAATGATGGTCCTCCTCACTACACTCACACTATCCTAGACTGACCCTAAACTAATATTCTACACTAACAATAGCACTGAACAGAATACTTGTTCTATCTCTCTCCACGCCAAAATCACACTGAAAATGGCTGTCATTGAGAGAATACTTTTTTACTGTGGGGCGGAAATGAGCAATGATTGGATAAAGTCATGCTCTCATTGTTCAATCATGACTCTGACAGTGCTCTGTGCCCTGATTGGCTGAAGCTTTCACTACTTTAGCCAATCAGGGCTTGCAATGCACTGTTCAGCACCACAATGCATTGTGGTTGGTTCAATCCATTTGTTTGGCTGTTCTTCGAATGTCTGAACAGCGAAAGTTTGGCCCAAACTTATGCTCGGGCTGAATCGTTTGCCCATCCCTACTATAGAGCATTAAACCCCTCAGGGTTATGTATATCCCATCAAAAATGTTCCAAGTATCCAGAGACCCAAAGGTATCTGTAATATGTGGAAGAAAATGAGACTCCAAATAGTGTACTATAGTCAAACATTAGATTTGTACTCTGAGTCAATCTGTGGATAGTATGGAAAGGAACAAAGAGCAACAAAGAACATAGACCTGAAGTGTGACGGGGTCACGTGGTCAGTATGCCTAAAAGGGGGCATACCCAAGTATGAAATGTAATGAATGAAATGGAAAGAAAAAGGGAATGGGTGGGTGGGACACGAGAGCCAGCGTCCAACGAGAGGAGGAGGCAGAGGAAGGCAGGCTTTATGCAGCCTGACTCCTCCTACAAATACAAGCTGACCTGCGGTCAGCCTTAAACTTGTACTCTGAGTCAATCTGTGGATAGTATGGAAAGGAAAAAAGAGCAACAAAGAACATAGACTTGAAGTGTGTCGGGGTCACGTGGTCAGTATGCCTAAAAGGGGGCAAAAATAACACAGTAGGATGAAAGCTTAACAACCAGATTACACAGTGAATTAATGTCTAACCTGGGGTGGTGGCAATGAAGTATATACTTCGCTGCAGAAAAGGCAGCGCTAGGAAAGGCAGAAGAGGACCATCCCAGGGTTTGACAAAAGTAACACTAACAAGCTGGTATAAACCAACCCCGAGCACCACACCTTGCCAGGCTCCAAGAACCTGATAACAGTGCCGCCCCCGAATGCTGTGTCTCGCGAACATGCAGATGTAACAGAAAAGGCTGGGGTGCCAACCAGTTGATTGGCTAAAGTAAGCGAGACCCTGGGCCAGAAGCACCACTCCCCTGGCCTTAGAAACCACAAAAAAGCCAGCTATAGCACTGCCTTGAGTCCCAAGCTGGTAACAAACGCAAAAGGAGACCTGCGTGTATGTCAGATATGTCACGAAAATAAGACCCACAATGGGAAGTCAGTTGAGCACAGCAGGGGGTCCACTCTGCTGGAACCCTGAGGGCGGCTTCAATCGAAAGTGCAGAAAATAAAACAACCGGACGGGTCATCCTACATGAAATGCTGAGACTCAGCTCGATACGTCCTGAAAGTGCTGTGGGCCGATACGAGCTGGAAGAGGCAAAAAGCAAATAGGAACTGGATATTAACCATCAGGACTGGAACCTAGACCAGAAAGCCTGGAAAAAACATGCCAAGCAGTGTCATGAGCCTTCCAGGTATTCAAAACAAAACCTAATGATCAAGGCTGCTGCGTCAACCAAAAGGAAAACCAATCCATCAAAAAAACTGGAACTGAAAAGAAAGTGTGATGCCGTCACCTGCTTCCCGAGACCCGAGCCTACTGATAACGGCCTAGGCTCCAAGAGGGTTCTGAGATCCACCAAAGCCCCTGAGCCAGTAGAAGCTGCTGGAGCTGCAATAGGCTGACTTACCAATCATTCCATACCATTGCGCAACTCCTGGCCGGACGCAGCTAGGAAATAAAAGGTAGTGTGGAAGGACACCCCACTGGTCAGGAACAGAACTTGCGAGAGAAACGTGAGCAGACAAAAGAAACCCGTGACAAGGATGTACCCTTCGAGAAGGAAACGTGACTGAACGAGAAACATGAGTAGCGCGAGCTGATACTAATATGAGCAGCATAAAAACAAGCAAGAAAACACCACCTGCACAAGAAACGCAGGTTGCATGAGAACGTGAATTGATGAAACCACGAAAGAAACCGTGGGGACATGAGAGAAAACCTGGGAAAACAAGAAAAACGATAGAAAACCTGGGAAAACGAGAGAAACCTGGAAAACGAGAGAAACCTGGAAAACGAGAGAAACGTAAAATTGCATGAGAAACGTAAATTGCATGAGAAACTTAACATTGCACGAGAAACGTAACATTGCGTGAGAAACCGTAACATTGCGTGAGAAACCGTAACATTGCGTGAGAAACGTAACATTGCGTGAGAAACCGTAACATTGCGTGAGAAACCGTAACATTGCGTGAGAAACGTAACATTGCATGAGAAACCGTAACATTGCTTGAGAAACCGTAACATTGCGTGAGAAACGTAACATTGCGTGAGAAATCGTAACATTAAATGAGAAATCGTAACATTGCATGAGAAACCATAACATTGCATGAGAACTGTAAATTGCATGAGAAACTTACCTGCATAAGAACTAACCGCATGAGAAACGTGAGTTAGAACAAAATGTGAGCGGTGAAAAAACAGATGAGGAGACTTGCCACCAAACAAGCCAATTAAAAACGATCACCTCAATCTCTTAAACCCATAGGAGTGATGGGTAAACCGCGGTGGAAGAACATGGACAACCCAGCTGTGTGAAACAACCAGAAAACATAAGACAACCCGCCCATGACATAACAAACCCCCTGGTACCTGACAAGTATAAGGACATGGGTGCCAAAATGACAGGACCAACAGCGCATGAATGACAACACCACCCTAGTGTATGCAAAAGTGAGCCCGAGCAACCTGCAGCGCCAAGACAGGAAATTAAAACGAACACTCAGGGCTAAAGAACCCACAGACCGTGGTGGGTAGTAGTAAAGGTGTAACGGTGAACGTAAACGTATGACGTATGGACTACAGACGAGAAGATTGTGGGACGACAATCAATTACCAACGAAACCTCAACTCGTATGGACCTGTAGACGTGGCAGATGCTGGGTGTAAGCACCAACTAACGAAAATGCAGTGAATATAGGGCAATGACATGAAAGGCATATGACATGAAAACGTGCGAGGCTTGAGAAAAAACATTAACACGGGAAAACTTAGGAAACATGGGAAAAATGTAAGAAACATGGGAAAAGCGTAAAAAACATGGGAATACGTAAGAAAACATGGGAATACATAAGAAACACGGGAAAACTTAAGAAACATGGGGAAAAATGTAAGAAACATGGGAAAAATGTAAGAAACATGGGAAAAACGTAAGAGACATGGGAATACGTAAGAAAACATGGGAATACATAAGAAAACATGGGAATGTGTAAGAAACATGGGAATACGTAAGAAACATGGGAATACGTAAGAAACAAACCATACCTTGCACGAGAAACCATAAATTGCATGTATGACGTATGGACAACAAGCAGGAAGATAGTGGGCCAACAATCAATATAAAATGACACCTCAGCCCTATGGAACTGTAGACACGACAGATCCCGGACGTGAGCACTAGCTAGAGGAAAAGCAGCAAACTAAAGGCATGTGACATGAAACATGAGCAACATGGGAACCGCGAGCAACCATGGGAACTGCGAGCAAACATGAGAAAACGCGAGCAAACATGGGACACGTGAGAAAACACGGGACACGTGAGAAACATGGGACACGTGAGAAACACGGGGCATGCAAGAACATGAGAAAAGTAAGAAAAACATGAATTGGCATGAGAAGCGAGAAAAATAAAAAACAAAAACTGCGTAAGAAACCGCAACCCACATGAAAAACCGCAAGCTGCTTGAGAACTGCAAATCGAAACCCAATCGCAAATAGCAAAACCACAAATTTAACGAGAAACCGTGCACTGCATGAGAAACGTGAATTGCATGAGAAAACGCAAATTTCATGAGAAACTGACGATGCAACAAAAAACCCCAGGCAGACATGGTCACTCCACCCACACAAACATGCACACACATGCTGGACAGACACAGAGCCAAACCCTCCTGGCAGTGACTCAATTCCCTCACCTCCGGCGGCACGAGGAGTATTCAACCCACCACCAATCAATGAGGCCCTGCCGTTCTGCCCCAAACATATAGATCTCCCTGCCAGACCAATCAACCCAACAAAAAACCACCCCTCACATCCCATGTGCACCGAACACATCCAAAGCATGCCACCCACTTGCACAAACCTCACTTGTGCAGCCACACCAAAGCCCCGAGACAGCCGCAGGGAGAAGCAGGGGGGTGGTAGGAGAAGCGGCTCCCTCGGGGACAGGAGCGTAACCCCCCCTCCCCTCTGCAGAAAACACCGGGAGAAGCAGGCGGGTGAATCCTCCCCCCGGCAGAAACACCCGGAGAAAAGGAGGCGGGCGGGAGAAGTGGCTCCCTCATGGACACAGGAGCTGCCAGGCAGACCAACCCCCCTCCGCCGGCAGAATGCAGGGAGAAGCGGGTGGATGGAAACAACGGGCGGGCGGGAGAAGCGGCCACCTCGCGGAGATGGACGAATCGCCTGGCGCCCGATTACCCCCCCTCTCCGGTGGAACCCCGGAAGAAGCGGGCGGCCGAAATCTCCTCCCAATGAGCAGAGTCGGCGGGGGCCGAAACACCCCCCCTACACGAGAGCCAGCGTCCAACGAGAGGAGGAGGAGACAGAGGAGGGCAGGCTTTATGCAGCCTGACTCCTCTTACAAACACAGGCTGACCTGCGGTCAGCCTTACACTTATTGAAAAGCTTAAAAAGCCTAATGGTAATGCACTTACAAGAAGGCAAAATAAAAATCTCATTGGTATGGTGTGCAAATGCCAGAGATACCTAGTCACGGCAGACATAGGTTAAACACCAAATCTCACCTGACCAGCATGTCAAAACATGCAGAGCTCTGCATTTTTATTACCATAGCATATGGGCAATTTCTTCCAATGTTTGCACAGTACCACTCACCTGGGTGTGTAATACTTATGTATGTGTTGCTGCATTACTAGATATAACTTATGTTTGGTAGGTTTTATCATACTTTTCTCTGTGAAGTGGCTTCTCTATTCATATTGGTTTTCTCAGTGGCGCAGTATTAAGGTCTTAGGTAATGTTAATTCTAGATTACGAACAGTAGTTTACAAGACTACTTTTGTGCTTTGTGCTTGTACTTTTAACTTTTGTGTGATGATTTCCGTAATGACCATTTGAAAATCAGACGTTGAGTTCACATCCGACAAAATTTTTTATAGCCTGCACATCCAGCTTTTGTCTGACGAAAAAGTGAAATTGGCTCTTGAAAGCACGGCACGAACGATCCGAAAATCCACAGACATTTCATCTTATGAATTTTTCCATCTGATTTTCGTATCATGTGTATGGGCCTTTAAGGTTTGATCTCATAGTATATGGTTTTGGTAAATCTGAAGACAAAAATCTGCAGAAAATCTAATAGTGTGTATGGGGTCTAGTGTTATCTGCAGAGAGTACCTCCCATTATCCTCCTGTGAACTGTGTTGGATTTATGGCTTTCTTTGCATCCAACAGTTTACTTTTACAATAACAGCAAACAAACGCTAGTCCACATTGTTAAAGTTTTGAACTTCAGGTTAAGCAGAGCAAGGTATATAACAGTGTGCACCGATGACTGACCCCCATGGCTGCATAATGGGAAATATGACAGTGTGCTGGAGGCATTGGCACAATGGGGAATTAAACAGGATCTGTGTTGGCAGGAGGGGTGGGGCATGGGATTGCGAGCAAGCATGTGCTGGATTGGGGGGGGGGGCTTAATTGGAGGCATAGAGATGATGGCTTGGGAAGGGGGAGTGGAATTGGAGGTCTGAATCATATCTAAGCCTCCAATTCCACCCCCCCTTCCCAATTCATCATACCTACGCCTCCAATCCCCCCCCCTCCCAATCCATCATACCTATTCCACCTCCCCCCCAGTCATCATACCTATGCCTCCATTCCCACCACCCATCCATGATACCTATTCCACCCCCCCAATCCATCATACCTATTCCACCCCCCCAATCCATCATACCGATGCCTCCAATTCCACCCCCCATCCATGATACCTATTCCACCCCCCCCCCCCCCCGCAATCCATCATACCTATTTCACCCCCAATTCATTATACCTATGCCTCCAATCCCACTCCCCCCAATCCATCATACCTATTCCACCCCCCCAATCCATCATACCTATTCCACCCCCAATTCATCACATCTATTCCACCCCCCCAATCTATTATACTTATGTCTCCAATTCCTCTCCCAAATCCATCATACCTATGCCTCCAATTCCACCCCCTCCCCCCATCTATCATACCGTATGATAGATTGGGGCTAGAGGTGGTGGAATTGCAGGAATAGGTATGATGGATAATTGGGGGGGTGGAATAGGTATGATGGATTGGGGGGGGGGGGGGATTGGAGGCATAGGTATGAAGGATTGGGGGGAATATTTAAAGCATAGATGCGCTGGATTGGAGTGGAGATTAAAATTGGTAAAGTTGTTATTAATATTTATTTTTGTAACTTAATCCTGAATAAAGCATTTAACAGTGTAATTTCATGAGATAATTTACGAGGGCGTGTTTAAAGGCGGGATTAGGGGCTTGCAGGGTAGGGTTTGTGTTGGGCAACTGGTGGCGAGTAACTATTAAGGCCTGGCTAGTAGCTCCGGACGTGAAATTTTGAGCCCTGATCTAGGATTCACATCATCTGCACTTTTTAATAGATATACTTTTAAAAATGCATTTAGTCCACAGCAGGTCAACTAATGCCATGTGGGCTATTGGAGGTAGTTAGCTAAAAAGGGCGCGTACAATCCAGCATAAAAATTGTAAACTTGCACCAGGTACAATACAAAAATACTGCTTTAGGTTTTAAAAATGATGTGTAAGCATGGACATAAATTTAAATACAAATACAGTAACATATACATTTAGAAATAACACCATTAATTTATTATTTCTAAGTTATACCTTTCACATGCCATTTTTATTCTGTATGTTCATCTTGTCTCAAATCAAGATAGCTTGGTGTAATGCTCTCACCCCCTCCTTTTCAAAGTAGCTGCATGGAAGGTTAATCCAGTGGAGTCACTTTTGAGAATTTCTGCGAATCCTAAAGATAGGCATGAGTATGTGCAGAGCGTTTTCATATTGTGCACTTGTTCTCCTAATCTTGGTTTTTGTTTCCTACAGTACAGTAAATATAGTCACCGCTGATATGTGTTATTATTTAACACCGATGCAGTCACAGTAAAAAACACATTATTATCACATATCTATTTATCAATAGAACGTACACACTTTGTCCTTCTTACATACCATTTAAAATTTTTTTTTTTTTTTGACAAAGTACTTTTTACGTTTATATCTCAGCATTTCAAAAATGTCCTATGTCTACTTAGCAGCTGAGATTGTTCCATCAGAGCTGTATCATTCAACATGGCACTTATGAATTACATTATATTTTTAGCGATATCTCTTCTAACCCAGTAACAAATGGAATACCAGACGAGAATATCAGATTAGTCTTTCTATTTTTTCATTGCAATATTTAAAAAAAAATCCTCTAGATAACACCATTGCAGTCTGATGTTAATGCACACCTAACTATACCTGTTTATTCATACTAGAAAATGTATAATTCTATTATTCCCCAATCTGCAGAAACTATGAATTTGAGAATATTACAAACCAATGCTAAAGATGTAATTTTGTTGTCAGTATGTGCATAAGATTGTGCAAAAAAAAAACACGACAAGTCGAGTTAATAACAAAAAGCTAAATTTTGGCCTCATCGGACCACAGCACTTTATCCCAATCCTTTTCTGAATCATTTAGATGTTCTTTGGCCTAACTGCACATGTGCCTTCTTGAGGAGGGGGACTCTAAGAACACCATCTCTACAGTCAAGCATGGAGGTGGAAACATTATGCTTTGGGGTTATTTCTCTGCTAAAAGGTACTGACTGACTTTGCTGCATTGAGGGGCCAATGGACGGGGCCATGTATTGTAAAATCTTGGATGAGAACCTTCTTCCCTCAGCCACTGACACTGAAGATGGGTCATGGATGGAGCTTTCAGCATGACAATAACCCAAAAAAACTGCCAAGGCAACAAAGGAGTGGCTCAACAAGAAGCACATTAAGGTCATAGAGTGGCCTAGCCAGTCTTCAGACCTTAAAACTATTGAAAATTTATGGAGGGAGATGGAACTTGGAGTTGCCGAGAACAGCCAAGAAACCTTAAGGATTTAGAGAAGATCTGTAAAGAAGAGTGGACCAAAATCCCTCTTGAGATGTGTGCAAACCTGGTGGTCACTAACTACAAGAAACATCTTACCTCTGTGCTTGCCAACAAGGGGGGTTTCTCCACCAACAAGTACTAAGCCATGTTTTGCTTGGGGATCAAATACTTATTTTATTCACTGAACTACAACTCAATTTATAGCATTTGTATCTTGTTTTTTTTTTCTGGATTTTACATTGATATTCTGTCTTTATTATTTAAAATACACATATGATAAAAATTATAGACCCTTCATTTCTTTGTAAGTGGGCAAATTCACAACATCTACAGGGGGTCAAATAATAATTTTTCCACTGTATATAAATGTAACTTACCTGTAACCCTACAATGTAATCAACAAAGAGTGCTAATTTTAAGTGAATTTACCCATAGCAACCAACGAGAATACATTGTGCTGAACCAGCACACAATGAACTATCATCAATTGTAATGTGATTTAATTTAAGAAGTAGCAAGGTGTATTTATGTAACACAATATTGCTTTTATCTTTAAGGTGACAGCACAGGCAACCTGTATAACTCTGACCGCAATGAGCGTCGACCGTTGCTATGTGACAGTATATCCACTGCAGTCACTACGACATCGCACTCCTCGCTTAGCCATGGCTGTTAGCCTGGGTATTTGGATAGGTAATTAAACCACCATTTATAATATGTACACATTTATTTTACGCATATAAATTGTATATATTAGCTTGGCTATCACTTTAGCTGGTAACATTGTGTTACATATTAAATGTGAGCAGATTTATTCAGTCTTGAATAACTATATAAGTATAAAAACATGATGGAAAATTTTGTGTGAGAAGTTTGAATATGAATATGTTTTTATGTATTGCCTCCCCTCTTTCATCTGAATAAAATGTTGACTTTTTCAGAATTGAGAGATTTAGGAGGAGAATTAAATTATTTTTAAAGTATAAGAGCAGCTTATGTATTCAACAGTTTTGTGTGTTACTGAAGCTGGCCATACATTATACAATTTTCTTGTTCAATATCCTTTAGATTTTCCTTCAGCTATGTAGTGCAGGGGTCTGCCTGGTTGCATACAAATTGAAAGTGTTTTGGTTTGACCTCATATTAGATGGTTTTGTTAAATCTAAAGGAAAATTGTATCATGTGTGGTGAGCCTTAGTTGTAAATGTCATGCTAAACCCGTGACTAGAGAAGAAATGTATTTTTTACACTAAACAATTACCTGCCTCCAGGTAGTTTTGTTAGACACTTGAATGGATGTTTATATGCCCATACACTGACTAATTATTCATGAAAGACCAATCTTCATGAATAGAATGAGCCTGTATTGGGCCAGTTTAGCCCCATTCAGATTTGGTAATTTAGGTATTGTGCAGAATCAGTGTGATTGTGCCCGCGATTCCAAAATGTGGTGCCATTTTGCTGCAAATTTTGCACTGCAAAAAAGTGTGTGAAATTGCCAAAATTTGTCCCTCAGCTTCTTTGGTGTATCAAATGTGCTTGGGAAAACCCATTCAAGTGAATGGGCTGCCTTATGCGCGACACACGAAAATGCCTGTGAATTGCGCTTTAAAAATTGCTAGTGGGAACCCATGTTACCGCTAAGCGATATGTGAACAGAGCCTTCAGATAAAGGTATTGGGAATAGAATGCTTCACTACTTTAATTGAGTGTATAACTTTTTTCAAATATAATACTTTTGTTAACTTTGTTCATGTCTACAAATCAAATAATAATAATACATTTTTAAAATTTGTTCCTATCAGAGCTACAGTGGCAACTTTGATTTCTTGCTACTGAGAAATTTAAATTGGAACTGAACACAAAAAGGGAAATAGTGAATAGCTAGAAATGAGAAATTGATGTGCCTAAGTCAGTGATGGCAAACCTTGGCACCCCCGATGTTTTTGGAACTACATTTCCCATGATTCTCAACTACACTGCAAAGTCCATGACCATCATGGGAAATGTAGTTCCAAAACATCTGGGGTGCCAAGGTCTATCACTGGCTTAAATCCTGCCCTAAAGCATCTACTTTTTGCCTGTAATTCATAATTCTTCCTATTGTCTATTTACTACTATGCCAACAGCCTTATAGTTGTGAATCTGCAGTGTGGGATTAAAATGTTCAACTTTTCACAAAAAATTAAAAGATGAACTAGCACTATATACCCTCTCCACCGCCCTGGTCCCTCCTCCCTTGCATTTACTACCGTGACTGATTAGTTATCACTACCAATGCAGTCGGTGCAGTGGTCCGGGTAATTAAAAGCCCTGTTCTTCTTCCCCTTTATTCCTTAGGGCTTCTGGGAAGGATCAGGGTGATTCTGTTTAGTCATTTGCTGACACATGACCACGTTGACCTATCAGAATAACTCTTTGTTTGTCCCAGAAGCCCTAAGGAAAGATGGAGAATAGGGCCGGGGCTTTTAAACCCTGAATCATGGCACTGGCTGTGTGGGCAGTGATAACTTGTTACCCATGGAGCGGAGGTAAGTGCAGCAGGGCCAAGAGTGGGAGGAGAGAATGTGAGTCTGTAGGGCAGTGGTTCTCAACTCCTGTCCTCAGGACCCACTAACAGGCCAGATTTTAGGTATTACCTTGGGGAGATGCAGACTAGAACACTGCAGTCACTGAGCAGCAAATGATACCACCTGTGATGTATTTCAGTTATCTTGCAAACCTGGTCTGTTAGTGGGTTCTAAGGACAGGAGTTGAAAACCACTGCTGTAGGGTGTTAGTTCGCCTTTCCTTTTTTTTGTGGACTTACACTTTAATGCATTTTCAGCAGACTGGATTGAAATTTGTAGACGCACTACAATGCTACTCATGTTTCTGCCTGTTCAAGGTTCTGATATTAGGAGGCAAAGCTCTAGTAAGCCCACTTGCAATAAAGAGGGCTATTCCTTTTTCCTTCACATGCCTTTCATTGAGCACAGCTTTACTTCCACTACAAAAGAGATTTTAAGTAGCTTAATTTTCTTTTAAAATTGCTAGTGATTAATTATTAGGTGTAGCAAATGGCCACTAAAACTATAGTTCAAATTCATCCCTATAGAGGAAGCTACATTAGCAGCATGTAGTAGCACTATTGCAATGGTTAGTCACATATAGTTGAAGCATTGTGTGATCATGCAATATTGATTATACTGCTTGTGTAGTTTCCTCCACAGGGAATTATTTTGTCCATCCATTTAGCACTCATATGCTACCCCTAGCAATATTTTGGTAGCACAACTGAACTATTAAATATCTGTGTAGCTCTAGCCTATTCAGGTGATCTCCAGTTAATTGGTAAATCTTTTAGTAGCAAAAGATTAAAATCACCAGCGTGACTTAGCCCTAATTTAACCACTTACAACCAGCAGATTTCTGTTGTGGTTTACTACAATGCTTTAATACAATGCTGTGAATATACTGTATTTATTGGTGTATAACACGCACCACAAGTTTAGGAGGGAATTAAAACTTTTAGGAGTCACGTTTAAGGAAAAAAAACTTACATTTAAATGCCCATCAATGCAGCCTTATCAGGAAAAAAAACTTTTAGGAGTCACGTTTAAGGAAAAAAAACTTACATTTAAATGCCCATCAATGCAGCCTTATCAGTGTCAGTGTAGCCTCGTCAGTGTCCATCTGCAGTCTTGTCCGTCATTGCAGTCTTGCCCAATGTCCATCTGCAGCCTTGCCTAGTGCCTTTGCAGCCTTGTCCAGTCTCTTTGCAGCCTTGTCCAGTCTTTTTGCAGCCTTGTCCAGTCTCTTTGCAGCATTGTCTCTTTGCAGCGGAGCCGAGATACACAAAGCCGAGCGTACTTCGGCTAGACTCGGCTCTGCTCACAGTCCCGCCCATCTCCACTGATTGCGAGATGAGAGGAACGGGTGCCGCTGACATACAGAAAGCTGAGTGTACTTCAGCTAGACTCGGCTCTGCTCACAGTCAGGGGTGGGACTGCGAGAGGAGTCTAGCTGAAATACACTCGGCTTTCTGTATGTCAGCACTCACTCCTCTCGCAATCAGTGGAGGTGGGCGTGACTGCGAGAGGACTTGACTAAAGCCGAGTGTACTTCGGCTTTGTGTATCTCAGCTCCGCTCGCTTCTTTCCTCACAATCAGCGGGAGATCAGTGGGGATTGGCGTATAACACGCACCCATGATTTTCCCCTGATTTTAAGGGGGAAAAAGTGCATGTTATACGCCGATAAATACGGTACTTAAAATGTATTACCAATTACCAGTTTACCAATCATTCAATCTAATAGTTGCATAAGTTAGATTTTTCAGGCATTTTTTTCCCTTTATTTGCCCTGTGATCCTGCCAGTAAGACACTTGCTGTTTTATAGTGACAATGCTCATTCACTGTACATTTATATAGAAGCAGTGTTGTCACCCTAGGCTGCTCTCTCCTGATTTAGACTACAAGCTGATGTCCAAGCTGACAATCATAATTGAACAACTAAATGGAGGGACCTAATGCCCTCTCTGCATACAAGGATTTTGGTTAAAAAAAGACAGTAAGCAAGTAAAAAAAAAAAACAGTGCTCATCCTCTGTATAGTAAAATGTCATGGAAATTACCCTGTATAAAACAATTTTTTTCTTCTTCTTTTACAATAGATTTTAATTGTTTTCAAAAAGTGTGACAAAACAAGAAAAATGAACACACAGTGTCAACAATAATGACAGAAGAACAAATATTTAAGGCTGAGGACCTGCTCAATATTTAGTCCAAAATTTCCAATATTTGTCAAAGGATGAGCATGACAGGCAGTTGATAGCTAGTAGACGTTCAAAGGTGTAGTTTCGTTGAACTAGTGACTTTACCTCCAATATGTTAACAGTCTTATTACCCTTCCAATTTTGGAGCACTAGTATGTGAGCAGCCAATAGCACGTGTGAAATAACAGGTCTGAAATTTGAGGAGAATTGCTCAATACCAATATGGAGTATTGCAAGTTCAGGGTTGAGCTGTGTTATGCCGCGTACACACGAGCGGACTGTATGGCGTACTTAGTCCGTTGAAACACATTTCAGCGGACAATCCGCTCGTGTGTGGGCTTCAGCTGACTTTTTCAGCGTGCAGTCCGGAGTACTAAGAATTTCGTTTTTTTCGAAATTCTGTCCGTCGTACTTTGGTTTCAGCGGACAGTACGGTCGTCAGTATGCTAGTTCAACGGACTAAGAATGGCGCATGCCCAGAAAGGATTTACACGGCGGAAGGGTGCTGTGCTGTGTCTTGGACTTCCTATTTCTAGTCCCGTCGTACGTGCTGTACACGTCATCGCGCAAGCTTTCAACGGACTGTTTGTGCATCCGTGTGTGGTCAAGTCCGTTCAGTGGAAAGTACGACGGACTGTCCGTCGGATTGTATGACGAACTAAGTACGCCATACAATCCGCTCGTGTGTACGCGGCATTATACATCCTGTGGTTGAGGAAATTAGTTGGCATCCCCAAAAGGCGTGTAGAAGGTGCCCTGTCTGGCCACAATTGCTCCAACACAGAGGAGACATGTCAGGAAATATTTTTGCTAGTCTATGGGGAGCGTAATGCCATCTATTGTAGATCCTAAGCATAATTTCCCAATGGCTAAAACAGTGGGAAGCTTTGGAGATTCCCCTGAAAGCCGACTTCCACTGGTCTGCTGTAAAAGCAAGGTTTAAATTTAATTCCCACTAGGTGAGGGCAGCTGATGCATGCGTGTTTTTAATATGTTCCAGTGCGTTTTTGGTGTGTTTTACAGTCCAGTGCAGGAAAAAATGCAGCATGTTCTACATTTTTTTCTGAAACTGGAACACACTGGAACTGTAAGCCACTGAAAACCATATAAGCTACTTTCCATGCGTTTTTGATGCAGAAAAAAATGCACTGGACTGTATGTGGTGTGAACTGGCCCATATTGGTATTGATATCCTAAAGTATTGATGTGGATGTTAATAATGTGGTTCCTGGACAGCTGGCGTCTACACCCAAAATGATCTTCACGTCTCCTTGGCTTGTAGTATAATGTAACAAAAATGGAAATTTAACGGTCACACCACTGCTAAGAGGTCCAGATACAACTTCATTCCAATAGAGTTCAGGGGGACAATCCAAAGAGTAATCAACGTTCCATATCTCCATATCGGTACAACATACCCTCCTCAGTGTTAAAACCAAATACCAATTAGCCCATGGTAATGTATGTATAAAAATAAAAAATTAATGGCAGGTTCCACTGAATAAATAATCAGATACAAGAGCCTCAATTTCAGTTCAATTGGATAAAAAACTGAAATAACAAAAATAATAATACATATATGATAAAATATGAACCTGATGAGAATAAATATTAGTAAAACATATCCAAATTGTAATAGGTTTATAACTCAAGCCATACACTATACCAGGGGTCTTCAAACTATGGCCCTCCAGATGTTCAGGAACTACAATTCCCATCATGCCTAGTCATATCTGTGAATGTCAGAGTCTTACAATGCCTCATGGGATGTGTAGTTCCACAACAGCTAGAGGGCCGTAGTTTGAGGATCCTTGCACTATACAGTCTGATTATACAATCTCTAAACAATCTCCTCCAGCCTATCCAACCTCATACATCAGATTCCCACCCACTATCTAAGGTGCACTGTGATAGCTTTGTTTTTTCTAGCCCCGATGAAGATTTAAATTTTTGATCCCCAAAGTGCATTGGTTACACTTTTGATTGTCCCCTAACTTTTATTGGAATAAAGTTGTATTTGGACCTCCTAGGATTGATGTGGCACATTCATTTTCATTTTTGTAAATTTACAAATCTTTTCTTTTTTTAGCAATGCAATCCCGATAGCAAATTTGTCATACAGTTTGTTGGCCTTTTTTGTGTCTCTTATCAGCATTGAACTTAGACTGGACAGGTTTGCGTAAAGTATACAATAACAAGTGTGCCAGCTAAACCATGACATGCCTAAACTAAAAAAGAGAATTTGCAAAAATCCTCCAGGTTCTGTACATGGGGGCTAAGGGTATCATACTGTTCATGTGCATATCTGTGTTCGCATGTTCAGAAGTTCAAGCGTTAGCCAGTGTACAGTACCCATATACTACTACTTAATAGTTCCAATGATAAAGAATTGTACATTTGCTGCCTTTTTCCTATGACAGCATAGAATATGAGATTTTTTGGTATGCCTATTTCAATCTTCAGCAAGTTAGTAATTTTTAGGTAAAAAGTTAGAAGCACCAGAATTGCACCACATTGACCATTAGCATACAATCAGCAATGCATGTGCACCATATTGTCTTATCCCTGTTTTTGTTTATTTGCTTTAATATATCAGCCCCCATGAGTATTTGCTTTACTAAATCAGCCCCTGTGAGTTGTTAAAATGGCTGCTTCCTCTCTGTGTTATGTTTCTAATTGCAGCAGGACAGGTGACCTTGTATAATTATATTTTACTCTTTGCTTCATTTGATGGGGTTTTTAAGATCTATAATTTTTTTCCAATTATCGTGATACAGTTGTAGTAATTTAAAAGTGCGTGCTCTGGGTGGGATTGTAGAATTTGATCTATAATTTTAAAGGTCATTTCAGTGGGAACAAATTGCATTGCTATTTTTTTCATTCAACACAGTTACTCTATACTTTAAATAGCAACGTTGGCCAACAAATCAAGATAGTAATTTCAGTTGTGTTTTTAAAGCAAGAGACATTTAAAAAAAATGAAGACATGGTTATGATTTTTTTCTACACCATTTCTTATCTCTGATACTGATACAGTATTATTCAGTATATGCCTGTGTGTATATATGTGTGTGTATATATACAGTATCTCACAAAAGTGAGTACACCCCTCACATTTTTGTAAATATATTATATCTTTTCATGTGACAACACTAAAGAAACATTTTGCTACAATGTAAATTAGTGAGTGTACAGCTTGTATAACAGTGTAAATTTGCTGTCCGCTCAAAATATCTTAACACACAGTCATTAATGTCTAAATTGCTGGCAAAAAAAGTGAGTACACCCCTAAGTGTAAATGGGCCCAATGTATCAATATTTTGTGTGGCCACCAGCTCCGTGATGTTGTCATGGAGAAGTGGAAGAGGACTCCAGTGGCAACCTGTGATGCTCTGGGGAACTCTATGCCCAAGAGGGTTAAGGCAGTGCTAAAAAATAATGGGGGCCCCACAAAATATTGGCACTTTGGGCCCAATTCGGACTTTTTCACTTAGAGGTGTACTCACTTTTGTTGCCAGTGGTTTAGACATTAATGGCTGTGTGTTGAGTTATTTTGAGGGGACAGCAATTTTACCCTGTTATACAAGCTGTACACTCACTACTTTACATTGTAGTAAAGTGTCATTTCTTCGGTGTTGTCAAATGAAAAGATATAATAAAATATTTACAAAAATGTGAGGGGTGTACACACTTTTGTGAGATACTGTATATTTATATATTGTGAGGGGTTAGCTCGGCAGCGGGTGTGTGTGACCCCCTGGATGGGTTCACAACACAAAGTCAGGCACAGCAGACAGCGGTGTAGGTTCAAAAAACAAAAGATCCGGTTTATTTAGGCTACATGCAGTGATACATATAACAGCCAAACAAAATAAAACAAGAAAATAAATCCTGGTCAGCTTGACCTCTAACTACACACGTAGACTCCCTGTCTAACAACTGGGTGCAGCCTTGTGCTGCCCCAGTCCCTGTCTCTATTGTAGGGGTTTGCCACACAGGCGTTAACTCACCGCACAGAACAGATCTCAGACTCCCCAGTCTATACACACAAAACTGGTTCCAGGATGGAGCATCTCCCTAAGCATGCTGGGGTTTTTTGTAGAGGTCTTAATGAGCCCACTTACTTCAGCTGGGCTCATTAACTCTTCCCCTCTAATTGTAAAAGTCTGCATAAAGCCTGAATCTAGGACACACATATTTACCATCCTGGATACAACCAGGTGACTTTACCTGCCTGCTGCCACATACCCCCCCCTCTTGTTTCAACCTTGGGGTTGTAACACCAGCAGTCAGACACGCATGTATCCGAGACAAAGCATCCACATTCCCCATTTTAACACCAGGGCGATGCTTAACTGTAAAGTTAAATTCCTGTAGGGCCAGGAACCACCTATTTACCCTTCTATTGGTCTCCTTGTTCTGAGCCATCCACTTTAAAGGAGCGTGATCAGTCACCAGGTCAAAGTGCCTACCTAGCAGATAGTACCGAAGGGAATCTAGAGCCCACTTCACTGCTAAACATTCCTTCTCAATCGTGGAGTAATTTACCTCATGGGAATTTAACTTCCTGCTGAGGTAAATGACTGGGTGCTCTTCCCCGTTCCAGACCTGGGATAACACTGCTCCTAACCCAACGTCTGATGCATCAGTTTGTACAACAAAGTTCTTAGAGAAGTCTGGTGAGTACAACACTGGCTGGCTACATAAGGCTGTTTTTAAGGACTGAAATGCTTCCTCAGCCTCTGGGGACCATTTAACCATGACAGACTCTTTCCCTTTTGTCAGGTTGGTGAGGGGCACAGCCTGAGAAGCAAAATGGGGAATGAATCGTCGATAATAGCCAGCGATTCCCAGAAAGGCTCGTACCTGTTTCTTGCTGTTGGGACGTGGCCAACTCTGTATGGCCTCGACTTTATTGACTTGGGGTTTTATCACCCCCCTCCCAATAGTGTACCCAAGATATTTGGCCTCCTCCTGTCCAATGGTACACTTCTTTGGATTGGCCGTAAACCCAGCTTCCCGGATAGAGTCTAGGACTGCTTGTACTTTTGGCAAATGTGAGACCCAGTCTGTGCTATGGATAATCACATCATCCAGGTAAGCTGCAGCATATTTCTGATGGGGCCTCAGAATCTTATCCATTTTCCGCTGGAATGTTGCCGGTGCATTCTGTAACCCAAACGGCATTCTCTTATATTGGAATGCCCCATCTGGGGTTACAAACGCAGTTTTCTCCTTGGCCGACTCGGCCAGGGGAATTTGCCAATACCCTTTGGTGAGATCAAGAGTTGTCATATATCGGGCTGTTCCCAGCCGGTCAATCAACTCATCTATACGCGGCATGGGGTAGGTGTCAAATTTTGTAACTTTATTTAATTGTCGAAAATCGTTACAAAACCGCCAGCTCCCATCAGGTTTGGGCACTAGTACGATAGGACTGGACCAGTCACTCTGGGACTCCTCTATCACACCCAAATCCAACATCCTTTGAACCTCCCCACGTATTGCCTCCCGTCGGGCCTCTGGTATTCTATAAGGTTTTAGTTTTACCCTTTCTCCTGGCGGGGTGATAATGTCATGCTCTACGCCAGATGTTTGTCCCGGAAGCTCAGAGAAAATCTCTTTGTTACGAAGTACAAACTCTTTAACCTCCTGTTGTTGGGCTTTCGATAAGGTGTCTGCTATTCCAACCTCAGGAACTAAGCAATCAGGCTGTACTTGTGACAAAGTCTCTGCGACTAGGGATTCCCTATCCCTCCAGGCTTTCAGCAGATTGACGTGATAGATCTGCTCCGGCTTTCGCCTTCCTGGCTGTCTAACCCTGTAGTTCACCTCACTAATTTTTTCAATTACTTCATATGGACCTTGCCATTTGGCCAGAAATTAGCTTTCAACCGTAGGGACTAGCACCAAGACCCTATCCCCCGGGGAAAAAGTACGTGTCTTGGCCCCACGGTTGTACACTCTCTGCTGTGCTAACTGCGCTTGGGTTAAATGTTCCTTTACAATTGGCATTACCTGTGCAATTCTATCTTGCATCAGGGCAACATGCTCAATCACACTCCTGTGAGGAGAACTCTCATTTTCCCAAGTTTCCTTGGCGATATCCAGCAGCCCTCTTGGGTGTCTCCCATAGAGCAACTCGAAGGGTGAGAAACCCGTAGAGGATTGGGGTACCTCCCTAATGGCAAACATCAGATAGGGTATTAGACAATCCCAATTCTTTCCATCTCTATCCACCACCTTCTTTAACATTTGTTTTAGGGTTTTGTTGAATCTTTCAACCAACCCATCTGTTTGGGGGTGATACACAGATGTACGCAATTGCTTCACTTTGTACAACTTGCATAATTCTTTCATAACCCGGGACATAAAGGGTGTACCTTGGTCCGTAAGCAGTTCCTTACAAATACCCACGCGGCTAAAAACAAGAGATAGCTCTTTGGCTATGGTTTTGGCCGAGGTATTTCGAAGAGGAATTGCTTCCGGATAACGGGTGGCATAGTCCAATATAACCAAAATGTACTGATGCCCCCTAGCGGACTTCATTATCGGACCTACCAAATCCATTGCGATCCTTTCAAAGGGGACCTCAATGATAGGAAGAGGTACCAGCGGGTTACGGAAATGTGGCATAGGTGCCGACTTCTGACACACAGGGCAGGAGGAACAATAATTTTCTGTTTCCTTCATGACCCCAGGCCAATAGAATCTCTGCAGTACCCTCTCTCTGGTTTTTTCGGTCCCCAGATGACCTCCCAGAATGTGCCCATGGGCCAATTCTAACACCAACTTCCTGTAAGGTTTGGGCACCACAAGTTGCTCAATGGTTTCTTCTGCCCTTTGAGCCACTCGATACAGCAGGTCCCTTTCCACAGTGAAGTACGGGTAAGTGCAAGTCTTATCTGGGTTCACTAACTCGCCATCTATTTTCACCACATTTTCCCGTGCCTTTATTAGGGTGGGGTCTTTTAACTGTTCTGTGGCAAAATTTTCCCTGTGAACCTCAAGGTCCGAAAACTCCACAGACGGCATGTTTTCAACTGAGGATGTTGGCTCCTCCCCAGTTTCTCGAGTTTCCCCCGCCAATACCGACAAGGGAAATTCAGGAGAGTCCTCACCACTCCCAGAGGAATTCTGGTCATCTTCCTGGTCTATAGGGGCACCAGTGGGGGGCTCAGGACAATCCCAGAGTTCCCAGAATTTTGGAAAATCCCTTCCCACAATAGCATCATGTGGTAAGTGAGACACTAACCCCACCTGATGAGAGAGGTTATCTTTGGGGGTCTCAAAAAACACTGAAGTTACAGGATACTCTCGGGTGTCCCCATGCACACAAATAACAGCCACCCTGTTCTTCCCAGAGACCTCTGTAGTAACTAATTCAGCTTTTATCAATGTTACCAGGCTACCTGAATCTAGCAACACATCAACATGCCTACCATTAATACACATTTTACATAAATGTCTCTCAGGTCCCCGAATGGCAGTGCATGCAACTGTCGCAAACAGCGACTGACGTCTCTCCCTTATAAGGTCACATTGCATAGGCTCATCCACAACTGGGCAATTGGCTGCAATATGTCCCTCTTGCCGGCAGCGGTAGCAAATAATATTTTTCGCTGCCTCTTGCAGCATGGGCTTCCTGGGCTTCTCCCGCCAGACCTTAGGTAGAACTCCCACCCTCTCACTCTCTCCACCCTCACCCCTTGGAGTCATCTTACCCGCCACTGGGGATGATCTGGTCTTAGGGGGGAAAGTCCGTGAGTCCCTGGAAGAGGTGGTCAGGTTCTCTGTAGCCAAGTACCTCTCAACCAGATCCACAAGTTTATCGGCATTTTCTGGGTCTCCATGGCTTACCCATTTTTGGATGGCAGTAGGAAGAGCTCTCAGGAAACGATCCATAACCACACGTTCCACAATGTTTGGTGCAGTCAAAGTCTCTGGCTGCAGCCACTTCCTGCTCAGGTGAATGAGATCATACATTTGAGACCTGGGAGGTTTTCCAACCTGAAAAGTCCAGTTATGCACACGCTGAGCCCGGACGGCCAGGGTGACACCCAGCCGTGCCAATATTTCTGCTTTTAGCACCACATAGTCTTTTGCTTGGTCAGGCTCTAGGTCATAATAAGCTTTCTGCGATTCCCCAGTTAACAGAGGGGCCACCAGTCCAGCCCATTGCTCCTTAGGCCACTTTTCCCTTTCAGCAGTCCTTTCAAATGTGGTCAAAAACACCTCCGGATCATCCTCTCCAGTCATTTTTGTCAGTAAACGGCTCACACCAAAGGATGCGGTATTATTGTAACCACTTGCTTCATTGGTCTGCGGACGTTGCTGTATTAATGTCTCTATTTTCTGTTGAAAATTCTGCTCTTGTTTCTGCAACAGGTCTATAAAGCGGGCTTCAGATCGCTGCTGGGCTTGTTGCTGAGCTTCCAAACTCTGCTGGTGAGCCTTCTGCTGATTTTTCAAACTCTGCTGCAAAGTTGCATTTATCTGCTGCTGGGCTGCAAGGCTCTTTTGTAAACCTGCATTTGTTTGCTGCTGATTTGCATTGGCTTGTTGCTGGTTTGCATTTGCTAGAGCCAGCTGTCTCAGTATCTCCTCCATGCTGGCCTTAACAAAAAAAAAAAAAAAAGTGCCAAAATTCTCCACCAACTGTGAGGGGTTAGCTCGGCAGTGGGTGTGTGTGACCCCCTGGATGGGTTCACAACACAAAGTCAGGCACAGCAGACAGCGGTGTAGGTTCAAAAAACAAAAGATCCGGTTTATTTAGGCTACATGCAGTGATACATATAACAGCCAAACAAAATAAAACAAGAAAATAAATCCTGGTCAGCTTGACCTCTAACTACACACGTAGACTCCCTGTCTAACAACTGGGTGCAGCCTTGTGCTGCCCCAGTCCCTGTCTCTATTGTAGGGGTTTGCCACACAGGCGTTAACTCACCGCACAGAACAGATCTCAGACTCCCCAGTCTATACACACAAAACTGGTTCCAGGATGGAGCATCTCCCTAAGCATGCTGGGGTTTTTTGTAGAGGTCTTAATGAGCCCACTTACTTCAGCTGGGCTCATTAACTCTTCCCCTCTAATTGTAAAAGTCTGCATAAAGCCTGAATCTAGGACACACATATTTACCATCCTGGATACAACCAGGTGACTTTACCTGCCTGCTGCCACAATATATATATATATATATATATATATATATATATATATATATATATATACAGTGCCTTGCGAAAGTATTCGGCCCCCTTGAACTTTCCAACCTTTTGCCACATTTCAGGCTTCAAACATAAAGATATAAAAAAAATTTTTTTTGTGAAGAATCACCAACATGTGGGACACAATTGAGAAGTGGAACGAAATCTATTGGATAATTTAAACTTTTTAGCAACTAAAAAACTGAAAAGTGGTGCGTGCAAAATTATTCCGCCCCTTTACTTTCAGTGCAGCAAACTCACTCCAGAAGTTCAGCAAGGATCTCTGAATGATCCAATGTTGTCCTAAATGACTGATGGTGATAAATAGAATCCACCTGTGTGTAATCAAGTCTCTATATAAATGCACCTGCTCTGTGATAGTCTCAGGGTTCTGTTGAAAGCGCAGAGAGCATCATGAAGACCAAGGAACACACCAGGCATGTCCGTAATACTGTTGTGGAGAAGTTTATAGCCAGATTTGGATACAAAAAGATTTCCCAAGCTTTAAACATCCCAAGGAGCACTGTGCAAGGGATCATTTTGAAATGGAAGGAGTATCAGACCACTGCAAATCTACCAAGACCTGGCCGTCCCTCTAAACTTTCAGCTCAGACAAGGAGAAGACTGATCAGAGATGCAGCCAAGAGGCCCATGATCACTCTGGATGAACTGCAGAGAACTACAGCTGAGGTGGGAGAGTCTGTCCATAGGACAACAATCAGTCGTACACTGCACAAATCTGGCCTTTATGGAAGAGTGGCAAGAAGAAAGCCATTTCTCAAAGATATCCATAAAAAGTCTCATCTAAAGTTTGCCACAAGCCACCTTGGAGACACACCAAACATGTGGAAGAAGGTGCTCTGGTCAGATAAAACCAAAATCGAACTTTTTGCCCACAATGCAAAACTATATGTTTGGCGTAAAAGCAACAAAGCTCATCACCCTCAACACACCATCCCCACTGTCAAACATGGTGGTGGCAGCATCATGGTTTGGGCCTGCTTTTCTTCAGCAGGGACAGGGAAGATGGTTAAAATTGAGGGGAAGATGGATGCAGCCAAATACAGGACCATTCTGGATGAAAACCTGTTGGAGTCTGCAAAAGACCTGAAACTGGGACGGAGATTTATCTTCCAACAAGACAATGATCCCAAACATACAGAAAAATCTACAAAGGAATGTTTCACAAATAAACGTATCCAGGTGTTAGAATGGCCAAGTCAAAGTCCAGACCTGAATCCAATCGAGAATCTGTGGAAAGAGCTGAAAACTGCTGTTCACAAACGCTCTCCATCCAACCTCACTGAGCTTGAACTGTTTTGCAAGGAAGAATGTGCAAGAATTTCAGTCTCTCGATGTGCAAAACTGATAGAGACATACCCCAAGTGACTTGCAGCTGTAATCGCAGCAAAAGGTGGCTCTACAAAGTATTAACGCAAGGGGGCTGAATAATTTTGCACGCCCCACTTTTCATTTTTTTATTAGTTAAAAAAGTTTCAAAAATCCAATAGATTTCGTTCCACTTCACAATTGTGTCCCACTTGTTGGTGATTCTTCACAAAAAATAAAATTTTTATATCTTTATGTTTGAAGCCAGAAATGTGGCAAAAGGTTGAAAAGTTCAAGGGGGCCAAATACTTCCGCAAGGCACTGTATTTATTTATTTATTTTGCTTTGTTTGCACAGACATGGGCTTTGCTCCTTAACTGCAGATAGGAAGCAGGAAACTTTATTATAGAGAAAAAGAGTATACCATAGATGCAGCTACAAACCTATAAACACTGCCATCTACTGGTTGAAAAAATATACCTCTACTATAAGGTGCAGTAGTTGTTGCACAAAATACAATTATGTATTCTAAAACCCTCACTCAACAGATACTCCTTATATTAGTCCCATTTTGGATCTCAGTTCCATAAATCTGTTTCTTGTACATGGTTATGTCAAAGCAGTTGCAATCTTCATCAGCAGCTCTGATCCACTTTTTTATGAGTTAGAACTCTTTGCATCTTACCCTATGAATCTGGCTCTGGTTTTAAGCTTGGTTAACACTTGTGCGATGCGGGAACCCTGCAAATCCACTGCGGGTTCCCACATCTCACCCAACACTGCTGGGAGTGTCAATACATTGTTATTGACACCCCCATTTCAGCTTACATATCGCACTGAGAACTAACAGTTCGGACATGAATCATGAACACCCATGTTCAGTTTGAAGTGTTTGTTAGGCCGCGTACACACGGGCGGACTGTCTGACGGACTTGGTCCGCTGAAACGTGTTTCAGCGGACAATCCGCTCGTGTGTGGGCTTCAGCAGACTTTTTCAGCGGACAGTCTGGCGGACTAAGTCTTTCGGAATTTCCGTAATATTGTCCGTCCAAACTTGGTTTCAGCGGACAGTCCGCTCATGAGTAGGCTAGTTCGACGGACTAAGTATGGCGCATGCTCAGAAAGGATTTACACGGCCGAAGGTTGCATTGCAGTGTATTGGACGTCGTATTTCTAGTCCCGTCGTACGTGCCGTACACGTCATCGCGCAAACTTTCAGCGGACTGTCTGTTCGTCGTGTGTGGTCAAGTCCGTTCATTCAAAAGTAGGACGGACTGTCTGTCGGATTGTCTGAAGGACTTAGTTGGACGGATAGTCCGCCCGTGTGTACGCGGCCTTAGTTCATTAAATTTTGAACACACTGAAGCTTCATCGACAATTACACTTCTACCGATTTTACCTTGTTTGTGTCTTGGTGTAGAATTCTGTATCCCTTTTGAGATTCACTGTACGCCACGAGTACATTTTTCTTTGCACAAGCATCCCATTTTGTATGTTTTTCTTTTGGATGTGCACATAGGCTTTGCTTCATATTTTTTTCGATCATTCAAATTTGGGGCCTTTTTATTCCACAGTTCATATGGAGTTTTCTCAGTTGATTTTCCTTGTAGTGCATTTTTGAGATAGTGGGGGGAGGCAATTATGACCACATGCTATACGGTTGGCATATCTACATCAAACAGCATGGTTCTTCCACTCTCCTATGTATTATCACACTGTGTATTCAGTTCCGTTGTCTGTGTACAGTACACTTGGTATTTTACCAAATGTGTTGTTTACTTGAGCCAGATACTGTTCAAGTTTCTCTGGTACTTCACTTTTGTTGTTTTGCAGATATAGTGTAGCATACCTGGAGTAATCATCTATAAAAGTGAGAAAATACCTCCTCTTTCCTGGAGTCAATGTTTTGTCCAATGCACCGCAAAGATCTGAATGAATTAAGTCTAGAAGTCTCTTAGCTCTGCTGTTACTCTGCTTTGGAAAGGCCTTTCTTGTAATTTTTCCTTTTATGCAGCTGGTTAAGGATGAGCCGAACACCCCCCTGTTCGGTTCGCACCAGAACCTGCGAACAGACCTAAACTTCGTGTGAACTTTAGAACCCTATTAAAGTCTATGGGACTCGAACATTCACACTCTAAAGTGCTAATTTTAAAGGCTAATATGCAAGTTACTGTCCTAAAATGTGCTTGGGGACCTGGGTCCTGCCCCAGGGGACATGGATCAATGCAAAAAAAAGTTTTAAAAATTGTCATTTTTTCAGGAGCAGTGATTTTAATAATGATTAAAGTGAAACAATAAAAGTGTAATATTCCTTTAAATTTCGTACCTAGGGGGTGTCTATAGTATGCCTATGAAGGGGCGCATGTTTCCCGTGCTTAGAACTGTCCCTGCACAAAGTGTCATTTTGCAAGGAAAAAAGTCTTTTAAAATCACTTTCCATTGTCGGCTCCCGTAATACTCAATGAGTGTCCTCTGTATTAGACGACAATTTATTCATTGATAAAAAAAAAAAGCGAGGGGGTTCCCCTGAATTCAATTACCAGGCCTTTCAGGTCTGGTATGGATATTAAGGGGAACCCCGTGTCAAATTTAAAAAAAAATTGACGTGGGGTCCCCTTAAATATCCATACCAGACCCTTCAGGTCTGCGTTACATCAGAGGGGGGCGGGTCACCCATACGTCACTGGGGAACTCCATGGCTTTCCTCACCAGCGTCAGAGGGGGCGGGTCAAGTGTCGGGTGGCCCCGCCCTCCTAATATAAGAAACGTCAGCGCTGGGATCCCTGCAGTGTCTCCGCAGTGGAGACAGAAGATGGATGCATGTATGGACAGCGCTGGACTGAGAGATCCCCCGTCGCTGGATCAGATCAGCCATCGCTGGACCCCGGAGAGATGATCATACGTTGCTGGATAGCAAGTGTGGATTAGCACCGCTGGAATCTGAATCTGAAGGGCCTGGTAATTGAATTTAGGGGAACAACTACACTTTTTTTTTTAATCAATGAATGAATTGTCCTCCTTGGCTGTGTTAAAAATCCTTGTTGCAGTTCAGCTGATACAGTTCATCTGTAATTGTAGCTTTTGCAAGTAAGATATCCCCTTTTGTGATGGAACAACTGTCACCTTGAAAGGTCACTTCTACTGACAAAAGGTGAGTGTCAAGAGCAGGGATGTAGAAGACATTTTTCACAGCTATCTTTCTGGTGACACCCTGAGAAATAGGACATTAAAGAAAACCCTTCCCATTTCTTTCTGATTCTATTATTTGGCCATTAACTGTCGTGATTTTTTCTGTTTTACTCTGGTCAAGGTGAATAAAAAAAATTCTGTCATTTGTCATGTGACTCGTAGCTCCTGAAGCTACACACCATGCCTGCAATGATGAGGTGCAACGCTTCTTCCTTCACACTTTTGGCCACTTGTAGTTTAGTTTATTTTTGTATTCTAACTTTCCAGATTCTGCAGTCTGCTTTTAAAATGCCTTCTTTCTTGCACATAAACATTCACGTGTTTCTTATTGAATGTTACTGTTTTATTTCTTATTTTTCATCATTAAAGCAGACTTTGTGACAGAAGCACCGTCACTATTAATGTTTTATGTTTTACACTTAATTTAATCCACAAGCTTGCCCTTAACATGTTCCAATGTCAGTTCATTATCTGCACCTGCACAAAGTGCTGTGACAATTATTTCTTAACTTTCTGGTAAGCCACTGAGTAATAGTGCTGCAACATGAAATCTTTTATTTCTTCTCCTATACCTCTCAGGCATTCAACCATTTCCAGGATGTTTCTTATATAATTCTACAAATCTTGACCTTTCATCAGCTTGGTTTGGTATTGCTTTCCAATCAAATACAGTTTATTGCTGATAAAAGCTCTTTCATGCACCCTTTGTAATCCTTCCAACATTTCTTTATCAGTTTCACACTTACATTTATGTATGATTTGATCATCTTTGATGCTAAGAGAGATTGTGCTCTGAGCTATTTGGTCTTTCTCTATCCATTCATCTGAAGGGTTTTCTGCCTGACTTCATTTACACGTACCTTCTCTTATTAGCAGTATTTTCATCTTGAATTTCCATGACTGGTAGTTCTGGTTTGTCAGATTTGCAAATAAAAGCTTTGTTGCAGCTGTGTTACTGGCCATTCTCTTTATTTTCTTACAGTCTTCGTTCTGTTGCCATATCTTGCATTTCTTTAGCTGTAGCTGGCTATGACAAGGTTCTCAGCTTTTCTCTGGGTGGGTATCTGGACTCGTAAACTGTTCGAAATTCTGTATATAGCCCTAGAGAACAGACAGCACAGAATCCACATGGGCTTTGCTGCTTAACTGCAAACAGGAAACAGAAAACTTCATTATAGAGAAAAGACATAGACTATATCATAGCTGCATCTTATAGACACTGCCATCTACTGGTTGAAGAATATATCTCTACTAAATACTGATGTACAGTAGTTGTTGCACAAAATACAAATCTGTGTTCAAATATTATATATTATATTATATAGGATGAGCCAAACACTCCCCCCCCCCCCCCCAGGTTCGGTTCACACCAGAACATGCGAACAGGTAAAAAATTTGGACAAACAGGCGAACATCGTTAAAGTCTATGGGACTCGAAAATGAAAAATCAAAAGTGCTCATTTTAAAGGCTTATATTATCATAAAAAGTGTTTGGGGACCTGGGTCCTGCCCAAGTTTTTAAAACAGCTGTTTTTCGGGAGCAGTGATTTTAATAATGCTTAAAGGGAAACAGTAAAAATGAAATATTCCTTTAAATATTGTGCTGGGGGAGGGGGTCTATAGTATGCCTGTAAAGTGTCACAGTTTTTCACGTGTTTAGAACATGTTTAGAACAGTACCACAGCAAAATTACATTTCTAAAAAGGAAAAAAGTAATTTAAAACTGATCGCAGCTGTAATGAATTGTCGGGTCTCGGCAATATAGATGAAACTCATTGAAAAAAACAGCATGCCCCCCCCCCCACCCCCCCCCCCCCCCCTCCCATCCGTTGCCAGGCCCTTTGGGTCTGGTATGAATATTAAGAGTTACCCCAAACCAAAAATTTTAAAAAATGTCATGGGGGTTGTTATATCCTCTGAGTTTCACCTCTTCCCTTCTGCCCTGGGGGTTCAATTCCTCTGTATCTTTCACAGACATTTCCATCACTGAATCTCAATTGCCTTTGCAAGGGTAAGGTCTTTCTCTGTTAACAGTCTCTTTTGGCTAGAGTCACAATTCAGTCCCATGACAAACTCATCTCTCAGTGCAGTAGGTAGGTACTCCCCAAAAGAACAGGTAGAAGCTAGTCTGCGAAGGGCGAGCACATAAGCTTTAATTTCTTCACCTGGCTGCTGCTGCTTCTGATAAAAATAAAATCTTTCTGCAATCTCTAGTGGTTTAGGCTGGAAGTGACCCTCTAACAGTGTCAGGAGCTCTGCCAATGTCTTAGTTGCTGGTTTTACAGGGAAAAGGAGATCCCTGAGAGTGTCATATGTCTGAGCACCAACCACTGTCAGAAATACTGCTACTTGCCTTTCACATAGGATGGCATTTGCACTGAAATACTGTTCCAGTCTCTCAACCCAGGAACTCCAGGATGTCTGTTCTCAATCAAATTCACTTAATGTCCCGATCAATGACATTTTCCTGCTGGGATCTGTGATTGCTTTAATCCAGGGGACAATCCACACTGCCTTTGTCTCTCTCTCTCAGACTGATAGACACTTTGTAAATCCCATCCTTGTCGCCACTGTTATATCCTCTGAGTTGTGAGAGACACAAGACTCTGGTCTGGAACAATGAATGTTTATTTCAGTACTCACTGTACACTGCAACATGCATCTCAGGACAGTACATCTTATTATGCTCCTTACATGTGCTCTAAGATGGCTACTATGCCCCTTGACCCTTGTAATCACTCCTTGGTGGAGCCAGCCTTAAAGTGACAGTACATGTGGAACCCTTCAGGTATAACACCTTCCATCCATCCCTAAAAAACAAACAAAAAACAACAACAAAACGAGCAAAGGCACAAAACATGAACTAATAACTGTCCAATAACAGTCCTCCAAACACAGGAGATGCACAGGACTTTTCCTGCATCCCGATCCAGGGACAGTTGCGGTGATACAATGTCATTGGATCACTTTCGGTGGCCCCGTCAAAAGTCTCATAACGGGTCTTGAAGCTGAAACCGGTCTGGAGGGCGACAGTGTCATTGAGGGCGGGCAACCAGCGACTCGGGACCGGAGGAAACAGGGCCAGCTGGAATGGGCACCAGCGGTGCCAAGGAGGGATCACCCAGGTCAGTGGGTGAACCAACCTCTGGACCAGGGCTGTAGGGCTCTGTTGGAGCTGAGTTCAAAAGTTCAGAGTCCCCCCAATCATCAGTTCCCGTGCATTCTGATCCACTGGGAGCAGTTCCTTGCAACACTGGTGGCTCAGCCGGCGTCAGGAATTCATGCAGTTGAAAACGAGGACACAGTTGGTTCGCATGCCATCTGCAAATGGAACCATCTTCCAGGCAGACCCTATACATCTTGGGTCCCAAAGTCTCTGCAATGACAGCAGGAAGCCAATGGGTGTTGGAAGCCCCATAAGATTGGGCCCATACCTTTTGTTGGGCTATGAATCGGGGGAGCTCATGGTGTTTGACCATCTTGTCTTGGGACTGCAGTACATGTTCCTGGACTGTTTGAGGGCGGAGCATGTCTAAAACAGTCCATGGCTGCCGACCCAGAAGGAGTTCTGCTGTAGTTTTCCCGGTGGTTGCATGTGGTGTGTTTCTGTAAGCAGACAGGAAGGAGTCCAGCTGCTGGGGTGACAAGGACTGTTGTTTACTTGTAGCCACTGTAGCTTTGAAATAGTGTTTAAAAGTCTGCACAAACCGCTCTGCTTGACCATTTATAGCTGGGTGTTAAGGTGCGGTCAACTTGTGCTTGATGTTGTGGGCAGTCAAGAAACGCTGAAACTCCTGACTGGTGAATTGTGCACCATTGTCTGTGACGATTTCACTGGGGTATCCAAATGTAGCAGTGAGATGTAACAGTATGGAAACTTTTGCCTTAGTTGTTGGCTGAGTAACAGGAATTACCTCAGGCCACTTTGAATGGGCATCCACTATGATCAAGAAGGTGTGTCCTCTGATCAGACCTGCAAAGTCCAAGTCTAGGCGAAACCAGGGAACCGTGGGCCAAGTCCATGGCTGGACACACCCTCAAGGAGGGTCTCTTGCAGTTTGTGCACATCCAGCACAAGCATTCACATATGTTGTGATATCTGAGTCTAAGTTTGGCCACCACACATAGCCTCGGGCCTTTTGTTTCATACGTATGCCCCCGGGATAGACCCCCCCAGGACAGACTGTACACTGGAGTGACATATCTATATGTCATGCCTGCAGAACATTATTGATGACATGCATGGAGTGCACATACCTGTCCTTTATCACCAGCTGATTGAGCACAGATTCTCTACATATAAAGTAAACAGAATATCCCAAAAAAACATTTTTCTATACATCCTTATTACGACTTAAAAAAATCAGAAACGCTGCTGCTTTTCTAGCCATGAGTTACTTAGTCTTAGAGTTTGGTGGCTGAAAGGTATCAGCATTTTGGTGTTTTTAATAACTGCTGAAAAAAAAGATCTTTTATGGGAAATGTATGTTGTTTTTGATTTACTATACTTCTAACTGCATAATAATACTGAAATGAAGTGCATAATGTTCATAAGAAGACTGTCCAACTGCATGGACTGGAGGACTGGGGGTGCCTTTGTGGTAGTCTGCTGTTACAAATGACTGTCACTGGCTAGCTAGCTGGAGTCTTTAGTACTAATAACTTCCTCAAACCAACTGTCAGTGCAGTGGTTCTTAATTTTATTTTGTGGCTCTTTTGGGGGTTTTTTAACAGCAAAACTAAAGGCTCAGCAAACCTAAATGGTCGTATGTGGCTAAGCGATTCCTGTGAGCCTAAGCATGAGTGCTTTTGGGGAAAAAAAAACGTAGTTGCCATCTTCCCAGCCCTTCCATCGCTCTTGGGAAAAACTTCAAACCAATGAGATCAAAAAAACAACAGGCGCTATAGCTGCCTTTATGAAGCTGGGTCATGGCTTTAAGCTCAATGAAATATGCATGGAGCCAGCAGAGTGACAAAAAAAAGATTACAAAGTATGTAATAAAGCCAAGTTGCAATCTTTAAGATAATAATATATAATATATATTTTATACTGTGCTAAGGTTCTAGTGTCTGTGTGGATGAAATACATATTATGAGTCATGGCAAGACTTTTAATTGGCATTTTGACTTAATAAACCCTTGCTTTAGTAGAATATATTGAAGCCCATTAGAGCATATAAGTTACCAGGCAGCAGCATAACTACAATTGTGAACACAGAAAAACAATTGGCAGACCAGGCAGGAAGTAATTACATAGAGATGCACCTAACTAATCACACACTGTTGTATAGTGATGAGCTTTCCTTTTTAGAGTATATTTGGTAACTTTTAAACCCCATGACAGCTGTATGTAACATAAATGTTCTGTTATTATTTTCAGGCTCCTTTGCATTATCCATTCCTTTTGGAATGTACCAGAAACTGAGTACTGGTTATTGGTACGGACCACAGACCTACTGCATAGAAGCTTTCCCTACAGTCATCCATCAGAAGGCTTTCATACTATACACTTTTCTTGCAGTGTATTTATTACCACTTCTAACAATTTGTGTATGCTATGCTTTCATGCTGAAGAGAATGAGCAGACCTGTTGTAGAGCCCATTGACAACAACTACCAGGTAAGTTGGGGGAGTAACTAGCAAACAATAGACAAAGATCAATCAATGCAACGTTACTTGTTATTCATTACATTCTAAAATAAACAAACAATCAAGTGAGATGATCATCTGTTACTGACTGTTTCATACTCACTCAAGCTACTCCAGCTAAAACTGCATTGCCATTGTATCTGAAAAGTAGCAACCCCAGGACCTCAAAAGAGTACACTACCACTGTCTACTTTTGGGGATCAACTTCCCAGAAGAGACTTCCACTGAATTAATCACCTCAATATCCACCAATAACAATAACTTTTTTGCTGATTCACCAGTACGGCGCAGTATTCCACACACAAAAGAAAACCATTCACACTGTGTAACAATTTGCAAAAACATAGTTGTGCAACATTTGCAAATATGTGGAAGCTGCACTGCCTTGTCACAGCCCCTCTGTATAGTGCAGTCCTAACTCTAGTCTGTGGGGGTTTTCAGGTTCAAATATATTATATATATATATATATATATATATATATATATATATATATATATACACATTATATCAAAATTATCGGGATGCCTGCTTTTACACGCACATGATCTTTAATGTCATTCCAGTCTTAGTCCGTAGGGGGTTCAATAATGAGTTGGCCCACCCTTTGCAGCTTTAACTCTTTTGGGAAGGCTGTTCCTACACTCCAAACTCGCTCATCCATGTCTTTATGGACCTTGCTTTGTGCACTGTCCAAATCATTTGGTGGAGGGGGGGGGGGGGGGGGTATGGTTCGGGGTTGTTTGTCAGAGGTTGGGCTTGGCCCCTTAATTCCAGTTAAGGGAACTCTTAAGGCATCAGCATAACAAATCATTTTGGACAATTTCATGTTCCAAAGTGACTGCACACCAGTGCACAAAGCAAGGACCATAAAGACATAGATAATCAAGTTTGGGGTGGAGGAACTTGACTGACCTGCAGTCCTGACCTCAACCCAATAGAACACCTTTGGGATGAATTTGAGCAGAAATTGTGAGCCAGGCCTTCTGTTCCAAAATCAGTGCTTGACCTCACAAATGTATTTCTGGAACAATGGTCAAAAACATTCCAATATACACACTTCTAAACCTTGTGGACAGCTTTCCCAGAAAAGTTGAAGCTGTTATAGCTGCAAAGGGTGGGCCAACTCAATTGTGAACCCTGCGGACTAAGGCTGGAATGCCATTAAAGTTCATGTGCGTGTAAAGGCAGGCGTCCCAAATTTTGGCAATATAGTGTATATATAGATAGACACACTTTCACACATATATATGTATATGCATCAGGTATAGGCAGCTCATTCCTCCTTAAAGGCGCAGGATCACACCAGAAACCCACATCGCCTTGTCACCTGCCTGCACCTTTATGGAGGAATGGGCATGTAATTTCCCAATACTATGTGGTAGCAGATGTAGAAGATAGGGCCATCACTTCAAACACTGACATTAGAAACTGACATTTTCCCCTGTTGAAGGTAAAATAATTGGCTCTGGTATCAGCATGGTTCAGTATGTCCTGGATTTGCATTTTCAACTCACTGATTGACATACTTGTAGCCCGTAACTGAAAGTACAACTGTACCTTTAAAGCAGTTGTCCTTTAACTTATTCCCCCTCCCCTTCAACTTCCTGGGTGTAGCCCTCCTTGTGTCAGTATATCTTCCTTCTCATTACAGCAATCCTTCACTATGCATTCCTTTGGGTGAGCCATACATTTCCAGCAGGGATATTTGCATTGCAAAGGCTATGTGTTGCTGGGCAGAGCTGCACAGTTATTCCATATCCTTAAACGCTTGAAAGCATAAAAGCCATATCATGCATATCAAGCCATAACTGAAAATCTATAAAATATATTTGCCTGTGTTGTGCCTCACTGATATATTCAAAAAAAACTAATTATGTGTTCTGCTTTCTTAAGGTCCAGCTTTTGGCAGAGAGATCTCAGGCAGTGCGAGCAAAGATATCCAAAATGGTGGTGGTGATAGTCCTGCTTTTTACCATCTGTTGGGGGCCAATCCAGCTTTTTATTTTGTTTCAAGCATTTGATTCCAATTTCCAGCAAAGTTATGCAACCTACAAACTAAAGATTTTTGCTCATTGTATGTGTTACTCTAACTCATCGGTCAATCCCATTGTGTATGCGTTCATGGGGGCAAACTTCAGGAAGTCCTTTAAGAAAGCCTTTCCATTCATTTTCAAGCCAAAAGTTGAGTGCATCACTGGAGCAGTTGGTAACACAGAAATGCATTTTATATCATCAGGAACTTGACTTGTCTATTTAAAGCACTCTTTTTTCAGTCTGCAATAACTACTGAGGCTCTGTCCAACAAATTATTTTATGGGGAGAAGGTATGATGTAAATATTTAAAAGCTTTTAATAACTAGTAATAGGGTTTATTACACTGTGGAAATTATTCATTTGACAATATATGTAAATTCTATGCATTGCCTATGCATTGGGGCCTGTACCCAGTTTTCTGCCACCTCTAAATGCTTAGAATGTTTTGTAGGTGATGTGTCTTAAGTTATGTCATAGTTTGCCTCCAAGATGTGAATGTTATGTGTTTTTAGAAACATTCAAATTACAAACAATGCAAATGCCATGCTTCTGTGTCTTGCCCTAAACATGTATCCAAGTGTATTATTTACAGCATATTGTTCAGGTACAGTATATGTATCTTTTGATCCAGCAAAGATTTTGCACACGTTAATACACTACAACAATCCTAAAATAGTATGGTCACCCATATTTCGGGGCAGGATGTATACTGTTGGGTTACCAGCATCAGCCAACAACTGAACATATCTAAATGATACCTTGCTCTTATTGCTGGATTCTATTTTTCATTTTATATATCTCATCTCGTAGCTGGATTGTTTATTCATTTCATAGCATGGCAAATCCATCGAGAGTGTGATACATTCTCTTATGGATTTATAATGGCCACAGTTAGAGGGTAAAGTTGTAAGTTCCAGAGAATTATTGTGTTTTGGGGTTCCCAACAAAAAAATGAAAATAATTATTTAATCCATCTATGTGCGCTAAAATTTAAGACTACATGGATTTGGCCTTAAAGCTGAAGTTTACCTTCATTACAGGTAAGTGATTTCACTGAAGCTGTAGAAGAAAAAAATAAATAAATCAGCTGAAACATCAGCTTTAAGGTTGGGGGTTTGCCAATCTAAATTGTTCAAAGATGTGTAGAAGACATCAAACTTGTATAGACCATCAGCAGATGTCAGAATTATTTAAAATAACATTTTAAACTTTAACAAAATTGAGAAGAATGAAAAAAAAAATCTTAAATATTTTTAAATTGAACAATAGGTTGGTATTCCTATGCCATGTATCTTTAAGTCTAAACTGGGAAAAAGACAGAAAACATGCATATGTAGGCACAGTACTTATACCAATTTACTGCTACTTTCAAATGTTTTTTTTTTTTTTTTGTTAATGTACTGGCCTGTTGCTTCAACCCATTATAACAAAAAACAGGAAATCGCCCGAGGTGAATGTGTTTAGTTAACAATTTACAGAGTAAATGGAGTCTGAAAATTTATTAGGGCTGCAACTAACGATTATTTTCATAATAGATTAATCGGCCGATTATTTTTTCGATTAATCGGATAAAAAAAAACGGAAAAAGGGAAGAAATATATATATATATATATATATATATATATATATATATATATATATATATATATATATATATATATATATAGATATATATATATATATATATATACACATACACACACACACACACCTGTCCCCCCCAGTATACATGACACATTTCTCCCCTCTCAAATGGTGTCAATGCCTCAGCAGCTCAGTGCTGCCCTCCCCCCCCCCCTGTGGTGTCTAGGGTTTTCTCACCCCTTCATGGTGACAGCGGCTCCTCCTCGGTGTGCCGGGGTGGTGTGGGGCGGAGTCTCAGTCCGGACCCGCCACACATGATTGGGCTGACTCCTCCAAATGGAGCGAAGGGCACCCCGAAGCCGGGAGATGGATGCATGCATGTACAGAGCACAACCTCCAATCACGGCAGTGCTGGAAAGCGGCCCGGCGAGGGCTTGCCGCGCCTGCGCTCTGCGGCGGGTCTATCGGAAGGCTGCTGGGTAGAGGGGGGAGGAGGAGCCGAAAGCAGCGCAGGCGCGTTGCTGGCGGGACGTAAGCTGGGTGGAGAATGTAAGCAGGCGTCCTCATGGACGTGGTGCATGCGTAGGACACGGGAGGATACACAGGATTCTAATGGACCGACGGGGGGAAGCTGCGGACTAGGGGTGCAACGGATCAAAAAACTCACGGATCGGATCGTTCCTTGGATCAAAGTCACGGATTGGATACATTTTCGGATCAGCAAAAAAAATAACACTATCCCCTGCCCCCCACAGCCACATTTATTATTTATTAACGTTTATTTAAATAAAAGGTATAACACTATCCCCCCCCCAATAAAATGCAGCTTATTACAAGCATAAAAACATAGTCAGCATATCACTGATGATTTGCGCCAAGCTCACCACCGATCAAAGTTCCTCCAAACAGACCGCTGTGATGAGTCCCGGGATGCCTATTGGCGCAAATCGTCAGTGATATGCTATGTTTTTATGCTTGTAATAGGCTGCATTTTATTGGGGGGGGGGGGGAGATAGTGTTGTACCTTTTATTTAAATCAACAATGTGGCTGTGGCGAGCAAGTGGAAAGGCTTAGATAGGATTAGATAATAACTAACTACTATCTAATAGATAGTAGTTAGTTATTAGGTTAGATTAGGTAATAAATATAGTGGTACCTGCATAAAAGAAGTTTTGAATGAGGGCAGGCAAGGCATCCAGCGTGGCTCCTCCAGAATTCCTTCACTTGGGCTGACACAGGCTGAACAACGCGCTGGGGGTGACGTCAGCGCGCAGCTCACTGCCGCCGGGTGTACCAAGATGGCCGCCAGCTCCGGAGCTAGGCCGAAGCCGCGGCCTTAGGAAACGTATGGATCGCATGGTGCGGACCAACTAATCAATAATGAAAATCGTTGACAACGATTTTCATTATCGATTATTAGCGATAATATTGATTAATCGTTTCAGCCCTAAAATTTATTAAAATAGTCATTCAAACATAAACATGAATCATAGCCAAGATATTGAAATGATATATACAGAAGAAACGTATCATAGTATAAAAAGTAAATTGCAAAATACACAGGCATAAAAAGTATCCCAATGCATTTCACAAGACCATGCTCGCTTCATCAGAGTTAGATGCATGTGTAGTACATCTGTAGGGGGTATAATGAACCAAATAAGTATCAACACAGACATGGTATCGTGACAGTTAGTCAAGAGGGTCCAAAAATGCATTGCCCTATACTCAGCAAAGGCTGGATCAGACTACCAATTGCTCGATACCCAGAGGCGGCAGTAATAAGCGTCCGGCTCAGGAGCTGAGGAGGCAGAGGAAAAAATCAACCCAACAGAACACAAACGGGGGCAGACATGGCTGGGATGGGGGAATGTGTCACCAAAGATCTCCCAGTATCCATTAATAATGTCAACTGAAACATAAATGCATATGTATCACTAGATGCTGCCATACCAGCATAGAAGTAAAGTAGTATATGATAAAAGTATGTATAGGCATGAACCAAGCTGGTTCAATAATGGTATGAACTAACAATCTAGGGGACAATAGAAAAAAAATATATATATACACGTGCGCCTGCCGCAAGATCTGTGACGGTGCCTGCTGGACCCATGGACTCGATCGCCGCGTGACTACCCGCAATTGTGTCACGGAGCTCAAGAATGGGGAGAGGCCAATGTAAACAGCATCTCCCCATTCTGCCTAATGACAGGACACTGATCGTCTGCTCCCTGTCATCGGAAGCAACAATCAGTGTCACAACACACACAGCCTATCCCCCAGACAGTTAGAAACACTCCCCTAGGACACACTTAACCCCTCCCCGCCCCCTAGTGGCGTTATGGCTAATTTGCCTACCTCACATATATACTTACCTATACATAAAATAAGTGATTAAAAACCTTTTATCTATATGAATCAAACCATGAAATTAAGACCGAATGATACCTGTGCAAAAAGCATAACAAATCGAATTTATTTAAACATACTATTGTACAGAAAATAAACATTAGAGATTACCAAATATAATGTGGAGGATACAACCTTAAAAACAACAATGTTACCAAATATGGCTATAATGGTCATACACATCCTTTCAAGAGAATAATATTATATTAAGGCAAAGTCCTATGGTAGAAAGGGTCACAGAAAAGAAAAGAGACATAATAATAATACAGACACAGTATCTATTTTTCCCCTAAGTTACCATTTTTGCAAAAGGGGGGAGGGGGCATACCGGGATGAAGAGAGAGAAGGAAAATACATTACACAGGAATCTTAGGTGTCCAGTCCATGAGAGCTTAAGAGATCTGTCATCTCTAGGGATATTGGTTTTATGTTGTTAGAATACCCCAATCCTACCAATCAGAACTCTTCTGTTATCATTTATAGTTTTGTTCGTCTTCCTTTGGTTCAAAAAATGGTTCCCCTGAAGAAGCCATTGTAATGGCGAAACATGTTGGGACTCTTTTGACCAAGATTAAAATTTTGACTTTATCACACTGAGTAGACGACAATTTTAATTAATGTATTGTATTGTTGTAATTTATTTCTGATAATACATATTTTTATGATTATTCCACTAAATAAAGAACCAGTGTTCATTCCATTTAAAGTATCTATTGTATCTGTTTGTATTTTTTTGGTATTTCCTCTATTTATTAATTTCAGGCACCGCAATAATCCCCCTCCCCCAGTTCTACACTCTGTTCTTCATAATATACTGGGATGAGGTGCCCTATGTATTAGACTCCCTCGCCACACTTTTCTACTTCTCTAACCCTGCAGCCTAATGTTTATTGGTTGAGTTGCCTCAAATTCTGATTGGTTATAATTTCTAGCCCATCATGCTTCCCACCTAAACTTCCGGTGCCTTTCTGTCTATATATGTTGAGTAACTTCCTTTGATCCCCAACCCTGCCAGTTTCGACATTAGCATTTCAAGGACTTGGGAGCCGCAATGTCTGCCTCTCGTCCCAAAGAACAACTTATTTCTATGCAAAAAGCACACCAAAAGATGTTTGGTGTGTTTTGAGATATAGGATTTTATATATATATATATATATATATATATATATATATATATATATATATATATATATATATATAAAACGGGGCATGGAAATTTAATTAGAAAATCCTCACAATGGTTTCCTTAAAGCTCCTTGCTATAAATATTATATTTCAAAATCTCCACCACAGTGGTTAACCCCTTCACTTCAACCCCTTCACAATTTTATTGCATTGATCGCTATATTAATGCCAATGGTCACAAAAATGTGTCAAAATTGTCTGATGTGTCTGCCATAATGTCGCAGTCATGATAAAAATTGCTGATCGCCGCCATTACTAGTAAAAAAAAAATTGCCATTAAACTATTCCCTATTTTGTAGACGCAATAACTTTTGCGCAAACCAATCAATAAACGCTTATTGTGATTTTTTTTTTACCAAAAATATGTAGAAGAATATGTATCTGCCTAAACTGAGGAAAAAAAATGTTTTTTTTTATATATTTTGGGGATATTTATTATAGCAAAAAGTAAAAAATAATCTGTTTTTTCAAAATTGTCACTCTTTTTTTGTTTATAGCGCAAAAAATAAAAACCACAGGGGTGATTAAATACCACCAAATTTTCAGTTAAAGCGACGCAGTGCTGAATCGCAAAAAGTGCTCTGGTCAGGAAGGGGGGAAATCCTTCAGAGGCTGAAGTGGTTAAACAAAAAACAGTCCCAATAATCCTCTTCAAAAGATGGTTATTCTAATCCCACGTGCACAAATCCACATCTGCGATTGGAAAACTTTCACCAATTTGTGAAATACCACCATCTTCTGAAATGGACACTCGCCAGAAACAAGGTAAAAAGATGCCTTTGGGTTATGTTGGGTTAACCATTCCACTCATAAGCATGCCTGAAGAATTCCCAATTGAATGTCAGTAATCACTCCTTGCATCTCCAGATTAATCTCAGGATCTCATAAAAAGCAAACAGCCATAAATGTGCAACATATTATAATTTATTCAAGCATTAAAATAAGTAAAGGGAATTTTCACTCACAAGTGTGGTGCCTATAGACGGGCACCAAGTCTTCCCAGCAATGTTCTTAGGGCTAGCAAGCGTCGTTCCATATCCTGGGATCCAAGCCTCGATTTGGTGTGGGTTGGGGCAGGAAGTGATGTCAGCGTTACCCAGAAGCCTCTACAGATGTTGCATCCAATCATGCATCTTCAGGAACCTAGAGCAGCCATCTTGGTTTGGGTATTTATGCCCTTACTGACGACTGATTGGCAAATCAATTCACCGGACAGTGTTCTGACTGCCTGTGTACCTATCCTGCTAGTTGGTGGTAGTCCTGCAACTGCTATAGCAACTGGTCTTCAAGCCTGACGCCTGATTGTGACACCTACTTTATCTCTGGTATAGCCAAATTCTCTCCTTTCATAGAACTTGTCTACAAATCCTTTCGATTAGGACACTTGTTTGTGTGATACAGTCTCCCATCAGGTCAGAATTACACCTAATTCTCATGAATGTGCCTTTGAGTATTGCTCTTTTCCATTGGGGGTGATGGCAACTGCTACCCATTACGATCTGTACCCTTGAAGTGAGTTCTGGTGTTCAACTGCCCCCATTTTTACAAATCTCCAGATCTAGGAAGTTGATGGTTGTTTGGTGTACATTTACTGTAAACCTAATACCATATTCGTTTGCACTTATGTGTTTTACAAATTTATTTAGATCATCCTGACTTCCTTTCCAAAAAATCAGACTTATTAAAAATATAAAGAAAGGGTTTAGACACCATATTGTCTCAAAGCACTTTAGGCACGCGCATAACAGAGACCCACGACACCTGAAATTTTACGCTATGGACAAAGTAGATCAAAATTGGAGAAATTCTAATTCACGCAGGGAGATATCGCGTAATGAAACTTACTGGATTTTTCAATTGAATACTATGAAACTGAATGGATTGAATGTAAAACTGAATATCAATTGATTTATAGAAGATTATTAGATAAATACATTTGTTTATTTTTTTCATTTTCTTTTTCCATTTTTTTATTTTTTCTAGTATGTTATTAATTTTTCATTTTTATTCACCTTTATTTTTAATTGTATTATTTATCATTGTTATTATTATTATTATTTTCATTTTATTTTCGGGTCTTAAATGGTCATATATTGGTACTTCAGTATAGTCTAAATAGATTTATATGTATTGCCTATACTATACGTAAGGAAATTAATAAAGGCTAATAGTTTTAATTACATTTTTAATGATTTGCAAAGTATGATATGTATGTTAAGACTGTAAAGTCCTTCCAGCAGGGCATATGTTTAGATGCATAGCGGTATAGATAACTAATAGATGAGCATAAACGTTCCGGATGTATAAGCAAAGATAGTATGGGGAAAGGAGGAAACTGTCACACTTGAGAAAATTAAATAAAACACCAGTAGTTAAAATGGCGGTAGACTCACTTCTGGTACAGTCACAGAACACCAGTAAACAAGATGGCGGTAAACGCACTTCCAGTTTGTCCAGCGAATTCTTCAGCTTCCTGAAGACGCATAATTGGATGCAAAATGAGTAGAGGCTTCTTAAGTAATGCTGATGTCACCTACTGCCTCAACCCACACCAAATCAAGGCTTGGATCATATGACCGATCCCAGGAGACGGACCAAAGCTTACAAGCCCTAACAGCATTGCTGGAAAGATTTAGTGCCGGTCTATAGGTACCACACTTGTGAGTGAAAATTCCCTATACTCATTTTAATGATTGAATAGATTATAATATGTCACACAATGATGGTTGTTTGCTTTTTTTATATGAGATCTTGAGATTAATGTGGGGATGCAAGGAGTGATTACTGACATTCAATTGGGAAATCTTCAAGTGTGCTTATATGAGTGGAATGGTTAACCCAACATAAACCAAAGGTGTCTTTTACCTTGTTCCTGGTGAGTGCCCAATTTTAGAAGGTGGTGGTTAGGGATGAGCCGAACACCCCCCGGTTCGGTTCGCACCAGAACTTTCGAACGGACCCCAAATTCGTACGAACTTTAGAACCCCATTGAAGTCTATGGGACTCGAACGTTCGAAATTAAAAGTGCTAATTTTAACGGCTAATATGCAAGATGCTGTCCTAAAAAGGGTTTGGGGACCTGGCTCTTGCCCCAGGGGACATGGGTCAATGCCTAAAATGTTTTTAAAAATGTCAGTTTTGGCGGGAGCACTGATTTTAATGACGATTAAAGTGAAAAAAAAAGTGAAATATTCCTTTAAATATCGTGCCTGGGGGGTGTCTGTAGTTTGCCTGTGAAGTGCCACGTGTTTCCCGTGTTTAGAACAGTCCCTGCACAAATTGACATTAAATGGAAATAACATCATTTAAAACTGCTTGCGGTTTTAATGTTATATCTGGTTCCTGCAATATGGTTGAAAATCATTGAGAAAAATAGCATGGGTAGCCCTCCCTGCCCATTACCAGCCCCTTTGGGTCTTGTACGCATATTAAGGGGAACCCCGTACCCATATTAAAAAAAGGAAATGTGTGTGGCCCCCAGGCCCTATATACTCAGAACAGCAGTATACAGGCGGTGCAAACAAGACAGGGACTGTGTAGGTTTGTTGTGTTAAGTTGAATCTGTTTGTAATTGGTAACTGTTTCAATTCGGTGGACAGGCGCACCCTGTGATCGGTAACAAAGCCACCAGCAGCACTGAAGGTGGGTTCCGAAAGAACGCTGGATGCAGGACAGGCCAGTAGCTCAATTGCATACTGTGCAAGCTCTGGCCAGTGATTCATCCTCAAGACCCAGTAAGCCAGAGGATTTTCGGTGGGAAAGGTGTCCAAGTCTGACCTTGCCCCTAGGTATTCCTGCACCATGTAAATCAGACGCTGGCGATGGTTGCTGGAACCGATCATACCTGCGGACTAAACAATTGTCTGAAAGCATCAGTCAGACGGCCACCTTCTCCACCGCTCCTTCTGACCGATGCCTCAGCAACACGTTGTCCAGGACCAGGAGTTTGTAACCTCCCAGTCTCTGGGAACGCATTGCACAGACTTTTCTGAAAGGCCTCCCGGAGATGTCTCATCCTCTGCTCCCTCTGCGATGGCAAGATAAGGTCGGCAACCTTACCCTTGTACCGTGGATCAAGGAGAGTGGCCAGTCAGTAATGGTCCCTCTCCTTGATCCGGAGAATACGAGGATCCTTCCGCAGGCTTTGCAGGATCAGGGAGGCCATGCAGCGTAGGTTAGCTGAGGCATTCGGTCCGGAGTCCTCTGGGTCACTAAGGACAACATGATCCGCAGCTACCTCCTCCCAGCCATGTACAAGTCCACGGGTTTCTTGGGACTGTAAATCATCCCTACAAGACTGCTGCTGCTGCTGAGTGCCAGCCTCCACCTCCATTCTGACACAATCATCCTCCTCTTCCTCCTCCTCATCCTCTTCCTGTGTGATGGGTGGCACAGCAGGAACACTGTTTGGATAAAGGGGGCCTTGAGAGGCAAGGAAGTCCTCCTCTTCCTGCCTCTGTTCTGCCTCAAGTGCCCTGTCCATTATTCCACGCAGCGTATGCTCCAAGAGGTGGACAAGAGGTACAGTGTCACTGATGCATGCACTGTCACCATCCTTGTGGCCTCCTCAAACGGTGACAGGACAGTGCATGCATCCCTGATCATGCCCCACTGGCGTGGTGAGAAAAAACTGAGCTCCCCTGACCCTGTCCTGGTGCCGTAGTCACAGAGGTACTCATTGATGGCCCTCTGCTGCGTGTACAGCCGCTGCAGCATGGCCAACGTTGAGTTCCACCTGGTGGGCATGTCACATATAAGGTGGTTCTTGGGCAGGTTCAACTCCTTTTGGAGCTCAGCCAGCCGAGCACAGGCATTAAATGATCGGCGGAAATGCACACAGACTTTCCTGGACTGCTTCAGGACATCCTGTAAGCCTGGGTACCTGCCCAAGAACCGCTGCACCACCAGGTTAAGGACGTGAGCTACACAGGGCACATGGGTCAGTTGTCCCTGTCGGAGGGCGGAGAGGAGGTTGGTGCCATTGTCGCAAACCACCATTCCTGGCTTAAGCTGGCGTGGTGTCAACCACCTCTCGGCCTGCCCCTGCAGAGCTGACAAAACATCCACCCCAGTGTGGCTCCTGTCCCCCAAACAAACCAGCGCAAGCACGTCATGGCATCGTTTTGCCTGCGTACTTGCGTAGCCCCTGGAACGCCTACGGAGCACCGCTGGTTCTGAGGACAGAGCACTGGAAGAGGCCATGGAGAAAGAAGAAGAGGAGGGGGTGGAGGAGAGAGGTGTGTCACAACCAATAGTAGCATTTTGGAGACGTGGTGGCGGAACAACCTCCAACACTACTGCACCTTGTCCTGCATCCTTCCCAGCTGCCAGAAGAGTGACCCAATGGGCCGTGAAAGACAGGTAATGTCCCTGTCCATGCCTGCTGGACCATGAGTCAGCGGTAATATGCACCTTACCACTGACCGCCCTGTCCAGCGAGGCAAGGACATTGCCTTCCACATGCCGGTAGAGAGCCGGAATCGCACTTGAGAAAAAGTGGCGTTTGGGGACCTGCCACTGAGGAACCGCACATTGTACAAACTCACGGAAGGGGGCCGAGTCTACCAACTGAAAAGGCAGCAGGGCATGTGGATGGCTGGGAGTGAACTTCTTTCGCCAGTCCAGCAGCTGGGGCAGGGACATTTGCCTGCTATAATTGGACATGGGTGTACTGCTAGCAGAGTGCCCTGAAGCACTTGGCTGTGACACACCTAATTCTACACCTTCATTCCTCTCAGAGCAGGTTTCAGAGAGGACTGAAGGTCTAGTGGGGTTGGAGATGCCAGCTGATGAGGAGCAAGGAGAGGTCCGCTTTGTTCTTTGATGTGGGTCTTTGAGGTACGCTTGCCAACGAGCTGCATGGCAGGTCAACATATGTCTGGTCAAGCATGTGGTGCCCAAGCGGCTGATGTTTTGGCCACGCGAGATACGCTTGAGACATATGTTGCAAATAGCAGCGGTGCGATCTAATGCACTCGTCTCAAAAAAGGCCCACACCAAAGAACTTTTAGAATAACGCGCAGAGGCAGCTCCATGCACAGGCGGAGCTCTGCGGTGTGATTCAGTCGGTATGCTGCCCCTAAGCTGGCCCCCGGAGGGCATCCTGCCTTGTTGGACATGTGCCTCCTCCTCCTCCTCTCTCCTACCAGGCACCCACGTGGAGTCAGTGCCCTCATCATCCCCTCCCTCTTCATCGCTGTAGCAAACCTGGCAGTATGCTGCAGCTTGTGAAACATGACTGCCAGATTGCTGTCCTTCTTGAGCATCCCCTCTCTCTGCATTCACGCTACTGCCTTCCTCTAGCTGAGTATCATCATCAGAGCCTACAAAACACTGGGCATCCTCCTGGAGCATGTACCCAACACTGTGCTCAAAGAGTTCAGGAGACTCCTCAGGAGGCTGTGGTGGGTCTAGGGAAGGAGTCACTGATGATGACATTGAGACGAGGGAAGACGATGCGTTGGCAGCTGCTTTGCTAGTACCCTGAGACTGGGTGAGAGAGGATGAGGAGGATGAAGAGGGCTTGGTCATCCACTCTACCAAGTCGTTGGCATGTTGCGGCTCAACATGTCCAGCTGCCGAAAAGAAGGACAAGCGTGTCCCATGGCCACGTGCTGATGATGACGATGCACCGCGTCCATGACCAGCACTGTTGTCTCTGGACACAGAGCCTGCTTGCCCTCTTTTATTGGCTCGCGCCTGTCTGCCTCTCCTTGCTGGCCTTCCAGACATGGTAATGGCCTGAAGGGAGTTGGGTAAAACAGCAGTTGGGTAGTGTATATTGTGCTGGAGGCACACAACACCCACTAACTCCTGCAGATGCCTTTATTATAGAACACCAGCAATAAAGGGTAGATAAAGGGGTATACTGTACTGGAGGCACATACACACCCACTAAGCCCTGCAGATGGCTCTATTAGAGAACAGCAATAAAGGGTAGATACAGGTGTATATTGTGCTGGAGGCACACAACACCCACTAACTCCTGCAGATGCCTTTATTATAGAACACCAGCAATAAAGGGTAAATACAGATGTATACTGTGCTGTGCTGGAGGCACACACAACTTCCAATAACTCCTACAGATGGCAGATGGCTCAAATAGAGAAGAGCTATGTAGGTGGATATAGTGGTGTGTACTGGGTACAGAGCATGCAGACAGCACGCACAAGCTCCTAACACTGACTGCAAGCTCTATTATAAAAGATAGATATATCGCTAGCTATATAGGGGAATATAGTGGTGTATACTGCGGTCAGGGCACGCAGACAACCACTACAGAAGAGCAAGATCGAAAAATCGGCCGATAACGATCGGTGTATACTGTGTTGAAGGTACACAGAACACCCACTAACTGCTTCAGACGCCAACACACTACACAAGGCCGCCGCGCTGGCGGCCTTATATAGTGTGGGGCGTGTACTACACAGCCTGAGCTATGATTGGCCACAGGCATCCTGCCTGTGGCCAATCATGGCTCTCCTCACTGCCGGCGCTGTGATTGGCCAAGCATGCGGGGTCACGGTGCATGCTTGGCCAATCATGAGCCAGCAATGCACTGCGCCATCGCAGTGCATTGTGGGCCGTGAGCGCCACACGAATTTGGCGCGAACGGCCCATAGCGTTCGGAATTCGCTGAACGGGCGAACAGCCGATATTCGAGTCGAACGTATGTTCGACTCGAACACGAAGCTCATCCCTAGTAGTGGTGATTCTGATGACCATCTTATTTATTATTATTGGGACTGTTTTTTGTTCAACACATGATTTAATATTTTTTTCTTGATAAGATAAGGATAATATTGCAGTTCACTAATTATGGAAACTTTATTTGAATTTATGATGATGAATCACTGATAAAGATTGTTTTTGATATGTGGTAAGATAAATATACTATTTAGGGTCAGCGCAGTTACACCTTTCTGTAAATATTGCTTACCCCACATTATTGTTGGGGGACCTATAACTGCAGCAGATCTGCTATTTAAATCAAAAGTCACACATTATTACAGACTTATATACTTTTGTGTCGGCGACACATTTTTTCACATTTTTAGTCACAGCCAGCTGCCCACAGATATGATGCTGGCACCAGGAACTGAAGACCTGTGAAGAAACTGGTTCAGGTAAGCACAGCGCTGGATCCTGCGACAGGTGTTTGTCTGTTTATTAATTTTCCCACAGGTGACTGAATCTCCTCCTTAATGGTTCTGTAAGGCTTATTAGTGAGAGCTGAGCCTTCTGTTTGTCAAGGTCAGGGAATGTTCATTTTACAAATTTAGCAAAAATGATGTACATAAATATCTAATAGTAGTAAGTCACATTCAACTGGATTTGTCCTGTAATTTTGAAGATTATCCAAGCCCCTTTGGTTACAATGAGTGTCACAAAAATGCAGGGGTAGAGATGTTGAAGACAGGCTCCCATCCCTGTTAAATGATGCTTGTTTCATTTTAGCGTAGACTTTTCACGACTTTTGCAAACCAGTTGTCCTCTCTGACCAAAATGTGCACCTCACTGTCCTCAAAAGAGCCATTGTTGAGCAAGTGTGGGAGCTTTAACACCATCGATCTTCCACATGATATGTTTTACCATCTCTACCCCAGAGTTTTGATAGCAATTCACACCTGAAGCCTTCCTGACATCAGGGATAAGTTAACTAGAACAGGGTGGTTCCACAATTTTCAAAACTCCATCCTGTTCAACATCTGCCTTTACATGGCGATTGGATCAAGATCTTGCTGCTACCTATGTGGATATAAATGCTCGGGTATTTTCCTGGATAAGCTATGAAACTTCTCCAACATTACATAAGAAGTCCAGTTGAATATGGTTAACTGCTAGCAGATATACTCTGAATAAATGAAAATTTACAAAAAGTAAAGAAACACTAAATAATAAGTAAAGAAAAGGGATGAGAATGGGAAGATAGAAAACTACAGACATGGGGGGTGTATGCAGGTATGGGTATAAATAAAAGAATGATATGTGGTAATGATACACAAAAAAAATAATATGGTATTATGGGTCACAATCCACACAATAGAGAAAGAGAAAAAAAAAAGGGAAGGGAAAGGAAAGAAAGTAGGATTGGGAGGGAGGAGAGGAATGAAAGGGAAGGAAGATAAGGAAGGAGGTAAGGGGAAAAACATGAGGGGAAGGGGGTAGGGGAAAAAGGAAGAGGGGAGGTGGAAAAAAGAGAGGGAGGACAAAATAGGGGGGCGGAAAGGGAAGAGGGAAAGAGAGGGGGATGAGGGGGGGAAAGGGGAGGGGAAAGGGAAAGAGTGAAAAGGAAATACGAGGGAAAAAGAAATTGGATCAGATATACGGGTGAGAATGGAGAATGAATAGGTATGTGACAAAAAATAATGAGGGAGCAAAAAATATAAGGCTCACCTGGAAACGAATATAACCGTGTATAATAGCTTTTTCAAAACTCTAGGGGACAGAAAGGAACCATTCAGGTGTTGGTATAAACAATTGGATAGGCAGAGGGGCCAAACAGACTAGCTTGAGGGTAAACAAACTCAATAGGTACTGAAGACTTGTGGATAGAAATTAATATTCTAAAAAATCCTAGTGTCGCTGGTATAAGTACACTACTATAAATGATCAGAGCAGTAGGCAAGAGAAGGTAGAAGGTATGAGATCTGCACATAAGGTTGCCAAATTTCTTACCTGAATGAAATCGTTCAAACATAAGTCGCCCCGGAGGAAATTCCGCCATGCTCATTCACGGGCCGAAGCCCATTAAATGAGCTCCCCGACCCAGAGACGCACAGCATACTGCCAGGCAGCGGCATCTGGCACAACCAGGCCAGACTTCCCACACTGCGCATGTGCATCAATAAACGCCACTGCACAAGTGCACGCCGTCGAAGCCAGTAGGCGGGGAGCTCAGACCTCGGACAGAACAGGGCAGGAGTGGACTCAAAGGAGTATACCCAAGCCTAGGGATGTCACATGTCCGCCAGTGAGAAGAAAACATCCGGGTCATGGCCCTTCAGCCGGGGAAGCAATTCTGTACAAAACAAGATATTCATTGAAAAAACAAAACAGTAAATAGAGTCAGAAAATAACAAAAATTGGGATAGAGTATATAAACAATGCAAAAAAAATCTTTATTCAATTGTCAATTGGGCCAGATTCAAAGCAACAGACAAACATTTGAATATTGATAAAAGGGGAAACAAGGGGAACAAGGGGGGCATTGGGACTTTACATGAAGTACGTGGTAGCAAGAGAGCAGAAGATGAACTAATAGGAATTTTATTAATCGTTACAGTTGGATTTACAAGAGATAAGTACAATGATAAACAAAGTAATAAACAATACATGATAATGGTAATAGTGATAATAATAGTACAGCATAATAACATGAATATCACAAAGTATCATAATAAAACTCCAAAGTTCACCGCAGCAGGATTGAATAAAAGCATATGTAGCATAATGCCTGCAGGACCAAGGTCTTTGTGCACCAATTAGGGTAATGTATAGTAACGTCAGAATCTGAATGTATTCAAAAGAAGCACGGAATTTGATAGCTCTACGCACGTTTCGTGGCCTTTGTACCACTCATCAGGAGCAGAGCACGTGTTCAATCTATAATAAAGAGTAATATGATATTCAGAAGTAGGGTAAAGTAAATGAAAAATAAAAACGCATGAAAAAGGGTGGGGTAAACAAGTCACCCACACCTAATACATGCTTACTCACTTAGGTGAGTGCACTGATGGTCTAGTAGGTGGGTGCCGCAAGCCGTCCAATATACACCCCCAACCGGGAGCCGTGGTGGGTAACTCAATGGAGATAGCCACAAAAGGCCGCAGCACAAGCAGGCATAGAGTCACCACGAGGCACTTCTATAAAGAAAGTGAAAAATTAGAACCATTAGGAGATTTGCGAGATGTGGAGAGAGTGAAGGAATAAGAAAGATAATTAAGGGAGCTGAATGTTAAGAAGAAAAGGAAAATACAACGGTGAGGGCTTACCGAGCAAAAAAGTGAGGGGACCAAACATAGCTGTGAATATAGGGGTGGAATAATAAGTGAACCACCGTGAACATACACTAGGTGAAAGTAAAAAACCAATGACGCCAGTAAATGGAAGAGCGGTGGTGCCTATTAGGGATAGGAATGCAGTGAAGGAGCGAGAGAATAAATTAAAAGACTGCATGTTATCTGGTGTATAAAAAGCCTCGAGTAACCACACCTCCTGGAGAGCCGCCCCCATGAGCACCAACACAAGTCGTCCCACCACTGTCACGCTGCATGGCGTGGTGGGGGGAGAAGGGCTTCCGCCAGCCGGATAGTATGTATCTCCGGTCTGGCGGCTCCAAACTACCCCCCTAATGCCAGCAGTGTGTAAAACTCAACTGCAAGGACGTAGCAACAATAAAAGGACGCTGCACATCCTGCGTGAATTGTGTGACGTCGACGTACAGTGAGGCGTATCCACCCATCAGGCGTCCAATGACGCAAAGGATGGGAGGAGACTAGCAGTGTGCGTCACGGCTCCCGAAAGTGGAGATGGAAGCCGGACGGCATAGCAGCACATCCACAGAAGGCACCAGCAGAGCAGCAGACAAGACTGGCAGGTCAAAAATGGAATATATATTGCACATCATTAAAAACTATAAATATGGTAATAAACAAAAAAATTGATTCAAAGGGTAAATAAGATAATTAAATATAAACGGAAGGGGCTGGCCAAGGTCAATAGTAGCAGAGAAATACTGATACTTAAGCTGATAGAGCATTACCACGTACTTCCATCCCTGAATTCATGTGACGCATAATGGACATTAATTGGGACTTTTAACGAAGCCATGGCCTGGTAAGGTCATGCGTTTCCATCCCACGGGACTTTAAATGAAACCATGGCCTGGTAAGGTCATGCATTTCCATCCCTATTATATTCAAAAAAAGGGGAAACAAGGGGAACAAGGGGGGCATTGGGACTTTACATGAAGTACGTGGTAGCAAAAGAGCGAAGGTGAACTAATAGGAATTTTATTAATCGTTGCAGTTGGATTTACAAGAGATAAGTATAATGATAAACAAAGTAATAAATACATGCTAATGGTAATAGTGATAATAATAGTACAACATGATAATAACATGAATATCACAAAGTATCATAATAAAACTCCAAAGTTCACCGCAGCAGGATTGAATAAAAGCATATGTAGCATAATGCCTGCAGGACCAAGGTCTTTGTGCACCAATTAGGGTAATGTATAGTAACGTCAGAATCTGAATGTATTCAAAAGAAGCACAGCATATGATAGCTCTACGCAAGTTTCGTGGCCTTTGTACCACTCATCAGGAGCAGAGCACGTGTTCAATCTATAATAAAGAGTAATATGATATTCAGAAGTAAGGTAAAGTAAATGAAAAATAAAAATAGTAATAAAAACACATGAAAAAGGGTGGGGTAAACAAGTCACCCACACCTAATACATGCTTACTCACTTAGGTGAGTGCACTGATGGTCTTGTAGGTGGGTGTCGCAAGCCGTCCAATATACACCCCCAACCGGGACCTGTGGTGGGTAACTCAATGGAGATAGCCACAAAAGGCTGCAGCACAAGCAGGCATAGAGTCACCACGAGGCACTTCTATAGAGAGTGAAAAATTAGAACCATTAGGAGATTTGCGAGATGTGGAGAGAGTGAAGGAATAAGAAAGATAATTAAGGGAGCTGAATGTTAAGAAGAAAAGGAAAATACAAAGAATTTGAATATTGATGCCAGCTGGTAGAAATAAGGGAAATGGGGAATGGAAAAAAGGAGTGAGGAAGGGAAAGAGGGGCGATAACCAATAAAAATACTTTATTCAGGGGTGGACTGACCATTTGGCCACTCGGGCACTGCCCGAGGGCCCCAGGCCACTAGGGGGCCCCATCAGGGTTGCCAGCCTCAGTAAAACCAGGGACAGTATGTAAAATTCTATGTTTTTTTTTATATCTGTCTCTGAAATGTCCCTTACTGACATCCTTTTGGTCTAAAAATCCAGAGATTATAGCTGCCCCACCTCTCCAGTACCCTCTCAGTCAATAGAAACATGTCTGTTTATACTGTGTGATTGTATACTGTGTGTGTGTATACTGTGTGGCCCCATTATCTCTGATTGCCTGGGGGCCCCATAATCTCCTATTGCCCGGGGGGGCCCCATGAGTTGTCAGTCAGCCCCTGGCTCTATTACAAAAAAGCTTATAAGATATCATCTTATTCAATCCGAGGAAAGCCGGTGGCGTTAAAACGCTTGACTCAGAAAGTCTCCTTCTGGAGGATTGCCCTATCCCAGTCACCTCCCCTGGGGTTTTGTGGAATCACCTCAAGAACAAAGAACCGGATTACTGTAGTATCGTAACGATGGTAGTCAATTTACCATTACCAGAATGGTAAAGGTGATCCCCAATATGCTGTCTTAGTTCTCTGATGGCTTTACAAATATAAAACGCTTGGCATTTACATACCATAAGGTATATTACCCCTCTAGTGCCACAATTAGGGAAGTATCGTGGGGAGAAATTCTCCCCATTGGGTAATAGAAACTTCTTTCCCTCAAAAATCCAGGGACAACGTGAACAGTCCCCACGTTTTAAAGTGCCATTGGGACCCAACTTAGGTCTCTGTGTAGTAGAATAGTGGCTACTAGTGAGCCGGTCCCTTAGTGAGGGTGCTCTATGGAATTCCAGTTCCGGAGCAGATCTGACGTGTCTGCTCAAGACTTGATGCTCTGTAAGTAAGTGCCAATGATTTGAAAGGATTGTTTGATGTTGATTGTGGTGAGCAGAGTATGTGATAATGAATCAAACTGTATTTTTGGGTGTGGGTTTAGGTCTATTGTATATTAAAGAACTTCTGAAATGTGCAAGTGTTTTATTGAAGGCTTTCCTCAGTTTAATACGTGAATAGCCTCGAACTAACAAGTGATCCCGTAGGGCATTAGCTTGAATCCTGAAGTCAGTCTCCAGTGTACAGTTTCTCTGTAGGCACAAATACTGCGCATATGGGATACTCCTCACCAGGGGACTGGGGTGGGCACTAGAGGCATGGAGAAGAGTGTTGCCGACCATAGGCTTGCGGTAAAGATTTGTATTTAATGTACTATTGGGCTGTTTGACAATGTACAGATCCAAAGAGGGATCTGCACATTGTCAAAGGTGAAGGTAAATTTGAGGTTAAAGTTATTACAATTGTTGAATAAACTCTAAGTCTATCTCTAGTGCCCCCCTCCCCAGTTTCCCTTTCCATCCCCCCTCCTCTCCCTCCCCCCTCCTCATTTCTTCCCTCATTCACCTCCCCACCTCCTTTACCCTCACTGTATTTTCAATATTCTGGGATTTATGCTGACATCTAGTGGTAGTGTAGTGCTACAGCAACTTGTTAAGTGATATTTCACTCCCGTTCAGTGCTAGGTGGTACAGAATTAACAATCTTTGGATGACAGTTGGATGAAAAAGGACAGGCGGTCTGTTTCCACCCGACAGCCCCATAGAAAACAGTGGCCTCTGTCCATGTCCACTCTGAATCAGCGGAGCAGACAAGGACCTGTCATCCGCCTGCTCAGTGGGGATCAGCAGACAGATCCCCTGCTGAGCAGGCAGATCCGCTGCCGGAGTCCACCCCATGTTAAAGGTGCCTAAGGGAGGGTTATAAGCCCTGTCAGTTTTTGGTTGCCATGTGTATCCCATTGGAGAGATTTTCCTTCACTTCATGTTGTATAGCCAAAACAGGAAGTAAGAGGAAAGTCACCCAGTAAAAGATTTTAGATTTTTAGTTTTTCACTTCCAGTCACCTGGACAAATAGGGAGGTGAATTTCCTAATGGGGACAAAGACAACAAAAGCCAGCAAGCTGATTGATTGAAAAAGATCAAATGGATTCCCCAATCTACACATTTGAGGTAGATGGAGGAATCCTCCCCACGGTTCTTTTTTTTTAAATGTAGAATACATTTTAATTGACATATGTGGCAGCACAAAATACAAAAACTTGGTATTGCAAAAGCTTCTGCATAAATATCGGATGGAGTAAATGTCAGGGAAACATTAATGCCCCATACACACGGTTTGAAATTCCGAAGGAAAAAGGCAGATCAGATTATGTTGTCTGAAAATCCTATTGTGTGTTGGCTCTATCGGACTTTTTCTGTCGGAATTTACGACGGAAAAAGTTTGAGAGCTGGATTTAAAATTTTCCGACAACAGGATCCGATCGGAATTTTTCCAACCATATGTAGAGAATTCAGACACACAAAGTGTCACGCATGCTCAAAAAAAAAAATGAAGACGAAAGCTATTGGCTACTGGCCTCTAGGTCATCCCGTCGTACGTCATCGCATTCTGAACGATCGGATTTTCCAACAACTTTGTGCGACCGCGTGTATGCAAAACTAGTTTTGGCCAAAATCCATCAGAAAAAAATTCTACGGATTTTGTGGTTGGAATGTCCGACCATGTGTATGGGGCATAAGACAAAGCAAATCAAAAATATTTAAACTATACACCAATCAACACTGCATCTAACTGGCTGATCGAAAGAAACGTATTGTCAGATCAACTGCTGTCAAGCAGAAACTGCCATAGATGGAACGAAATTTGGATGGTCCCTGCTGAACTTCGATCCTTATATGGCCAGCTTAAAGTGGAACTCCACCCAAAAGGGGAAGATCTGCTTTAAGACACCCCCAGCCTAACTTGGCATGTATTTCTGGAGGGAGGAGCAGGTTCCTAGTTTTGACAGGTACTGCTAGGCGATCCAAGCAGAAGTTCTCCTTCCTCCCAGTCTTTTGGGGCACATCACAGGTCCCTTAAAGCACAACGTGACTGACGCATGATAGTGGGCAGCCAGCTGCCCACAGTTAGAATGTCTGCGGTGGGAACCCACGGGCTCATGAAGAACTAGCTAGAGACGCACCGATATATTGGCCACCGAAAATGATCAGCCTGAAAATAGAGTTTTTGGCGTTTTGCCGCCTATAATGGCATGCTGAATCCCATTGACTGATGCAAAATAGTGACCCATTAATGCCAATGCAGAATCATGTCGCATTGACTTCAAGGCAAATGCGCCCCCTAGTGATGTCAATGCAAAATTGTGCCCTATTGAATTTAATGTAAAATCTCCAGCCACATTAGCCGGTTAACATTAACCTGCTTATGTACGTCGGCAGAATGGCCCGGCTGGGCAAATGGACATACCTGCATGTCCCTTTGAATTTGCTGCCGTGCCATCGCATGCGCACGCCGGGAGCTCCACGAGTCGGGTTACGGGTCCCGCGGACTCGATGTCCACGGGGATATCCGCGTTCGTCTCACGGAGAGATGCTAATGTAAACAAGCACCTCCCCGTTCTGCCTAATGGCAGTGTCACTGGTCATAGCTCCCTGTGATCGGGAACTATGATCAGTGAGGTGTCACAGCTAGCCCATCCCCCTCCAGTTAGAACACATCGCTAGGACACACTTAACCCCCTTCACTACCAGTCACATTTACACAGTAATCAATGCAATTTTAATCGCACTGATCGCTGTATAAATGTGACTGGCCCCAAAACCACGCCAGAATTGTCTGATGTGTCTGCCATAATGTCACAGTCACGATAAAATAAATAAAAATCGCTGATTGCTGCCATAACTAGTAAAAAAATAAAATAAAAAAATTTATAAAAATGCCATAAAAAAAATTATCCCATATTTTATAAACACTATAACTTTTGCGCAAACCAATCAATAAATGCTTATTGCGATTTTTTTACCAAAAATATGTAGAAGAATACGTATCGGCCTAAACTGAATACTTCAACTGTTGAAGTCTACATGACGTAACGCGTAGGAACCCGGAAGTGACGTCCATATCCGGTCTGCTGCTGTAATATTCGTGCATTGTTTTAAAGCTTCGTTTGTGAGTAGTATTTAGCCTTTTAAATAAACATTACATGTTTTAAATACTACACTATGGCAGCCCTCTTTTGATCTATTTCTTTGAGTGCACCTTATATTACACACAAGGAAGCTGGATGAATCTCTAAGAACCTGCTATATAGCCATCCCTGTGATCGCCCCGGTCTACCTGGTTGCCCTGTACTAATTTCGCTGTTTACCTCACAGCGTTGAGGTAATTGCATTTTATTAGCATCACTTGCACGAACCACCACAGAAGGATTGTCGGCTCAGCACGTTGAACTTTAATTTAGTGTGTTTATTTAGTCACACTATTTGACTATGTATGGGACACTTTAATGTGCTTCACTTTAACCACGCAGATTTGGTTTTCTTTGCATATCATTTTTGTCACTTTTTGGTATAAACAGTTTTTTTTTGTTTTCACGGTATCTTTACACTATACCTGCGTTTATGCATTGTTGATGTGTGTAGCATAACATATGCACCTAGCCACTTTGGAGCTATTTTTATATACTTTATAAACATCATGCACTTGATCACTTTTAGCTATATTAATGCACGTTTTGCACTTTTAAATATTGTATAAATAATAATTTTTTTCTTCGCATTTATATCTGCACTGTATGAAGCGTTTGTCTATTTAGAAGGTTTAGTTTATTCATTCACTATTGTTTTATATGTATGGCTGGAAATTAGCGCATCACACCTTTAGATCATTTTTTTACAAAATTTATGCTATTATTTTGTTTATAGCGCAAAAAATTAAAATCGCAGAGGTGATCAAATACCACCATCAATTTTGTTTGGGAGCCACGTCACACGACCGCGCAATTGTCAGTCAAAGCGACGCAGTGCCGAATTGCAAAATGCCAGCAAAATGGCCCGGGGCTTAAGTGGTTAATTACAGTTACATGTTTTTTTTTTTTAAACGGTCTGTTTTGGTTTTGGGCCAAGTCTAACGTACATTTTCTTTTTCAATTTAGGCACCGGAATTTTTATTTCGGTGCAGCATTAGAACTAGCCCAGGTGAGGACGGCGCTGGACAGGTAAGTGCCCATTTCTTAAAAGTCAACAGCTAGAATACTGCTTTAAGTCATAGCAGACACAGAGTTCATTGTCTTTTTACACTTGAAGAGACTGGAAAAACATTGTCTGTACTGTGCTCTTAGAAGGAAAATGTTGTTGGATTCATTTTCTGTGCCTTATGAGAGAGTTAAATTGTCTGGGTCAGTGGCAGCTGGTGCTCCATTTTAAGGGGGGCAGCAAACAAACCACTCGTCAACCCCAGGGTCGGTCGGATGGCCCACCAGTCCTGCACTTACACCATTTAGGTCACGGGCAACTTTGGATCCTTCCTGGGTCTTCACAGGCTTCCCCTGCGTCTCCTCTGCGGCTTCCTCCTCGGCGGCCAAAATTTCCTCTGAGCCAATCGGGTCTCAGGACCCGCTTCTTGATTGGCCTGGAGGAGAATCAGGAAAACAATAGCAAATAATAATTTGCTATTGTCACACAAGTGGGTGGGCTCGGGGCACAGTGATATTTGCCCTGAGCTCAACCTTTTTGAAGCCAATTAGATTGTGATCTATGCGTCTGGCGCCCATTCTGAATGGGCAGTGATGTTTAGTGATGTTGCTAGTAAATTTACCTGCCAGGTATAGTTGCCTTGGCCAATTGATAGGAGATCAATTGATTCCACCCTAATTCTGGAATTGCTGCCTTTCTCTCTTCTGTCACTAGATGACCGGGTATTTAGTTGCATTAGATAAGACAAAGGCATTGCAAGGTAAAATTAGGAATAGATGCGGTGTCTCAGCCAATGGGCAGGGATCTTATTCGATCCGGATGGTGGCGGGAGGGGGATGTCTCCTCCCGCTGCCTGTAAGAACAATCAAGCGGCGGAACTGCCGCTATGATTGTTCTTATGGTGCACAGAATCACCGCCTGAAAACAAGGATATCTGAATGATCGCACTCCTGCCCCCGATTAAAAGTGATTTTGCGGTGAATCTGCCGCAGAGACCACTTATATAAAAGTGGACCGCCCGCTGAAGAAGGATACCGGGGTTATAGCAGCTAGCTGCTGCCATAACGATATTCCTCTTCAAAATGCCGCCATGTAACCACAGTGGGCGGTCCCCAAGTGGTTAATGTGCTATTATATGCTGGGGATGAAATTGTGTTGCCAATGTAGAGAAGACCAGCAGAACCATGTTAATTTTTATCTCAAATTTCCTTTTTGGTTTTAGTCATAGTCTTGATTAAAATGCCATTTCAGTCATCTGAATAGTTTTAGTAATATTTTATTCAACTAAAATCTCCAGTACTGGTGTTAAAGAAGAACTCCACCTTTCCACACACTTGGCTCAAACAAACCATGTCCCTCCCTAACCTGTGAGGCAGCTGTATGTGCGGTATAAACTTACCTATTCCCGAAACATTTCTTCAATGCTTGGATTCTACATTTACAGCAGTCAGATCACTGTACATTAATATTCCTTTGTATGTAAAATTACACCTATGTGATTAAAGAAAATAAAAGTCAGTAAGAGGTAATAGCAGCCAGGTGCAGGAGGGAGAGAGGTCAGTAATGGGATCCACAATGTTGTACAATAATAATCAGATTCACAACGATAAATGAAAAAGTTGCTGGAAATAGGCGAGACCCTGCACACAGGATAATGGAAGTCACATGATGTGACCTACGTTCTAGTGCTAGACACCGATCGTATATACAGCCCAGGTGCCCAACCTGTGGCCCTCAGCAGTCTGTAGAGGGTACATTGATTAGAGCGGTGGATTGATCACTACTACCCTCATGTTTCCATTTCTCTTCTGCATATCCCCAGCCACACGTATCCCGTTCTCACTCTCTGACCCTCATTTCCTATATTAGGTCTGCAGTTTTCTGCCCACACAGGACACAGTAACAGAATTACAGTATAGCATCACCCTATCGATACTCACTTCCCCAACTCTGCCACTGGGGGGAGCTGCAGAGCCACTTCACTGATCGTGTTCAGGCAAAACGATTGGCTGCTAGACCCGAGCACCATCACATGATCCACTATACCTGGAAGTACCAGACATGGTCACGAGCTGTGACCGAGGTGGAGGGGGAACTAAAACTGTCAAGAGAAGACAGTGACTCTGCCCTGCACCCGGCATTGTCTACACCACCCATCCTCTATAATTCCCCCCCACCCCCATAACTTCTATAATTCCTCCCACATCCTTTATAATTCCCCCCATACACCCCACATCCTTTATAATTCCCCCCATACACCCAACATCTTTTATAATTCCCCCCATACACCCCACATCTTTTATAATTCCCCCCATACACCCCACATCTTTTATAATTCCCCCCATCCTTTATAATTCCCCCCATACACCCAACATCTTTTATAATTCCCCCCATACACCCCACATCCTTTATAATTCCCCCCCATACACCCAACATCTTTTATAATTCCCCCCATACACCCCACATCTTTTATAATTCCCCTCATACACCCTGCATCTTTTATAATTCCCCCCATACACCCCGTATCCTTTATAATTCCCCCCATACACCCCACATCCTTTATAATTCCCCCCATACACCCCACATCCTTTATAATTTCCCCATACACCCCACATCTTTTATAACTCCCCCATACACCCCACATCATTTATAATTCCCCCCATACACCCCACATCCTTTATAATTCCCCCCATACACCCCACATCCTTTATAATCCCCCCATACACCCCACATCCTCTATAATCCCCCATACATCCCACATCCTCTATAATCCCCCCATACACCCCACATCCTCTATAATCCCCCCCATACACCCCACATCCTCTATAATCCCCCCCATACACCCCACATCCTCTATAATCCCCCCCATACACCCCACATCCTCTATAATCCCCCCATACACCCCACATCCTTTATAATTTCCCCATACACCCCACATCCTTTATAATTTCCCCATACACCCCACATCTTTTATAATTCCCCCCATACACCCCACATCCTTTATAATTCCCCCCATACACCCCACATCCTCTATAATCCCCCATGCACCCCACATCCTCTATAATCCCCCATACACCCCACATCCTCTATAATCCCCCCATACACCCCACATCCTCTATAATCCCCCCATACACCCCACATCTTCTATAATTCCCCCCATATACCCCACATCCTCTATAATCCCCCATAGCCTATTTAACCCCCCACATCCTCTATAATGCCTCCCATACACCCCGCATCTTCTATAATCCTCCCCATACACCCCACGTCCTCTATCATCCCTCCATACATCCCACATCCTCTATAATGCCCCCCATCTTCTTTAATTCCCCCCCCATACACCCCACATCCTCTATAACCCCATCACACACACTGTGCAGGGCGGGCTCTGTGCTCGTACACCCGCCTGGTGCACCCCCTCCTCCAGCCTGGTACACGCCGCTCCTCCAGTACGCTCCTATATTTGGGTTTGTTTCTCCCGCACAGCCAGATCGCCCGCCCTCTCCGACATATCTGAGTGTAAACATCCGCCTCGTGCGAGGCCTTGCCCAATCTCCATGAGGGGACGGAGCTGAAGGCTAATTTTTTTTCTATCCTCCAAATAACTTAATAGAGATAGTTGAGACAGGACAGTGGATGTCAGTTGTGTGATCGTATTACCAATACACGGGGCCCCTAAAATTGGTAGTCTACATGGGGCCCCTTGCATTGGTGGTCAGTAAAAACGAGCCTTCAGTCTGGGGTCCCTTATATTGCTGGTCAGTATGGGGCCCCTTATATTGCTGGTCAGACTGACCAGCAATATAAGGGGCCCCTAACACCACCAATATAAGGGGCCCCATACTCTCAGCAATATAAGGGGCCCCTAACACCACCAATGTAAGGGGCCCCATACTGACCAGCAATATAAGGGGCCCCAGACTGACCAGCATTATAAGTGGCCCCAGACTGACCAGCAATATAAGGGGCCCCATACTGACCAGCAATACAAGGGGCCCCTAACATCACCAATATAAGGGGCCCCATACTGACCACCAATATAAGGGGCCATACTCTTAAAAACAGGAATAAGGTCTCATTCACACCCTGTCAGCCCGGGATCACACATATGTGAACACAGATATCGCATGTGATTTGCACTGCACTGCTGTACAGATCACATGTGATGTCTGTGCAATGCAAATTCAGCGTACAGTTGTATAGATGAACTTGCATTAAATTTTCATGAAAAAGGTGCAGGGACTTTTTTTTTCCAAGCACTGGAATCTGATCACATGGGTGTTCTCACCAATGCAATCTGATTCCTGTCTGAATTAACAGTTCGCACTGCGATCTGTGAACCGATCTGGGGGTGTCATTAACCACTTGCCGACCGCCGCACGACGATGTACGTCGACAGAATGGCACGGGCAGGCATAAGGGCTTACATGTACGTCCTTGCCTGCCCGCGGGTCGGGGCCCCGCCCGGTGCCTGCGGCGGTCGGTATTCGTTCGGGAGCGATCCCGGACGAGGGGACGGCCATTCATTCATGGCCACCCCCTCGCGATCGCTCCCGACGAATGAAAATGCTCGGTGACATCACTTCCTCTCCTGTAATGTAAACACAGGCAGAGGAAGTGATGTAATCTCTCCGAGGAGAGAGGATCGTGAGTTGCACCTAACACTACACTAACAGTAGAACACGCCAGGCACACTTTTCACCCCCCTGATCACCCCCCAATCACCCCCCAATCACCCCTGCCCCCCCCCAGTCACAGTGACACCAATTGCATATTTTTTTATTTTTCTTTTTCTTTTTTTTTTTTTTTTTTTGCATTGGTGTCATTTGTGACTGTAATAACTGTTAGGGCAGTTAGGGCTAGCCCCCTTTAGCTCTAGGGTGCCCCCCTAACCCCCCCAATAAAGGTTTAACCCCGTGATCACCCCCCGTTGCCAGTGTCACTAATAAGCGATCGTTTTTCTGATCGCTGTATTAGTGTCACAGGTGACGCTAGTTAGGCAGGTAGGTATTTAGGTTCGCTGCAGCTTTTTATAGCGTCAGGGACCCCCATATACTACCGCATAGCCCCTTGATTGCCCCCCAGTTAACCCTTTCACCAGTGATCACCATATAACTGTTACAGGTGACGCTGGTTGGTTAGTTATTTTTTTTTTTGTTTCAGGGCACCCGCCATTTATTACCTAATAAAGGTTTAACCCCCTGATCACCCGGCGGGTGATATAAGTTTGAGGGTCAGATAAGGCCTGCGTCGCCCCAGCGTCAGGTTAGTGCCAGTACCGCTAACACCCACGCGCAAAGCATACACCTCCCTTAGTAATATAGTATCTGATCAGATCTATATTAGCGTTGCCAGCATTTTAGGTTTCCCAAAACGCATTGTTAGCGGGATCAGCCCAGATACCTGCTAGCACCTGCGTTTAGCCCCTCCGCCAAGCCCAGCCCAGCCCACCCAAGTGCAGTATCGATCGATCACTGTCACTTACAAAACACAACACACATAACTGCAGCGTTCGCAGAGTCAGGCTTGATCCCTGCGATCGCTAACAGTTTTTTTTGTAGCGTTTTGAAACAGTCGCTGACAGGCTAGGTGCTTTTTTACCTGTGAGTCTCACTAGTGTACCCCTAAATTTAGAGCCCAAAATGGCAAAGCGAAGGTACACTAGTGAAGAGGCCTACACGTTTCTGAGCATGTCAGATAGTGAAGAGGACGTCACTCATCTGTCAGATTCAGGCTCAGAATACGATCCTGTAGAGGACAGCGGCTCCATGACAGATAGCTCTGACGATGGAGATGAGGCCTCTGTTAGGGACAGGTGTGCCCGATCCCGAATGTATTCTGTTGTTGAGGTGCATAAACCGCAGGCCACTCGTATGGAGCAGAGATGTACTAGAGCCGCTCATCCTTCTGGTGAACTGGCAAGCACCAGCGGCCTAGTACACCCTGGACCTACATCCAGCACTGCAGTAACACGTGGTGACGTGGCGAGTCCCATAAGTGCAGTTCAAGCTGGCGAGGTGGCAAGCACAAGTAGTGTCCCGCTGCCACCAAGAAGAAGACAAAGACAGGCCCGTCGTACCCATAGTGCCCTTCCTGCAGAATTCGCCAATCCTATTTGGGTGCCCACCACTTCTGCAGAACCCGTACTTCCCCCATTCACTGGCCAACCTGGCATTAACGTGGAAACAGTTGATTTTACGACACTTGACTTTTACTCACTGTTTTTCACCGAAGATCTCTATAGATCTATTGTGGACCAAACCAATTTGTACGCTGCTCAACACATCGCCACTATTCCCCAGTCCGCCCTTGCCAGACAATGGAAACCAGTTACGGTTTCCGAATTTAAAATCTTTCTGGGCCTCTCCCTCAACATGGGCATAACCAAAAAGAGTGAGTTGCGGTCATATTGGTCCACTGACCCAATTCACCATATGCCCGTGTTCTCTGCTTTCATGTCCAGGGCACGATACGAGCAGATTTTGCGGTTCATGCACTTCAGCGACAATGAACTCTGTCGTCCTCGTGGAGACCCTGAATACGATCGGCTCTACAAAATTCGGCCCCTCATAAACCACTTCAACCAACGTTTTGCAGACTTGTTTACTCCCGATCAAGTTGTCTGCGTTGATGAGTCCCTGATTAAGTTTTCTGGTCGCTTGTCATTCAAACAATACGTCCCCAACAAGCGTTCCAGATACGGGGTCAAGATGTATAAGCTCTGTGACAGGGCCACAGGCTATACACGTAGTTTCATGGTTTATGAGGGTAAAGATAGTCACGTAGAGCCGGAGAACTGCCCTGACTACATAGGAAGCGCTGGCAAGATAGTGTGGGACATGGTGTCACCCTTATTCGGAAAGGGGTACCACTTGTACGTGGACAATTATTACACAAGCGTGCCACTGTTTAGTCACTTGTTTGATCAGCAGATTGGAGCATGTGGCACCGTGCGACCTAATCGCCGGGGCTTTCCCCAGCGGCTTGTAGAGTCCCGTCTTAGGCTGGGGGAGAGAGCCTGCTTGCGCAGTAATAATTTGCTCGCTATGAAGTGGAGGGATAATAAGAATGTTTTCGTTCTTACCTCCCTTCATGCAGACACGACGGTCCAAATTCCTACGGCGACTGGTATTGTGGAGAAACCCCTCTGTGTCCACAAATATAACCTTAACATGGGAGGGGTGGACCTCAATGACCAGTTGTTGGCGCCGTATCTAGTTGCCCGTAAGTCCAGACGCTGGTACAAAAAAGTGTCTGTTTATTTATTCCAATTGGCTATACTGAATGCTTATGTACTACACAAAGCTTCAGGACGGACTGGATCCTTCCTCAAATTCCAGGAGGATATCGTCAGAGCCCTTCTGTATCCAGGAGGTGCTCCACCTCACCCTCCCCTACCAGATGTAAGCCGGCTGCATGAGAGGCATTATTCTTATGTCCTCCCGAGTACCCCTACCCAACGAGCCCCCCAAAGAAAATGTCGTGTCTGCAGAAAGCGCGGATTTAGGCGTGACACCCGTTCTTATTGTCCCCGCTGTCCTGGCAATCCTGGTCTTTGTCAGGGTGAGTGTTTTGAACGCTACCATGAACTAGTTGAGTATTAGCGTAGGGTACAGCATTGCACAGGCTAGGCACACGTTCACAGGGTCTCCCAAGATGCCATCACATTTTGAGAGACCCAAACCGACACAACAGAAGTGTTAAAGTTACATAAAAAAGTGTTAAAAAAAAAAAAAAAAGGAAAAAAACCAAAAAACCAAAAAAAATATAAAATAAAAAAACCAAAAATAGTTGTCGTTTTATTGTTCTCTCTCTCTCTCTCTATTCTCTCTCTATTGTTCTGCTCCTTTGTACTGTATTCTATTCTGCAATGTTTTATTGTTAACCATTTTTTGTTTTCAGGTACGCCATTCAGCTGTAGCGTGGATTTATTTATCTTGACAGCAACAGCGTTTGCTCCCACGATACGTAAAGCCACGACTCCAGCGCTGTCGGAGGTGATTTCACCACCACAGTTAAAAAAGAGCATATATGCCGAAGCATGGGGGCATAAGGGGTGGAGGAGCGATTTTGCTCCTAATGCCACGTACATACAGTGAAAATTCCGACGGAGGGCTTGCCCGTGGAAAAGTTTGAATGTATGTACGTGGCATAACTTTTTTGCGGGAGGATGCCCCCATGCTTCGGCATATATATATTTTAGGCACAGATTGTGTTAAATGTGTTATTTTTTGCTATTTTTTTTGTATTTGCTTTGCAGGTATGGTACGTCTTACTGTTATACTGTAATGTTACTTTGTTTTATTGTTAACCATCATTTGCTTAGCAGGTACGCCATTCAGTTGCAGCGTGGATTTATTTATCTTGACAGCAACAGCGTTTGCTCCCATGATACATAAAGCCGCGACTCCAGCACTGTCGGGGGTGATTTCACCACCACAGTTAAAAAAGAGCATATATGCCGAAGCATGGGGGCATAAGGGGTGGAGGAGCGATCTGCTCCTACCTTTTGCGGGAGGATGCCCCCATGCTTCGGCATATATAAATGGTGCATGTATGCCCACCATTAGAAAGTGGGTGGATGAAGGGTGGTATCTAATGGTGGGCATACCCACCGATCAATATTTTTTTTTCGTTCAGCCCACAGGCTGCATGAAAAAAAAATTACAATAAGCTTCTAAATGTTGTGCATAAAATGCCAGGACAGTTCAAAACCTCCCCAAATGACCCCATTTTAGAAAGTAGACACCCCAAGCTATTTGCTGAGAGGCATGTCGAGTCCATGGAATATTTTATATTTTGACAAAAGTTGTGGAAAGAATACATTATTATTTTTTTTTTTTTTTTTGCACAAAGTTGTCATTAAATGATATATTGCTCAAACATGCCATGGTTATATGTAAAATTACACCCCAAAATACATTCTGTTGCTTCTCCTGAGTACGGGGATACCACAAGTGTGAGACCTTTTGGGAGCCTAACCGCGTACGGTACCCCAAAATCCAAGCACCACCTTCAGGATTTCTAAGGGTGTAAATTTTTGATTTCATTCCTCACTGCCTATCACAGTTTCGGAGGCCATGGAATGCCCAGATAGCACAAAATCCCCCCAAGTGACCCCATTTTGGAAAGGAGACACCCCAAGCTATTTGCCGAGAGGTATGGTTAGTATTTTGCAGACCTTCATTTTTGTCACAAAGTTTTGAAAATTGAAAAAAAGAAAAAAAATATACATTATTTTTTTTTTCTTCATTTTCAAAAACAAATGAGAGCTGCAAAATACTCACCATGCCTCTCGGCAAATAGCTTGTGGTGTCTACTTTCCAAAATGGGGTCATTTTGGGGGGTTTTGTGCTATTTTGGCATTTTATGGCCTTCAAAACTGTGATAGGTAGTGAGGTGTGAAATCAAATATTTACACCCTTAGAAATCCTGAAGGCGGTTCTTGGTTTTCGGGGCCCCCGTACGCGACTAGGCTCCCAAAAAGTCCCACACATGTGGTATCCCCGTACTCAGGAGAAGCAGCAGAATTTATTTTGGGGTGTCATTTCACATATGCCCCTGGCATGTGTGAGCAATATATCATTTAGTGACAACTTTGTGAAAAAAAAATAAAAAAAAATAAAAGTTTGTACTTTTCCCGCAACTTGTGGCAAAATATAAAATATTCCATGGACTCAACATGCCTCTCAGCAAATAGCTTGGGGTGTCTACTTTCTAAAATGGGGTCATTTGTGGGGGTTTTGTGCCATCTTGGCATTTTATGGCCTTCAAAACTGTAATAGGTAGTGAGGCGTGAAATCAAAAATTTACGCCCTTAGAAAGCCTGAAGGCGGTTCTTGGCTTTCGGGGCCCCGTACGCAGCTAGGCTCCCAAAAAATCCCACACATGTGGTATCCCCGTACTCAGGAGAAGCAGCAGAATTTATTTTGGGGTGTCATTTCACATATGCCCATGGCATGTGTGAGCAATATATCATTTAGTGACAACTTTGTGAAAAAAAAAAAAAAAAAAAAAAAAAGTTTGTAATTTTCCCGCAACTTGTGGCAAAATATAAAATATTCCATGGACTCAACATGCCTCTCAGCAAATAGCTTGGGGTGTCTACTTTCTAAAATGGGGTCATTTGGGGGGGTTTTGTGCCATCTTGGCATTTTATGGCCTTCAAAACTGTAATAGGTAGTGAGGCGAGAAATGAAAAATTTACACCCTTAGAAAGCCTGAAGGCGGTGCTTGGTTTTCGGGGCCCCGTACGCGGCTAGGCTCCCAAAAAATCCCACACATGTGGTATCCCCGTACTCAGGAGAAGCAGCAGAATTTATTTTGGGGTGTCATTTCACATATGCCCATGGCATGTGTGAGCAATATATCATTTAGTGACAACTTTGTGAAAAAAAAAAAAAAAAAAAAGTTTGTAATTTTCCCGCAACTTGTGGCAAAATATAAAATATTCCATGGACTCAACATGCCTCTCAGCAAATAGCTTGGGGTGTCTACTTTCTAAAATGGGGTCATTTGGGGGGGTTTTGTGCCATCTTGGCATTTTATGGCCTTCAAAACTGTAATAGGTAGTGAGGCGTGAAATGAAAAATTTACGCCCTTAGAAAGCCTGAAGGCGGTGCTTGGTTTTCGGGGCCCCGTACGCGGCTAGGCTCCCAAAAAGTCCCACATATGTGGTATCCCCGTACTCAGGAGAAGCAGCAGAATTTATTTTGGGGTGTCATTTCACATATGCCCATAGCATGTGTGAGCAATATATCATTTAGTGACAACTTTGTGAAAAATGTATAAACTTTGTAATTTTCCCGCATCTTGTGGCAAAATATAAAATATTCCATGGACTCAACATGCCTCTCAGCAAATAGCTTGGGGTGTCTACTTTCTAAAATGGGGTCATTTGTGGGGGTTTTGTGCCATCTTGGCATTTTATGGCCTTCAAAACTGTGATAGGTAGTGAGGAGTAAAATTACATATGTATGCCCTTAGAAATCCTGAAGGCGGTGCTTGGCTTTCGGGGCCCCGTACGCGGCTAGGCTTCCAAAAAGTCGACCACATGTGGTATCCCCGTACTCAGGAGAAGCAGCAGAATGTATTTTGGGGTACAATTCCACATATAACCATGGCATGTGTGAGCAATATATCATTTAGTGACAACTTTGTGTAAAAAAAAAAAAAAAAATTTTTTTTTGTCATTATTCAATCGCTTGCGGCAAAAAAATAAAATATTCAATGGGCTCAACATGCCTCTTATCGATTTCCTTAGGGTGTCTACTTTCCAAAATGGGGTCATTTGGGGGGGTTTTGTACTGCCCTGCCATTTTACCACCTCAAGAAATGAGATAGGCAGTCATAAACTAAAAGCTGCGTGAATTCCAGAAAATGTACCTTAGTTTGTAGATGTGACAACTTTTGCGCAAACCAATAAATATACAATTATTGACTTTTTTTTTACCAAAGACATGTGGCTGAATACATTTTGGCCTAAATGTATGACTAAAATTGAGTTTATTGGATTTTTCTAATAACAAAAAGTAGAAAATATCATTTTTTTTCAAAATTTGCGGTCTTTTTACGTTTATATCGCAAAAAATAAAAATCGCAGAGGCAATCAAATACCATCAAAAGAAAGCTCTATTTGTGGGAAGAAAAGGACGCAAATTTCGTTTGGGTACAACATTGCATGACTGCGCAATTACCAGTTAAAGCAGCGCAGTGCCAAAGTGTAAAAAGACCTCTGGTCATTTACCAGCAAAATGGTCCGGTCTGAAGGTGGTTAACTTTGTATTGACACTCGCAGTGGTTCGCAGAGGGCAGTGTGAGGGAGATGTGATGCGAGAACCGGATCTGGAATTGCACTGGCTCCCGCATCGCAATAGTGTGAACCCCGGCCTCAGTGTGCTGTAACAAGTCACTCATTGCTGCAATGTACATTCATGTGTTAGTGTTTTGCAGCAAACGAGAGGACACCCCTCCTCCTCCCACTGTCATGCAGGCAGGCCCGCCCACTGATCACTACATGTTGGGTCAATATAGCCACATTCGAGAACCATCACGGCAGCATGCTTACGGATTGAGTTGTCACTAGTGTCCCCAACATGTGTGACACTAAATACACACACACACACACACACACACACACACATATACATATGTGTGTATATCCCTGAAAACACATCTCAACCTATCATGTCTCCAACTAATCTCCTACCACTTCCATCAGCTCATTCCCCACAATTACAACGTTTTGTACCACCTGCCCCACCCTATTAGATTGTGAGCTCTTCTGAGCAGGGCCCTCTCAATCCTCTTGTATTTTATTGTATTATACCTGTATTGTCTCCTTTTATATTGTAAAGCGCTGCGTAAACTTTTGGCACTTTATAAATCCTGTATTATAATAATAATAATGCCCTTCTGCATGGCGCTCTACTGTCTACCCCCCCCTCCAGTACTCTGTCAGTCCACCCATTCCCTGAGGCTGTTGCAGATTAGGGAAATGCCCCCCACATAACTTCATACAGTTTTTGTTGCCCGATTTATGCTGCAGACCCCTGCCCTGGGGGTACCTGGTGGTTGTATCCCCTACCCTGGGTCCTGGGCTGTTTAAGTTTGTGGACCTCGTTTTGGCCGGGTGAAGACTCTGTAAATTCCCGCTTGTTGGCGGCATCTCCTTCAGACTCTGTTTACTGTGCCTTACGTAGACTTACCCCAATTGGTTGCTGACCATGTTTAGTTTTGGGATGCAGGCATACCCTGGTTTGGGGGAGGGGGTGCGGGGTGGAGGGGGGAATTGTGTTGGAATGGGATAAGTTATACAAGTTATTTGAAGGAATGTCTTACGTGCTGTTTTTTTGGTGCTAATTGTTGGTTACTTACTTCTGTGTTGTTTGCAAATGATATGTGGAGTATGGGACGGGATGTCCTCACTCGGGGCCCGAATGTCCTCTTCCTGCAGGCTGAGCTAATTCACCCCTCCTGGCTATGGCCCCCATAACCTTGATTTCCTGGAACATCCAGGGGATGAACTCCCGTATTAAACTCTCCCTAGTATAAGTATTACATTTTCTAAAAACATATCACCCAGATATTTGTATATTACAAGAAACTCACCTTACTGGTGATCGGGTTCTTAGTCTCAAAACCCAATTTTTTTACCACGCCACTTATTCCTCATATGCCAGGGGGGTGAGTATGCTTGTCCATAAAACCATCTCTTTTGCACTGCTGGACCTGCATTTGGACCCCGAGGGAAGATTTGTGATTATTCACCCTGTCATTGCAAATGTCCCTATGGCGGTGGTGAGGCTATATATATATATATATATGTATATATCCCTCCACCGGCGTCATTGGCGGTGCTGTATAAGCCAATTTATAGCAAGCCACTCCACTGACAATGTGGTTTTGGCAGGGGATTTTAACATGCCACCCTGTCCTAAAATGGAAAAATTTACTCTGGATACGGCTGTGGAGTCCCCTCCTACACCTGCCAATCAGCTTCTTATATGGCCATGTCACACATTGATCTAAAGTATGCCAGCGGCCCTGTTCTTGCCAAGGAATCCCTCCTGCCTAGAGGTATATCAGATCATGCTCCTATCCTGCTATGACTAAATATGAACCCTGCCCCCGCCTATCTCAATTCTGGGTCTCGGACGACTGTATAGTCCAGGGTTCACAGTCAGCTATGCAGGAGTATATATTGCCCCCATCATATTCCTCTATTATAAATCATTAGTAGATGGTGTGGCTGTGCTGTCCCCATGGTTCTGTAATCAGAGCTGAGATGCTCCAGCCGCCCCATGGCCCATCACTGTGTATAAAAAGATCTGGTAACCATGGCAACAGAAGCCCGGTTACCCTTTTTAAAAATGGCGCTAACCCATTTATGCCAATTCATTACAAGTGTACAGTTTAGTGCTGGGTGGTGAGGAGTACAAAATGTGGGAGGAGCTCTGCTTTAAGCCATGGGACACTGTAAGAATTTAAAGGAGCCACGTCCTTATTTATTAGATTGCTATCCTAAGCCTACTGGCTGAATTTCAAAACCAGGAGGAGGCTCCTTTAAGAAAAATTGGCAGTTAGAGCACCAGGAGATTTGAAAAAAAAAAAAAAGGTTCCCATGACAACACTGCTGCCCTGTGATGTCATCGGCTGCTCCTATATTATGGAACACTCAGCACAGTCCTGCCAGTTGCTTTGTTGACTCTGAACGGTTAACACAAGCTTCTTTGTCTGGCAAGTTTTTTCTTGTAATTTGATCCGATTTTATCAGATTTGATTGCAAATTAAATTCTCGCCCATTTCAAGTGTCTTTCATTATTCTTCATAATGAACAGATTTAACCTGAAAAAGGTTCTTTCTCCAAATAACACCAGAGAGAAACCCACCATAGGAAGACCACCTATGGAAGGAGATATCAGTGTCCATCCTGCAGATATCCCACCCAAAAAGCCCAGAAGAATGAAGAGGAGTCCCTGGGCTTTTCTGAGCGGTTGCTTCAGAGCCATTGTTGGATGTTTTGGTGCCGGCTGTGAAGTCAATGGACACCAGCAGAAAACAGAAGACCTGAATGGTAAGTAAAGCCTTTCATTGGATCCCTTTTCCCATTAATGACGGGTCACATTCCCATCGGGACATAGGTTTTTTTGTTTTGCTTTTTAAATCAAATCCCTTTTTATTAAGTTTTTTTAGTTACAATCAACACAAGACATACACACAACCCATTTACTTATTGTTTAATCATAATAAACACAAATTTATTTCAGGCTTTCACTGTCAATTACAGACTGGAAATATCTCCCATACCCTAGAATTTCTGGGCTCAGCCAATACTCTAACCACTTCAGTCTGGGCTCATTTTATATGCAGTGCATTTACTAGGGCGACATACACATGCAGATAGCCGTCCAACCTCGATCTTTCCTGAGCACCACCACCTGATTGAGGTCAATCAGCTGTTCAGGCTGGACCAAACAGGAGGGAGGACAAGCACATTGAGAGATAAGAGATTTTTTATTTTTTTTTGAATCACGGGCAAGCATGGTATGCTGATCATTCTGATTGCAACTCTGTAGTCATACATGTCAATCTTTTGATTTGATTTCCAACAATCCATGTGTACGCACTACTGGGAAGTCCATACACAGGCAGATGGTTGGTTACAGATCTCTTATTAGCACCATCTCCCTGTGAAGGCCAATCAGCTGCTGAGTACTTTTATCTGACATCCGTGTCTAGCAGGCTGGAGCCACAAGGGAGTTTATGGGGGTGGATATGAGAAATATATCAAGGTGATCACCAATCAGCATGCTATGACATGGCATGTTGTTGATTAGTGATGGACGAACTTCCGACGGGACGTTTCGAGAACGCGGAACGCAAACGCGGCCGATAGTTCGCGAACCGGAACGTTCGCGGCGGGCCCCATTGACTTCAATGAGAGGCAAACTTTGCAAACCTACAGGTCAAATTTGCAGCCACAAAATAATTAATAGCTGTGCAAACATAGTCCCACCACATGGCCAATGACATAACACATGTATGAGGTGAATCTGGGATCGACAACTACAAGCATTCTTTTTTTATATGGGAAATTGTTGTGACAATTCAGGACTGTGGAGCGCATGAAGGCAATGGAGGAGAGGGAAGGTCAGGGATCAGGGTAGGCAAAGAAGAGGGTGCAGGAGATGATCACCAGCAGCGTGACATACAGCAATGACACCTGCACCGTGATAGAGTCATCTGACAGCAGCACCGTGCTAGAGAGCACTGACATCAGCAGCGTGACATACAGCAATGACACCTGCACCGTGATAGAGTGATCTGACAACGGCACCGTGATAGAGAGCACTGACATCAGCAGCGTGACATAAAGTACTCACACCAGCACCGTGATATACAGCTCTGACAGCAGCACCATGATAGAGAGCACTGACATCAGCAGCGTGACATAAAGCACTAACACCAGCACCGTGATATACAGCACTGACAGCAGCAGCGTGATAGAGAGCACTGACATCAGCAGCGTGACATACAGCAATGACACCTGCACCGTGATAGAGTGATCTGACACCAGCACCGTGATAGAGAGCACTGACATCAGCAGCGTGACATAAAGCACTAACACCAGCACCGTGATATACAGCACTGACAGCAGCACCGTGATAGAGAGCACTGACATCAGCAGCATGACATACAGCAATGACACCTGCACCGTGATAGAGTGATCTGACACCAGCACCGTGATAGAGAGCACTGACATCAGCAGCGTGACATAAAGCACTCACACCAGCACCGTGATATACAGCACTGACAGCAGCACCATGACAGAGAGCACTGACATCAGCACCGTGATATACAGCACTGACACCTGCACCGTAAGCAGCTCCAGGAGGAAGTGAGCATAGCACAGGGATGGTGGGAGCCCCTCATAATGAGCATAGCACAGGGATGGTGGGAGCCCCTCATAATAAGCAGCCCCAGGAGGATGTCAGCATAGCACAGGAATGGTGGGAGCCCCTCATAATAAGCAGCCCCAGGAGGATGTCAGCATAGCACAGGGATGGTGGGAGCCCCTCATAATAAGCAGCCCCAGGAGTAAGTCAGCACAGCACAGGGATGGTGGGAGCCCCTCATAATGAGCATAGCACAGGGATGGTGGGAGCACCTCAAAATATGCACAGCAGAGGTACAGCCCCAGGAGGAAGTCAGCACAGCACAGGGATGGTGGGAGCCCCTCTAAAATATGCACAGCAGAGGTACAGCCCCAGGAGGATGTCAGCACAGCACAGGGATAGTGGGAGCCCCTCATAATAAGCAGCCCCAGTAGAAATATGACACCGCTCAACCTCTTCAAAGAGGAGGGTACGGGCATATAGTACGGTGTGCTTTTTTTGGACAAGGAAGTGAGCCAAATGAAGAAAGAAGGTCTCTGTGCTCGATTAAAAAAATTGTTTATAGACATATACATGGTCTACTGGTCACATGTGTTGAATTCCTCCGAGATCCATGCCTCACTCATTTTTAGAAATGTGAGGTAGTTAACACTGTCGTGAGCTAGGCGAGTACGCTTATCGGTCACGATCCCCCCTGCTGCGCTGAACGTCCTTTCGGACAGGACACTGAATGAGGGGCAAGCCAACAGTTCGATTGCAAATTGGGCAAGCTCTGGCCAGAGGTCAAGCCTGCCCACCCAGTAGTCCAGGGGTTCATCACTCCTCAGAGCGTCCACATCGGCCGTTAACCCGATGTAGTCGGACACCTGACGGTCTAGGCGTTCCCTGATGCTGGATCCGGATGACACTTCTCGATGGGTCGGCTGAAAGAATGACCTCATATTCGAAGTCACCAACACATCTTCAAACCGGCCTCTTCTTGCAGGCGCTGTTGGATTGGTACCCGCAACTCCTTCTCTGGGAGTGGGAATTGCTCCTCTGCCAGCGCACACAAAAGCAGAATGCAGCATTTCTCGAAGCAAGGCCTGGAAGTGCTGCATTCTGACAGCCCTCTGTGACGGCGGTAACATTTCCGCCATTTTGTGTTTGTACCGGGGGTCTAAGTACGTTGCCACCCAGTACTGGTCCTTGACCCTTATGCTTTTTATACGGGGGTCCCTATTAAAACACTGGAGCATGAAGGCCCCCATTTGCACTAAAGTGGAAGCGGTGTGGTGGCCTGGCTCCTGCTCATCATCCAGGATAATGTCATCCTCTTCATTCTCCTCTCCCCATCCACGCACAACAGGGATCACAGAAAGGTTTAAAGCATGCTCTTCTTGCTCCTCCTCATCCGCCCCGGCACCATCCTCCTCTGACTCCTCTTCAGACTCCTGTTGTTCACTTGTCTCAGATAGAGTAGCCCCCCCTGGGAATTCATCCAGCATTGTGTCTTCCTCATCTTCCCGCTCCTGCTCCTCCACAGCTTGATCAATGACACGACGCAATGCACGCTCCATAAAGAAGGCATAAGGTACCATGTCACTGATGGCGCCATGGCTGCAACTGACCAGTTTGGTGATCTCCTCAAATGGGCGCAGAAGTCTGCATGCGTCGCGCATGAGCAGCCACTGGCGCGATGAAAAAAAACCCAGCTCCCCAGAACCGGTTCTGCCGCAGAGTTCATACAGGTAGACGTTAACTGCACGTTTCTGCTGGAGCAGCCTATCAAGCATATAGAAGGTTGAGTTCCATCGCGTCGGGCAATCGCAAATAAGACGTCTGACCGGCAGATTGTGTCGCCGCTGAATGTCAGCAAGGCGAGCCATGGTCGTGTAAGATCTTCTGAAATGGGTCGAGATTTTCCTTGCCTGCCGCAAGATGTCCTGGACCCCAGGGTATATGACAAGGAATCGCTGCACGACCAAGTTTAAGACGTGTGCCATGCATGGCACGTGCGTGATTTTGCCCTGTTTCAATGCGCTAAGCAGATTGGCACCGTTGTCACACACCACTTTACCAACTGTCAAATTGAGCGGTGTAAGCCACTAATCTGCCTGTGAACGCAAAGCTGAAAGGAGTGCCGGGCCAGTGTGGCTCTTGGCTTCCAGGCAAAACAGACGCAGCACAGCATGGCAACGTCTCACCTGGCATGTCGAATAGGTTCTGGGGATCTTGGACGGTGCAGCGGAAGAGACGCTAGCAGCGGAAAAGGAGGAGTCAGCCGAGGAGGAGAGGGAGGAGGATGGAGTAGGAGGAGGAGAAGAAGAGGCAGGCCTGCATGCAATCCGTGGTGGTAAAACCAAATCTACACGGGTGCCACGGGTTACATGCTTGACGGCCGTCAGAAAGTTTACCCAGTGGCCAATAAAAGTTATATACCTTCCCTGCCCGTGTTTGCTAGACCACGTGTCTGTGGTCAGATGTATCTTGGCACCGACACTGTGTGCCAGAGATACATTCACTTGCCGCTGAACATGGCCATATAGCTCTGGGATTCCCTTCTCTGAGAAATACTTCCTTCCTGGGACCTTCCATTGTGGTGTTCCAATGGCCACAAATTTGCGAAAGGCCTCCGAGTCCACCAGTTTATATGGCAGTAGTTGGCGGGCTATGAGTTCTGACGAGCCAACCGTCAACCGTTGGGCAAGAGGGTTATCCGGCGTCATCATTTTTTTACGCTCGAACATTAGGCCCACGGAAGCCTGCCTTTTTGCAGAAAAACGTGAGCTTGGCGTGATGGAAGGTGGAGTGGAGGACAATTCTGAGGAGAGAGGAGAAGGAGAAGTAGAAGACGAGGCTGGACGGTGAGAGCCTGCAGTGTGGCTTTGTGTGTTCCGTTGCTCCCACTCGGCTCGGTGATGGTTGCTCATGTGCCTTCTTAAGGCGGTCGTCCCTAGGTGAGTGTTGGGCTTACCGCGACTAATGCGTTGACTGCAAAGATTGCAGATGGCAACGCTATTGTCAGCAGCGGACACGTTAAAAAAAGCCCACACTGCGGAGCCATGTGGCGGTGTCCTGGGAGCGCCAGATGTGACCGTACATGGTCGATGACTCGCTCCTGATACATTTACAGTCTGCTTTGTCCCTCCTGTGCAATGTAAGTTATTCCTGCTTCTCCTCCCTATCTGCTGGTCCATATCTCCCTCTGAACTCCCCTCCTCTTCCTCTCTTGTGGGCACCCAGGTGACATCACTAGACACGTCATCATCAACATCACCTTCCCCACCGCTATAAGTAGAGATCTCGGAATAGGCAGCAACACCGGGGACCAACCTCCTCCTTGGGCTGATCTGGGTACTGTCGTCAGACTGCTGAGTAGCGGTTGTTGCTGCCTCCTCTTCCTGATCCAATACCAAGAGTGGCTGTGCATCAGAAATGTCTTGATATGGATCGGAAAATAATTCCTGTGACTCAAGCGGAAGGTATGTGGTGGTGGTGGTGGTGGTGTTGTTGGTGGTAGTGTCTTTGGGGGTGCACATAGCAGAGAGTGAAGAAGAGGGTGCAGATCGAGAGGATGAGGAGGGTGCAGAAGAGGCTGAGCGAGCCACTCAACCAAGTCTGGTGCGTCCTTTAAAGTAATTGAACGCACCTTCTGCAACGTCCCACTTTGGCTCAAGCCTGTTGCTCCTGCCCTACCCCTACCACCCCTGCGGAAGGGCCTGCCTCTTCCTCTGCCTGTCATTTTTTTTAAATGACCCTGTGACAAAACTCTCAGTCCCTATACCGATGAAGGACTGCTGCAGTATAGGGCAGCGGTCAGCAGTAGTGCACCTCAACCCTATTTATTGTGGACCGATACCAGTCCTTATAGAATGGCAGACTGTACCTCACTCAACCCTATGTACTGTAGTACCCTATACCTTACCAGTCCTTATAAGGACTTTTGTGGACCAAGTAGGTTGTGTGTGAGTGATTAGCAGACTGTACGTCAGTCCCTATACTGATGAAGGACTGCTGCAGTATAGGGCAGCGGTCAGCAGTAGTGCACCTCAACCCTATGTATTGTGGACTGATACCAGTCCTTATAGAATGGCAGACTGTACCTCACTCAACCCTATGTACTGTAGCACCCTAGACAGACCAAGTTACCAGTCCTTATAAGGAGCTTTGTGGAACAAGTGGGTTGTGAATGATTAGCAGACTGCAGCAGAAGGGCAGCAGTCAAGTATAATATTCTTTCTATATTTGGAAGAAAGAATATTATACGTGTACAAGCCTATTACCATACCACTGATACCAGTCCTGAAAAGAACCTTTGTGGAACTTATAGTAACAGCTACTAATTAAACTGACCCTCACTGCCTCACACACTGCTTCCTGCCCGTCCCTATATAGAACTAACAAAACAGAGGCTACTGGAACAATAATTGAAATAGCACTTTTGTGGCCCTGATAGTAACAGCTAATGACTAAACTGGCTGTCCCTGCAGCACACACCGTCCTGTCCCTTTCTCTAAACTGACAAAAGACACTCAGGGTGCTGCAACAATCACTAGCACAGCACTGCCTATCCTGAACTACACCTAACACCTATACCAGTCCTGAAAAGAACTTTTGTGTACCAAATAGCTAGCGATTTGGGTCACTGTAATCTCTCCCTGCTCCACACAGCAACCTCTCCCTATAGTGACAGAAGAAAGAATGTAAAATGGCCGCCGGATCGGGTGTATTTATAAGTTAGGGGGAATGTCCAAGTGTCCATGTGCTGTAATGTCTCAATTGGCTGTCCTGTACCCCATGATGGATGTGTCATCATAGGTCAAAGTTCTTTTACACAGTAAACACGGAAGTCCGCTGGGCGAACTGCGCCAACAGTCTGCCGAACGGGCAGACCGCGAACAGCCGAAATTCGCCGCGAAACGACCGCCGGGCGAACCGTTCGGCCATCACTATTGTTGATACATCTGGTGTATAACTCTGTAGTCATACATGTTAAACTGTTGTCTTTCATTTACAACAATCCACGTGTGCAAACTACTGGGAAGTCCATACACATGCAGATGGTTGGTTACAGATCTCTCATTAGCACCATCTCTCTGTGAAGGCCAATCAGCTCCGAGTTTTATCTGACATCCGTGTTCAGCAGGCTGGACCAAAAGGGAGTCAATGGAAGTGTGTATGAGAACTATACTTATGGGATTACCAATCAGCATGGTATGACAGATCTCTATACTATGAGAAGACACCAACCCATGTGTGTACACTTTGGATGACAACTTAATACTATTGTTTATTGCGATACACGCTAATCACCCCAATCACCAAGTCTATAGTCCTGCCAATACAGCCATTTGGTATATGCCGCTGCAGCCCCTTGTAGTGCGTTTACAACTTCCATTTGTCGGTGGTTCACACGGACATTGGTTTGGGTGGGTTGGACACGGGTTCACTTGGAGGTGGTGGAACCAGGCAAATAAGCAGGCAGACTTACCTTCATTACAGACATTTAATCATCCAGTCTACAGATCACCTCACACAGATAACTGATACAAGTGGACCGGTTACCATCAGAAGGGGGAGTACATTTACTGGAGTGGGAGATAGAGGCAGGCCCCGACTGGGACAAAAATAGGCCCGGGCATTTTAGACTGAGCAGCCCGGGGCGGGGGCAGTGTTGTTTTTTTTCGCGGGGGCGGTTGATGATGGGATGTGGGGTTCCAGGATGTGTGGATTTGATTACTTTAACTCCAGTTTTGATGGCCTGAAAATAGTATGAACTCAGCAGCACAAGATGAGGGTTGCTCTAATGCAGGGGCAACCTTTATGGCATAGTGTGCTGAAAAATGTTTTCAAAGAAATTGAGAGTGCCAGAAAAAAAACACAGACACAAAAAAAAACACAGACAACTGCACATGTAAAGGAATCTTTATAAAGTAAATGCTGTAAACCACTTGAATAATAGTAAGAAATCCACTGAGCTTTGCACCTTTAAACCTCAGATCCGCCCTGATTCTTGCACTTTCAGAATACACAAAAGTCAACGCAGCTAGACACTCACAGGTGTCCTAAACAGTAGTAGGAATCAGCAGATAACTGCCCCTGTCATTTGCATTGTGCCTAAACACGTGTGCAAATGTAGCCTTATAACAGGGTTGGGAGCTACTACTTTAGAAAACAAGTTACTTCTAAAACTTCTAGAGAAGTGGTTACAAAGCCAGATATAAGGCAGTACTCACAAAGCCAGTCATTAAGCAAAACTAACTTATAAATGGCTCTGTAAGTAATGCTCATTAACTGGCTTTGTGAATACTGAAAAGCCCGTTATAATGCATTAAGCCTTGTACACACCACTAAACTGACAGCTCAGGTCGGAGCCGCTGTACTAACAATCCAATGTTAGTACATCGATCTCCCCTGCTGAGCTATTGTGTTCTGACAGGGGAACGCCCCCCGCCAGAACACTCCGGTCAGCACTCTCAGCCATTGGCTAAAAACGCTGACCTTTTTCACTCACGAGCCTTCGACAGAAGCTGGGCTGAATGGCAGGCTTCTGTCGGACCGCCTGCCCGCACACATGGGCTGAATACCAGCTGATATTCAGCCCATGTGCACTAGGTTTTACTCACAGAGGAAGTTAAGCAAAACTCCTTTATAACTGGCTCTGTGAGTACTGCAGAGGCAGTTATAAAGCATTACTCACACTGTCAGTTATAAATATATACAGAGCCAGTTATAAAGGATTATAACTGTATTTTTGACAGTCACTTTTACTAGTGCTTCCAAAGCCTGTGCAATACTTCATCCAGTCAACTTTTCTGGGCAGAATTGTCTCCCCTTCATCTTGAGCCTGACACAAGGCTGCTGAGGGAGAGTGCCCAGAGATAGCAGGTGCAGAAGGATTAGTTACTGAAGAAAAAAAATCATAGCTACCATTATTAAAAGCAGTGCTCCCTGGCCTGGAGCATGAGACCCTTCACTTGCAGGAATGGAGATGGATGTACACCAGCCGGGAGCCAAACTACTTTCCCTATAGGCAGCCGCAGCACCTTCCTGGCTTTCATGTGCGTGAGGCGGGTCTCAGTAGGTGGTGGTGCCTAAGGCCTCTTCCTCTTGGTCCCCGTCCCTCCTCCGTCCCTGGCGTCCTGGTTGCCAGGTCACCGTCGGCTGCGGGGCGCATGCGCAAACACGGTCTTCCTGTTTAGCGGCGGCCTGGGTTGCCATGGATCGGCTTGGTAGGCAGGGAATGAGGAGACTCATCCTCGCTCCTCCCACCGCCACCCAGCATATGCGGAACATCAGCAGCCAGCGTTAGAACACTGGCCCTGCATGTCAGAACCCGCAGCTGGCTCTGCATGTCCCAGACATGTAGCCCAGCGGCCTGGTGGACCCCGGCCCACCGGGCAAATGCCTGGTCTGCCCTATGGCCAGCCCGGGCCTGGATAGAGGGATGTGGGGGTGAATGGCCCTGAATGCAGACAGTGCACGTCATATTAGGAGAGGTGGCTGCGTCCGTGCAGCTGTGCGTTCGAATCACTTTCAATGGATTGCCTACATGCAGCACCTGGAAGTTACAGATGCTAAAAAAATGGCCTGTTCATGCTGTATGGGCCTCATCACCCTTGTAAACAAGGCCATACAGACAGACACAACTAATACAAATAAAACAGCGCTAATTAATTATCTGTGAGCATTTTAATATGCACTATCCCTTAGTGCAATAATTAAAAATGTCTGTACTAATGCCGGTGATAGACAGTCAGAATCTTGGCTAGTTCAGTGGGGACCAGCTGAGATTCTAACCATGTATAGGCAGGCTGATTGTACCCAAGTTGATCGATCCATCAACTTGGGTGCAACCAGCCTGTCTGATGTTTAATGTGATTTTTGCCAACCAGAGAGTTGAGGTGAGTGGCAGGCAATCAGTAATTTTACACGAAGGCCAACAATAGTCACTCTTGTATCCCTGTCATATGGAGTTTATTCATTGACTCTGGCACAAGAGTTTTGAACTTTTATCTCCATAATTGAATGCTGTACAAAGAAGAATATATGAAATGTAAGTGAAGGTGCTAAATCTAATTCCTCTCTTTATTTTTATTGAAGATGCATGCAGTATTTACTGCAGACAAGGCTCATATGGCAGGCCTGTCAACCATCACATTGAGATGCCGCCAAAAAGTGATGTTCAAATAGAGACTCCACCAGAGTGTGACCTTGACATGGCCACTCCACCAGAGTGGGACCTTGACATGGCCACTCCACCAGAGTGCGACCTATTCATGGCCACTCCACCAGAGTGTGACCTATTCATGGCCACTCCAACAGAGTCCGGCCTAGACATGGCCACTCCACCAGAGTGCGACTTCCACAAGAAGACCCCACCAGAGTGCGACTTCCACATGGCCACTCCACAAGAGTGCGACCTTGACACGGCCACTCAACCAGAGTGCGAAGTAGACACGGCCACTCCACCAGAGTGCGAAGTAGACACAGCCACTCCACCAGAGTGCGACTTCCACAAGGAGACCCCACCAGAGTGCGACTTCCACAAGGAGACCCCACCAGAGTGCGACTTCCACATGGCCACTCCACCAGAGTGCGATCTTGACACGGCCACTCCACCAGAGTGCGATCTTGACACGGCCACTCCACCAGAGTGCGACCTTGACACGGCCACTCCACTAGAGTGCGACCTTGACACGGCCACTCCACCAGAGTGCGACCTTGACACTGCCATTCCACCAGAGTGCGACCTTGACACGGCCACTCCACCAGAGTGCGACCTTGACACGGCCACTCCACCAGAGTGCGACCTTGACACGGCCACTCCACCAGAGTGCGACCTTGACACGGCCACTCCACCAGAGTGCGACCTTGACACGGCCACTCCACCAGAGTGCAGCCTAGACTCGGCCACTCTACCAGAGTGCAGCCTAGACTCGGCCACTCCACCAGAATGCGACTTCCAAAAGGAGACTCCACCAGAGTGCGACTTCCACAAGGAGACTCCGCCAGAGTGCGACGTAGACACGGCCACTCCGCCAGAGTGCAACGTAGACACGGCCACTCCGCCAGAGTGCGACATAGACATGGCCACTCCGCCAGAGTGCGACGTAGACACGGCCACTCTGCCAGAGTGCGACGTAGACGCGGCCAGTCCACCAGAGTGCGACGTAGACACGGCCACTCCACCAGAGTGCGACTTCCACAAGGAGACTCCACCAGAGTGCGACCTTGACACGGCCACTCCACCAGAGTGCGACCTTGACACGGCCACTCCACCAGAGTGCGACCTTGACACGGCCACTCCACCAGAGTGCGACCTTGACACGGCCACTCCACCAGAGTGCGACCTAGACACGGCCACTCCACCAGAGTGCGACCTAGACACGGCCACTCCACCAGAGTGCGACCTAGACACGGCCACTCCACCAGAGTGCGACCTAGACACGGCCACTCCACCAGAGTGCGACCTTGACACGGCCACTCCACCAGAGTGCGACGTAGACACAGCCACTCCACCAGAGTGCAGCCTAGGCTCGGCCACTCTACCAGAGTGCAGCCTAGACTCGGCCACTCCAACAGAGTGCGACTTCCACAAGGAGACTCCACCAGAGTGCGACCTTGACACGGCCACTCCACCAGAGTGCGACCTTGACACGGCCACTCCACCAGAGTGCGACCTAGACACGGCCACTCCACCAGAGTGCGACCTAGACACGGCCACTCCACCAGAGTGCGACCTAGACACGGCCACTCCACCAGAGTGCGACCTAGACACGGCCACTCCACCAGAGTGCGACCTTGACACGGCCACTCCACCAGAGTGCGACGTAGACACAGCCACTCCACCAGAGTGCAGCCTAGGCTCGGCCACTCTACCAGAGTGCAGCCTAGACTCGGCCACTCCAACAGAGTGCGACTTCCACAAGGAGACTCCACCAGAGTGCGACTTCCACAAGGAGACTCCGCCAGAGTGCGACGTAGACACGGCCACTCCGCCAGAGTGCGACGTAGACACGGCCACTCCGCCAGAGTGCGACGTAGACACGGCCACTCCACCAGAGTGCGACTTCCACAAGGAGACTCCAGCAGAGTGCGACCTTGACACGGCCACTCCACCAGAGTGCGACCTTGACACGGCCACTCCACCAGAGTGCGACCTTGACACGGCCACTCCACCAGAGTGCGACCTAGACACAGCCACTCCACCAGAGTGCGATCTAGACACAGCCACTCCACCAGAGTGCGACCTAGACACGGCCACTCCACCAGAGTGTGACCTAGACACGGCCACTCCACCAGAGTGCGACTTCCACAAGGAGACTCCACCAAAGTGCGACTTCCACAAGGAGACTCCACCGGAGAGCGACTTCCACAAGGAGACTCCACCAGAGTGCGACTTCCACAAGGAGACTCCACCGGAGTGCGAGCTCGACAAAAAGAAACCAAAGCGTCATGTTCACTTCATGCTTCCTCCAGGAAGGGAAGAGGAAACTGATGCTCGACGAAAACATGGCGTTCTCTTTCAGAGAGCATTAAAGAAATACCTTCACCAGGAGACTCCATCAAAACGTCGTGATCGCTCTATGCTAATTCCAGAAATTGACGTTGACACTGAAACTCCACAAAAAGGTGGCGCTCGTTGTCAGAAAGCAAATATGAAAGAAATTCAAAGACCAGAAGTGTCATCAGACCCCCCCAGCAAAAGGACCCTTGATCATCACAAAACCGGACAAAAGAAAAAGAATCAGAAAAAGAAACAAAAATAGAAAGTTGGACCAGCTGTGAAGGGAGGTTGGAAGCCAGTAGTCTTTTTTTATTTTCTGCAGGCATGTGTTGGACCGGCTGTGAGGGGACGTTGGAGGCCGGAAGACTTTTCTATTCCGCCAGAGTGCGACGTAGACATGACCACTCCGCCAGAGTGCGACCTAGACATTGCCACTCCAGCAGAGTGCGACCTAGATGCAGCCACTCCACCAGAGTTCGACTTCCACAAGGAGACTCTACCAGAGTTCGACTTCCACAAGTCGAACTCTGGTGGCCAGAAGACTTTTCTTTTTCTGCAGGCGTGTGTTGGCCCGGCTGTAAGGGGAGGTTGGAGGCCGGTAGACTTTTTTTCTTTTCCACAGGCGTGTGTTGGACTGGCTGTATCCAACTTAAACACAAACTGTTCAAACTATTTAAATAAACTTTTTTATTTTACTGACTGTCTGGTAAGTGTTCTGGTGGATTCTGTGTATTAAATTGTTCTGTGAACTGCCATGCTTAAAGGGGTTGTAAACCCTCATGGTTTTTCACCTTAATGCATTCTATGTATTAAGGTGAAAAACCTTCTCTCATGCTGCAGCCCCCCAGTGCCCCCCCAGTTTACTTACCTGAACCCGGTCTTTTTCTCCCCGGGGATGAGCACACCAGCTTTAGCAGGTGTCAATCAAATCCAATGATGCGGGTCCCGGGGCACGATGCAGTGTACTGCTTTATGTGTCTATAGACGCAGAAGCAGGACTCCGGAGCGCACCCGCATGGGTGTCTCGAAAGCGAGTGCTTCTCTGACGGGTCACTCGAGAAGAGGAGGAGCTACCAGCATCGCTGAGGGACCCCAGAAGAGGAGGATCGGGGCCACTCTGTGCTTAATCAGTGGAGGTATGACATGTTTGTTATTTAAAAAAAAAATCTTTAGTAACCCGCACTGAATCAAACTTTTGCGCATTATTGCAATACATGTTATCACATGTTACATGCTTAGTGTGTTGCAGTGTCATTCATTGTCAATGGTACCTCAGCACATTGAACCAGCGCACTTCCAACACATACTATATGCATTGCACCACAGCACATATCAACACACAGCCATTGTGCTGGCCAGATATTTTTTGTCTGTTCAGAACACAACAAAATGGACAGCTGTAGCATTATATACTATTCTTGTGTGGTTCCTGTTTAGCGATCGATCTCTACAACGTGACTGAGTTAATCTGTTAGCTGCTGACAAATTGAACTGTTCTCTATAGGCACACCACAGGCTCACTTTAACCCCTGACCTTAAGGACAAACCAAACTTTTATTTTCAATCAGCTCAGTACAAACCAGAGACATAAAAACAAAAGGTGTGTAAAGCGAGACAGGTTGGGATCTTTAAATATCAGCCACAGCCTAATTAGAAAAGCGTGCCCTACCAGCATGCTGCAGGAAAGGTTCCTTGCTCTACATGGGGAAGCAGAAGTCTCTCTGCAGAGGCACTGCTTGCTCCCTGAAAGGTCAGAGCTAGAGCTCTCCAATAGCAGGGAGCTTGAGCTATATTGATTGCAGTGCTATAGCTCAGATTCAGCAGGGGGCATGTTGGACCTCCACATAGAGATAATTGCTTCCACATGGAAATCAAGGGCTGCACTTTGCAGCTGCTGGCAGGCTGCGGCTGTTTTTCATCTGCAATACACTGAACGCCTTTTTGTCATGATGCACCTGAAACATACAGGATTTAGCTGATTTAAATTAAATATTCATTTGGGATTTAATGGAGTGTCAGGAGAGTGAAAGGAAGGTGAGTGTGCACACCTGAAGAAGGTGGCAATAAAAATATAATACATTACTGTTTACCATTCCTAAGATGTGGTGGTTGCATTCGTTTTCCTCTGATGATATTGCCAGCAACATACTTCCTGTCCTAATGTGACATAGTTAATTCGCCAGCAAAAAGGAGAGGAGGATGGGATGATAAGAATGAGTCTGGCAGGTACCTAATATAATAAAACTTGGGGAGTACAGTGGTGTAGTGGTTAGCACTCTCGCCTAGCAGTAAAAAAAGGGTCACTGGTTCAAATCCCAACCATGACACTACCTTCCTTGAGTTTGCATGTTCTCCCTGTGCCTGTGTGGGTTTCCTACAGGTACTCTGGTTTCCTCAGACACTCCAAAGACATGCAGGTAGGTTAATTGGCTTCTGTCCAAAATTGGCCCTAGTATATGAATGGGGATCTTGGATTGTGGGCTCCTTGAGGGTAGGGACCAATGTGAGTGTGCAATGTACAATGTACAATGTACAGGGATAGGGACAATTGTAGACACTCACTCAGGTTGAACTGGATGGACTGGTGTCTTTATCCAACCTTACTAACTATGTAAAACTATGAACGTTGCATGACAACAATTGGCAGTCAATCGTTTATTTGTATATAAAATATGATAATAACAACATGATAATATATTAGCATAATTAATTCATACTGTAAACATTATAAAGAATTCATTGAAGAGTGTCTCCACAGTAAATAACCATAACCCTGATTGATTGGTATATGAGGTAGCTAATATTAATAATGCAATATATGAGTGAGGGGGCATCATGTGACTGCCACTCTTCAGGAGTGGGTATGAGGTAGATGTTTATAAATATTAAAACATATTTTAATTGTGGAAAGATTGTAGGTATTTCTATAGGGGGAGGCAAAAAAATTATTTCCCCAAATTACTATGCCTATGAATCTGGGTGCAGACGTGGAGGGCTGGAGGACGACCAGAAGAACATCAGCCCCGGGAGCTGAGGTGGACTGACCCCAATGTACAACGATGGGAATCCAGCAGGAGACAGTAGTCCCTGGGGATAAGTCCCGATAGATTTTGAAATTAGTATGATCCACGTAAATGTAACCATCTCTAAAAAAAAATATATAGTAGAATATGAACTGTAGCGTGGAAATATACAATAAGTAACTAATGAAAAGGAAAATGATAGTGCAGGGACTGATCGGTGGTAGGGATCTAAAGCAAGGTGTTGGATAGATGCAGGGTGATTGGGATGACAAGATATGCCCCATTGTGATAGCAAAATAAATGCTAAATAGGATTACAGACCAAACCCCAACGATGAGGTGTTGAACCAAAGACAAAAGGTAAATTGGAACACAATAAGAATTGAATTTTTTTTTTTTTTTTAAGAATAGGCGAGGGAAAAAAGGGGTGAGAAGGGGCCAAAAAGATTACCTGGATTACTATGTAATCAATAGGGGTCCAATGGTGCATAATGACCACGGGGGGATCAGCCATAAGGGGGTCTGAATCAACTAGAGGGAGTATAAATACTTTAATGTGGTTGTGGGTGTCCACCAATGACAAGGTAGCAGCCAATAGGAGGAGACAGCGCCAAACAACTGAGCGACGTAGGTTGCTCACCATCCGGCGCCATCTACCTCGTGGACGATGCCAGAGTCAAATCAACAGCGTTGGCTCACAGACGACACTGGTGGCAACGCAGTATGCATGGTTCTGGATGCGTGGCGTCATTGCGCAACTGGGCGTCTGCCCAGACCCCTGCATCACCCGAAGGAAGGGGAGGGCCCCAGGAGCCATTTGCAGCTCCCTGGATTGGGCAAGAACGGTCAGCTACAGCCAGCCCAAACCACACCATAACCCAGTGCATAGAAGCAGCATAACCAAGCACACACTGTAGATCACAATGTTAGATAATAATATTATATAACTAAGCTCCTCTAAACCTAAATAGCATATGAATCTAGATTAACCACCTCAATACAGCCCAAGCCATTTTTCATATTGCAGCACTGTCACACTTTGAATGACAATTGCACGGTCATGCTACACTGTAACCATGTGAAATTTGTATCATTTTCTTCACACAAATAGAGCTTTCTTTGGTATACGTGTGGTATTTAATCACTCCTGGGTTGTTGTTTTTTTTTTGGGGGGGGGGGGGATATTTAGGAAAAAAAATAAGAGATCCAATTTTTTTTTTTTTTTTTTTTTTTTCTTAGTTTCTGTCAGTAAATTTTCAGTAAAATTTTTAAATAAGTAATTTTCTCCACTGATGGACGCTGATGAGGCAGCACTGATGGGCACTGATTAGGTGGCACTGATAAGGAGGCACGAATATGTCACACTTATGTCCACTGATAGGTGGCACTGGGTGGCACAGATAGGTGGCAGTGGTGGGCACAGATAGGCGGCACTGGTGGGCATTGATGAGTGGCATTTATGGACAGCAGTGATGAGCATTGATGGGCAGCACTGATAGCCAGCACTGACTATCATCACTAATGGCCACTGATTGCTGGCACTTGTTGACAACATTGGTGTCAGTGGACACAGTAATAACGCTCAGTATAGTCATTTGACACAATAATAACCCCAACATTGGTGTCTGTGAATACAGTAATAACCTGGAGCTGGATACCCACCGGTGGCATTCGTGTTAGTGGTAACAATAAGCCTCAACATTTGTGCCAGTGGATGCCATTATAACCCCCAACTTTGGTGTCAGTGAATGCAAAAAAGGCCCCCTACATTGGTGTCACTGAATGAAATATTAATACCCGACATTGATGTGGACACAATATTAATCCCTAACGTTGGTGTCAGTGGACTCAATATTAATCCACCAAAATTGTCAGTGAATGCAATAATAACTCTCGCCATTGGTGTCAGTGGAGTCAATATTAATCCACAACATTGGTGTCAGCAGATGCAAAATTACCTCCAACATTGGTGTCAATGCTTGTTGACACAATAATAACCACCAAGATTGTTGTCAGTGCACACAATAATAACTCTCACCATTGGTGTCATTTGACACAATAACCCCCAACACTGATGTCAGCAGACATAATAATAATCTGGAGCTGGATATCCGTAGGTGCCAGGTGACTCTCCTGAGAGACGTTAAGTGTAATGCCTCGTACACGCGATTGGACTTTCCACCAACAAAACCGTGGCATTGGTTGGCTCAAACATGTCTTGCATACACACAGTCACACAAATGTTGGCCAACAATTAGGAATGTAGTGATGTACTACGTGTTTTTTCAGCTCTTTAGCGCCACCCTTTGGATTCCTTCTGCTAATTTCATGTTAGTAGAAGTTTGGTGAGTGTTGATTTGCGCTTTTCTTTTCGCATTTTTCATTTAGCGCTTTTCAGTTCGTGATTTCCATTTGGTGCTTTTCAGTTTGTTTCTGAACGGCCGTTTGTCAACCAGACATGTTGTGGAATCGGAGGAGATAACGTGTTATTTATTATTGGCCTCGGAGTTATTGCTCTGACATATTTTTTTTGATTGAATAATGATTTGATTTGGTATATTTTCTATATTTTTGAATGCATAGAATGCACTTTTTGGTTTTCTATTGGCAGATAGCCTGTCTGTTTTACTTCAAATGACAGTTTGGGAGAAGGCAGTTACATTTTAAAAAATACAATGTAAAATTGACAAGGGACACCAACATAGTTGTACCTTTGATCGTAAAAACTACAGGATAATGGTGTTGTGGTAACTTGCATAAATAATAATAATAAAAAAAAAACATAATAATATTAATCTTGAGATCACTAGAAAAAAAAAAAGCCTTTGAAAATTTGTTTGCAATAACTCCATCAGTATCACTAGCAAAGCAGCTTTATTATTATCCCATTAAAGAAGAAGAGAATGTGCGTTGCATTCAGAAATGTTATAATTTGCCACGTCACGAATGTTAATTTTGCATTACAAACGTTAGTTTACAAGACCGACCACTTCTGGCTCGTCCTTGCTTCCGATCATGCATGTTTGTACTTTGGACTTTTGTCCGACTGACTTGTGTACACACGATCGGAAAATCCAACAACACAAATTTGTTGGCGGAAAATTTGAAAACATGCTAGCCAACATTTGTCCATGGAAAATCTGACAACAATTGTGTGATGGAGCATACACACGGTCAGATTTCTGCCAACAGCCTGTCATCGAACATTTCCCATTTCCCACCGGAAAGTTTGATCGTGTGTATGGGCCTTAAGTGTTGCTTTTGGGTATCTCCAGCCCTTATTGCTCTCTCCCTGTGTGCTAAGCAAAAAACAATTAATTGAAAACACACTTATTGTGACTGATGCTCAATGTTTCTCATTCCCTTTTAGCTATGGACTCAGCCCTGGGGTAAATGTCAGCCCACCCAGCCACTAGGGGTCCCTCAAATGCCCCTGGGTTTTGGGACACAAGCCCTTAAACTTGCTACACACAATGAGATTATTGGATGAATGAACATCTGTTTTGTTTTTGTTTTCCTGTTAGTCTCTATATCGAAAATGAAGAAGTTACTAAAGTTCAAAAATTCTCGACGACAGAGTAAAAATTCTAAATTGATGTAATATATTGTATTGTGTTTGTATTGTATTTTTCAGACAAAAGTTGTACTGGTTAAATGAAAATTGTATGATCTGGTATTGTACGAGAATATTTTTCGTATTTGTCCCTTCGGATAATTTCGGACGAAAGCTGTGTACTAGCGATCAGATAATTTTACGATCGATTTGAATGTATTATTTTTCTTGTACAATTTTCTGATTGTGTGTAAGGTTCTTTAGTGAGCTGGTAAATTCAGATCTGTCCACCAAGTTATCTTCACTACTGTAGATGAATTCAAGTAAAGTGATATAGACATGGCAGACACATTCAACCACTGATGATTGCAAGATAGTGTTTTGAAGGTGATCAACAAAGGATGTCCCACAAGAATGTATTTCGTGGAAAGTGAAGACATCCAGCCAAGTGCAATATTACAGTATAGGCTAAATAAAGTCCATATATGTAACATGGATCATTCCAAACAGCAAAGGCCCCAAGACGTGAACCATGTGTTCCACCGTCGCTGTACAAGCCCGCTCAAGAGTACATACATGTGATACTCGTCACTAAAAAGGTCCTCCAGGGGCAGTCCAGCATGTCATCTACAAATAAAAATAAATAAAATGTGAATATCTATTTCTTTTCTCATTACTTCTCCCATCTTTACATCTACCACTGTCATTAGATCCTTTCCTATCCATAAAAGTTATGTACTTCCTATTTGGGGATCTGGAATATTTAATTTTTATATAGTTACATAGTTGGTAAGGCTGAAAAAAGACACTCCATCTAGCTCAACCTGTGGTGTGTGAGTGTGCTTGTGTTTATGTCAATAGTACATGGTATATCCCTGTATGTTGTGATCGTTAAGGTGCCCATCTGATATAAACACTCCCTGCTGATACCACTGCTTGTGGAAGAGAATCCCACATCCTTACCGCTCTGACAGTAAAGAACCCTCTACGCAATAAAGCGGAGTTCCGCCTGGGTAAAAAAAAATGAAAAGTCAGTAGCTACAAATACTTCAGCTGCTGACTTTTAATGTATGGACGCTTACCTGTCCTGGGAGCCCGCAATGTCAGCACCCGAAGCCGACCAGTCCCTCAGCTCCGGGTGCAGGTGCCGGTGTTCTGACAAAAAGTGTCCGCCTATCGAATAGTGTTCGGCCCGTACTGCGCAGGCGCAGCGCTTGCACAGTATGGAGGAGGTGGAGACTCCGAAAGTGTCAGAAGAACGGCGCCTGCTCACTGAATCCAGGTTGAAGCCCCACCATGCAAGTATACATGCGGTTGCTGATAGTAACAGGGCCCCTCGCGGGCTCACTTCGCTTGTCACGCTCCGGCACGGCCTCGCTTTGCTCGGCTATTTTGTATTCTAGCTCTATGTCCACTTGGATGGTGGGGTTTGAACCTGGACTTACTGTGCAGGCGCCATTTATCTTCGGAGATGTTCGGCTTCTCCTTGTCCCCTGTACTGCACAAGCGCCGTACAGGGTAGACACTATGTGATGGGGGACACTATCTGATACATCACTGGCATCCTTACTAAGTCCTACAGCTTCACAGCCTGTTTCCTACTGTGAATTGCTCGAGTCATTCTGCACTTTCTGAATGGTCCCTGATGTCTTCTGGGACATGTGTGTCTCCCAGAAGGCAGTGGGGAGGAGGAGTCGAACATTGCATAGTTTGCAGCACAATCTGTGGTGATCTTTCCCTGGAAGTGGGAGCAAATACCTGGATTTGCCAGGTATTGGCTCCCCCCTCCCCCCTGAAAGGTGCCAAATGTGGCACTGGAAGGGGGAGGAATCCGATCCGCAGAAGTTCCATTTCTGGGTGGGACTCTGCTTTAAGGTTCTCTTTTTCAGTGAGTGGCCTGCGTGTCTTTCTAAATTCCCTTTCACTGAAATTTTTTTCCCTAGGCTAGGGTCACCAGTACAGTATTTAAACATCGCTATCATATCCCCTCCCAAGCGTCTCTTCTCTAGAGAGAATAAGTTCAATGCTTATAGTCTTTCCCCATAGCTGAGATCCTCTAAACACTTTATTAGCTTTGTTGCTCTTCTCTGGACTCTCTCCAGTTCCAGCACATCCTTCTTGAGGACTGGACCAAAGTCTTGTAAAGTGGGAGAATTATAATTTTATCTCTGGAGTGAATGCCCTTTTTGCTTGCAGCAGCTTGGCATTTTGTGCCAATTCCTGTGCCTGTCATCTGCTAAGACCCCTAGGTCCTTTTCCATCGTAGATTTCCTCAGAGGTTCTCCCCCTAGCAAACATTTTGTGTTCGTATTTTTAGCAACCAAATACATTACTTTACATTTTTCAACATTAAACCTCATTTGCCATGTAGTTGCCCACCCCATTATTTTATTTAGGTCCTCTTGTAAGATTTTCAGAATTGGTGCTCTTTTGTATATTATTTTGGGCTTTTCTGGAAGATGAGAAGACAAATAAGAATTGGTCAATATTTCTGGAAGGTTTCTCAATATCCTAATAGTGTAAGTAGGGTCGCTACCTTTTCTTAAAGCCAAGCCTGAACACTTTAGCGCACGCAACAATTTTATATTTTAGTATGCAAAACAAATTAAAAACAAAGGTGGCAACCATAGGCGTCCCCATCAGAGCCCCCTTATATCAAGTGCAGGGCCAGATTAAGAACATCATGGACCTGGTGCTGAGGATTTTGATGGGGCCTTTTATAAACAATAAATAAATAAAAATGCAAACTATATTTTGTTATAACAAATTAAATTAAAGAGAGAGGGGGAGGATGAGAGAGAGAGAAAGAGAGAGAGAGAAAGAGAGAGAGAGAGACAAAGGGGATGAAAGAGGTGTGAGGGGTAAGGGAGGGAGGATGAGAGAGAAAGGGGGGGATGAGAGAGAGAGGATGCACATGAGCATGTGTGGGAATTACATCAACGCAGCCTGGCCAAGGCAAGCGACTGAAGGCACAGAACCCAGAAGGAAGACCGGATGAAGATGGAAGTGCGCGGGCCACGCCGGATTGATCACAGCACAGCACTGGAGGGCTCAGTCTGACAATTTAAGTGTGCCCTAATGTGCTAATATGCTGTGCATACTTGTACATTATGGCATAACCTACCCCGGGGCCTCTAAAAAGTACTAATGTTAGAAAAGTTTACTACCGCTTTAATATCACAAGAGCCTCTCATGGGGCCCCCTACTGACCCTGTGGCCCTTGGGCAGTGCCTAAGTGCATAGTTGTCAACATTTCAAAAATATTTTCAGGGACACTTTTTTTTACAAGTGCTATATTTAGAGTAGCTGACTTCCCCTTTGTTCCTCTATACATCACAATAGTAATTACAAAATTAAATAAGTACTAATAATGGGGCAGAACAAATATGAGGACTGTGAGATTTCCTTTAGTTGAACTAACAAAAGTGTGCCCATTCTAGAACTGGTAACACTGAGGATATTCAGTATAATTTTAAAGAACAGTTTTTGTGGGTAAGAGGCATAGGGGAGGAGTATGGATGGTATAAAAGTGGGAAGTATGTGCAGGTGAGGGAGAGGAATGTGGAGGGTCTAACAGTGGGCACTATGTACATGAGAGGAGTGCAGAGGGTATGGCAGAAGGCACTATGTACAGGAGAGGAGTGTGAAGGGTATAACAGTGGGCAGTATGCACAGCAGAGGAGTGTAGAGGGTATGACATTAGGCACTATGTATAAGAGAAGAGTGTGGAGAGTATGACAGTGAGCAATATGTACAGAAGAGAAGTGTGGAGAGTAGGACAGTAAGCAGTAGAGGAGAGGAGTGTGGAGGGAGGGTATAACAGTGGACACTATGTATAGGAGAGGAGTGTGGAGGGTATGACAGTAAGTAGTATGTACAGGAGAGAAGTGTGAAGGATATGACAGTGGGCACTATGTATAGGAGAGAAGAGTGGAGGGTATGACAGTGGGCACTATGTATAGGAGAGAAGAGTGGAGGGTATGACAGTGGGCACTATGTATAGGAGAGGAGTATGGAGGGTATGACAGTGAGTAGTATGTACAGGAGAGGAGTGTGGAGGGTATGACGGTGGGCACTATGTATAGGAGAGGAGTGTGGAGGGTATGACGGTGGGCACTATGTATAGGAGAGGAGTGTGGAGGGTACGACAGTGGGCACTATGTACAGGAGAGAAGTGTATGACAGGGGGCACTATGCACAGGAGAGGAGTGTGTAGGATATGACAGCGGGCATTATGTATAGGAGAGAAGTGTGGAGGGTATGACAGTGAGCAGTATGTACAGGAGAGAAGTATGGAGAGTATGACAGTGGGCACTATGTATAGGAGAGAAGTGTGGAGAGCATGACAGTGGGCACTATGTATAGGAGAGGAGGATGAAGTAATCTGGGAAGGAAAAATGTAAAGGTTTGTGGAAGGATGTTTAGGGACTGCGTAGTGGTTAAGCGGGCCATACATGGGTTGAAATTACACCAATTAAGCAGAGACCAGCCATAGTCGATCTATGTATGGGCTATCTGGTTTTACACAAGTCAACCTTTTAACCGACTTGAGTACAACCAGCCTGTCAGGTTTTCCCCAAAACAATCAGTGCTGCCAGCTATAGTTAGCAACACTAATCATTGTATTCACTGGCAGAACACAATAACACTGCGGGAGTGATTGCCCCATTCAAGGTCAGCAGGTGAGAGTGTGTGTGGGGACAGGCTGGGGAGAGATACTAGTCAGTCCCTGGGTAGGCACTGGTTAGTATCAGAGCCAGATACACACAGGTTACATACGCCACGATCGTTAGCGCGAGAGCAATAATTCTAGCACTAGGCCTCCTCTGTAACTCTAAACATGCAATCTGTAAAAAAAATGTAAAGCATCACTTAGTACACAACAAAAAATCGAGCTAACTTTAGTGGGTTGTTTTTATGAATGAAACAGTTTCTTTCCAAAAAAAAGTTTGAAAAATTGCTGCGTAAATATCGTGTAACATAAAAAGTTGCGAAGACCAACATTTTATTCCATAGGGTATCTGCTAAAACAATATATAATGCTTGAGGGTTCTGAGTAATTTTCTAGCATAAAAAAAAGATGATTTTTACATGTAGAAGAGAAGTCTCAGAATGGGCCTGGGTGGCAAGGGGTTAATTATCATAAGTAATATACAAATAATTATTATAAGCACTGTGAGTTCATCCTCTCAGTCTGCTGCAGAGTGTTCCAGCTTGTATTTAAACTGCCGCTCTGTATGTAGCTTCTGACAGGCTGCAAGCAGCCCTGTATCTCCGGAACAATAGATGATAGCAGCCCCATATTTTAACCAGTGCTGAAGTTGGTCTTTAGCTACCTATCCCCCAAATGTGGGGTCTCTGTGACTCCGATCACCGAGCTACAATCCTCGAAGTGGATCTCTTTTTTTTTTGCAAATGGGCCTATCTTGAGAAAGGGGCCTGGAGCTGCAGCTCCAATAGCCCCTATGTTAATCCGGCCCTGTAAATACTACAGCTGCTGACTTTTAATAAACGGAAACTCACCTGTCTCAGGGTCCAGCGATGTTGGCAGCCGAGGCCGCCGCCGCCATTCTCGGTGAGGGAATCAGGAAGTGAAGCGTTGTGGCTTCACTTCCTGGTTCCCTATGCATGAGTCGTGCAGCGCAATGGGAATGGTCTGCGCTGTCTCTGGGACCCGTGTGTGTCCCAGCAGACAGCGTGACGGGACAGGAAGAAGCATAGACAGGTATCTGCACCCCCCTCCCCCCTGAAAGGTGCCAACTGTGATACCGGAGGGGGGGGGGGGTAGGTTTCCGATGAGCGAAAGTTCCACTTTAGGGTGGAACTCCTCTTTAATTATCACAGTTTTCTTTCTTACAGTTCACACCACAAAAACTCACTCTAGTTTTTTATGCTTTTTCAGTGTGTTCTAGTGTTCTTTTTCCCCTCTTGCTTTGCCTTTTTTCCAAGATTTCCCGGGTTTTCTTTGCTATAATGCATTCTGATGCATTTAGATGCATCTCGTGCGTTTTTGATGCATTTTGCCACGTTCAAGAACAGTTCAGTGCAGAAAAAATGCAGCATATTCAAATTTTTTGGGCTGTACTGGAACATACTGTACTGGTATGAGTGATGCCTTTGGAACCAATATATTTATACAGTAGATACCATAGATAGTACATTCTGTTTCAAATTTACATTTTATGCAAAGACATTTATGCAAACTTCTTTGACCCAGTTTGTCCAGACAGTATGGTCACCTGCTGACTTGGCACTATCCACAGGCAGCGCAAGTCTTTCCTGACACAGCATGACAGCATATACGTATGGGTAGGCTCCGCCCCTGCCCTATTCCAGGACCGGTTATACTATATAAGCAAGTTTCCTCCCTGCAGGCCACATTTTCTTTTTTTTCCCCCTCACTACTACAGCTGGTTATGCTGTTGCTGAAAGCAGGATTTTACTTTTCCTTCACCATGACGGATTCATCTGGCCAAGCCGCACAGGTTCAAGCCTCTTTTGTGACAAAGCTCCCCGCTGTACAGGTTTAAATGAACGCCTATATGGGGGAGACCCCCCCCCTCGAGATCGAGGATGAGGGAGAGGCAGTGGTATCTGGCCTCTAGGGATTGCTCCTTCATCATGACTCAATTAGGGATGAGCCGAACACCCCCCCGTTCGGTTCGCACCAGAACTTTCGAACGGACCCCAAATTCGTACGAACTTTAGAACCCCATTGAAGTCTATGGGACTCAAACGTTCGAAATTAAAAGTGCTAATTTTAACTGCTAATATGCAAGATACTGTCCTAAAAAGGGTTTGGGGACCTGGCTCCTGCCCCACGGGCCATGGGTCAATGCCTAAAATGTTTTTAAAAATGGCCGTTTTGGCGGGAGCACTGATTTTAATGACGATTAAAGTGAAAAAGAAAAAAGTGAAATATTCCTTTAAATATGGTGCCTGGGGGGTGTCTGTAGTATGCCTGTGAAGTGCCACGTGTTTCCCGTGTTTAGAACAGTCCCTGCACAAAATGACATTAAACGGAAATAACACCATTTAAAACTGCTTGCTGTTTTAATGTTATATCTGGTTCCTGCAATATGGTTGAAAATCATTGAGAAAAATGGCATGGGTAGCCCTCCCTGCCCATTACCAGTCCCTTTGGGTCTTGTACGCATATTAAGGGGAACCCAGTACCCATATTAAAAAAAGGAAATGCGTGTGGCCCCCAGGCCCTATATACTCAGAACAGCAGTATACAGGCGGTGCAAACAAGACAGAGACTGTGTAGGTTTGTTGTGTTAAGTTGAATCTGTTTGTAATTTTCAACTGGTACATTTTTAAAGTGTAGCTCCAGTCAAAAAAACAATTTTTAAGCTTTTTGGAAAACATAGGGAAGGGTTATCACCCCTGTATAATCTGTTTTGTCGTCCATCTTTTTTCATCTCACTTGCTGTTGTCTCCTTCCGTTTGCAAGTAGGGGATGTTTGTAAGTTGGATGTTTGAAAGTAGGGGCCTGCCCTATATGCTCTGCAGAAATGGCGGAACAAGGTGTTGGTTTTGCCACAACATTGTAAGCCCTCAAAGTGACTCTTGGTGGGCCCTGGAGCTCCCCTGCTGTGAACGATTATATCAAGAATTGTAATTACATGCCATTGTTGAACAGTGGTAGAAAAATTTACCTTTGGTGGTTGTGGTGCTGGTGCCACAACACTATAAGTCCTCACAGTTACTCTGGGTGGGCACAGGAACGGGCCCTCCTGTGAAATATTATATCAAGAATTGTAATTACATGTCCCTGTTAAACAGGGGCAGAAAAATTGGGCCTTAGGCACTGGTGCTGGTGCCACGACACTGCAACCTCTCCCATATACTCTTGTTTTATTGCAGGAATTAGCCCTGCTGCAAAGCATTGCATCAAAAATTGTAATTAAACGCCCCTGTTGAACAGGGGCAGAAAAATTGGGCCTTAGGCACTGGTGCTGGTGCCACCACACTGCAACCTCTCCCATATACTCTAGTTTTATTGCAGGAATTAGTTCTGCTGCAAAGCATTGCATCAAAAATTGTAATTAAACGCCCCTGTTAAACAGGGGCAGAAAAATTGGGCCTTAGGCACTGGTGCTGGTGACACCACACTGCAACCTCTCCCATATACTCTAGTTTTATTGCAGGAATTAGCCCTGCTGCAAAGCATTGCATCAAAAATTGTAATTAAACGCCCCTGTTGAACAGGGGCAGAAAAATTGGGCCTTAGGCACTGGTGCTGGTGCCACCACACTGCAACCTCTCCCATATACTCTAGTTTTATTGCAGGAATTAGCCCTGCTGCAAAGCATTGCATCAAAAATTTTAATTAAACGCCCCTGTTAAACAGGGCCAGAAAAATTGGGCTGATGGCATCACCCAGAGCCAGAAATGTTCTTCCAACATATCAGCGGAGGAGGAAGAGGATAGACAATCAGCATAACAGGACAGTCACTCAGCATCAGCATAGGCAGTCTTGAAGGGATGTGATATTTCAAAAAAAATTATTCGGTTACATCAGCTTCAGGTGCTTGGTAGCTGTGGTGATCCAAGACTGATTCATCTTGATGAAGGTCAGTCGATCAACTGATTCGGTGGACAGGCGCACCCTGTGATCGGTAACAAAGCCACCAGCAGCACTGAAGGTGCGTTCCGAAAGAACGCTGGATGCAGGACAGGCCAGAAGCTCAATTGCATACTGTGCAAGCTCTGGCCAGTGATCCATCCTCAAGACCCAGTAAGCCAGAGGATTTTCGGTGGGAAAGGTGTCCAAGTCTGACCTTGCCCCTAGGTATTCCTGCACCATGTAAATCAGACGCTGGCGATGGTTGCTGGAACCGATCATACCTTAGGGCTGCGGACTAAAAAATTGTCTGAAAGCATCAGTCAGACGGCCACCTTCTCCACTGCTCCTTCTGACCGATGCCTCAGCAACACGTTGTCCAGGACCAGGAGTTTGTAACCTCCCAGTCTCTGGGAACGCGTTGCACAGACCTTTCTGCAAGGCCTCCCGGAGATGTCTCATCCTCTGCTCCCTCTGCGATGGCAAGATAAGGTCGGCAACCTTACCCTTGTACCGTGGATCAAGGAGAGTGGCCAGCCAGTAATGGTCCCTCTCCTTGATCCGAAGAATACGAGGATCCTTCCGCAGGCTTTGCAGGATCAGGGAGGCCATGCAGCGTAGGTTAGCTGAGGCATTCGGTCCGGAGTCCTCTGGGTCACTAAGGACAACATGATCCGCATCTACCTCCTCCCTGCCACGTACAAGTCCACGTGTTTCTTGGGACTGTAAATCATCCCTACAAGACTGCTGCTGCTGCTGCTGATGCTGAGTGCCAGCCTCCACCTCCTCTTCCTCCTCCTCATCCTCTTCCTGTGTGATGGGTGGCACAGCAGGAACACTGTCTGGATAAAGGGGGCCTTGAGAGGCAAGGAAGTCCTCCTCTTCCTGCCTCTGTTCTGCCTCAAGTGCCCTGTCCATTATTCCACGCAGCGTATGCTCCAAGAGGTGGACAAGAGGTACAGTGTCACTGATGCATGCACTGTCACTGCTCACCATCCTTGTGGCCTCCTCAAACGGTGACAGGACAGTGCATGCATCCCTGATCATGCCCCACTGGCGTGGTGAGAAAAAACCGAGCTCCCCTGACCCTGTCCTGGTGCCGTAGTCGTACAGGTACTCATTGATGGCCCTCTGCTGCGTGTGCAGCCGCTGCAGCATGGCCAACGTTGAGTTCCACCTGGTGGGCATGTCACATATAAGGCAGTTCTTGGGCAGGTTCAACTCCTTTTGGAGCTCAGCCAGCCGAGCACAGGCATTAAATGATCGGCGGAAATGCACACAGACTTTCCTGGCCTGCCGCAGGACATCCTGTAAGCCCGGGTACCTGCCCAAGAACCGCTGCACCACCAGGTTAAGGACGTGAGCCACACAGGGCACATGGGTCAGTTGTCCCTGTCGGAGGGCGGGGAGGAGGTTGGTGCCATTGTCGCAAACCACCATTCCTGGCTTAAGCTGGCATGACGTCAACCACCTCTCGGGCATTGTTTTGCCTGCGTACTTGCGTAGCCCCTGGAACGCCTACGGAGCACCGCTGGTTCTGAGGACAGAGCACTGGAAGAGGCCATGGAGGAAGAAGAGGAGGAGGAGGGGGTGGAGGAAAGAGGTGTGTCACAACCAGTAGTAGCATTTTGGAGGCGTGGTGGCGGAACAACCTCCAACACTACTGCACCTTGTCCTGCATCCTTGCCAAGCCAGCATTCAACCGCTGGGCATGTGGATGGCTGGGAGTGAACTTCTTTCGCCGGTCCAGCAGCTGGGGCAGGGACATTTGCCTGCTATAATCGGACGTGGGTGTACCGCTAGCAGAGTGCCCGGAAGCACTTGGCTGTGACACACCTAATTCTACACCTTCATTCCTCTCAGAGCAGGTTTCAGAGAGGACTGAAGGTCTAGTGGGGTTGGAGATGCCAGCTGATGAGGAGCAAGGAGAGGTCCGCTTTGTTCTTTGGTGTGGGTCTTTGAGGTACGCTTGCCAACGAGCTGCATGGCAGGTCAACATATGTCTGGTCAAGCATGTGGTGCCCAAGCGGCTGATGTTTTGGCCACGCGAGATACGCTTGAGACATATGTTGCAAATAGCAGCGGTGCGATCTGATGCACTCGTCTCAAAAAAGGCCCACACCAAAGAACTTTTAGAATAACGCGCAGAGGCAGCGCCATGCACAGGCGGAGCTCTGCGGTGTGATTCAGTCGGTGTGCTGCCCCTAAGCTGGCCCCCGGAGGGCATCCTGCCTCATTGGACATGTGCCTCCTCCTCCTCCTCCTCTCTCCTACCAGGCACCCATGTGGAGTCAGTGCCCTCATCATCCCCTCCCTCTTCATCGCTGTAGCAAACCTGGCAATATGCTGCAGCTTGTGGAACATGACTGTCAGATTGCTGTCCTTCTTGAGCATCCCCTCTCTCTGCATTCACGCTACTGCCTTCCTCTAGCTGAGTGTCATCAGAGGCTACAAAACACTGGGCATCCTCCTGGAGCATGTACCCAACACTGTGCTCAAAGAGTTCAGGAGACTCCTCAGGAGGATGTGGTGGGTCTAGGGAAGGAGTCACTGATGATGACATTGAGACGAGGGAAGACGATGCGTTGGCAGCTGATTTGCTAGTACCCTGAGACTGGGTGAGAGAGGATGAGGAGGATGAAGAGGGCTTGGTCATCCACTTTACCAAGTCATTGGCATGTTGCGGTTCAACATGTCCAGCTGCCATGGCCACGTGCTGATGACAATGCACCGCGTCCACGACCAGCACTGTTGTCTCTAGACACAGAGCCTGCTTGCCCTCTTTTATCGGCTCGCGCCTGTCTGCCTCTCCTTGCTGGCCTTCCAGACATGGTAATGGCCTGAAGGGAGTTGGGTAAAACAGCAGTTGGGTAGTGTATATTGTGCTGGAGGCACACAACACCCACTAACTCCTGCAGATGCCTTTATTAACCCTTTCATGACTAAGCCTATTTTTGGAATTTGGTGTTTACAAGTTAAAATCCATATTTTTTGCTAGAAAATTACTTGGAACCCCCAAACATTATATATATATTTTTTAGCAGAGGCTCTAGAGAATAAAACGGCGATTGTTGCAATATTTTATGTCACACGGTATTTGCGCAGTGGTGTTTTAAACGCAACTTTTTGGGAAAAGGGACACTTTCATGAATAAAAAAAAAACAAAACAGTAAAATTAGCCCAATTTTTTTGCGTAATGTGAAAGATAATGTTACGCCGAGTAAATAGATACCAAACATGTCACACTTTATAATTGTGCGCACTTGTGGATTGATGACTAAGTACGGTACCTAAAAATCTCAATAGGCGATGCTTTAAATTTTTTTTACGGTTACCAGGTTAGCGTTACAGAGGAGGTCTACTGCTAGAATTATTGCTCTCGCTCTGACGATCGCGGCGATACCTCACATGTGTGATTTGAACACCGTTTACATACGCGGGCGCGACTTCCGTATGCGTTTTCTTTGCTTCGCGAGCTCGCGGGGACGGCGGGCGCTTTGAAAAATTTTTTTTTATTTTTTTATTTATTTTATTTATTTTAAAACGACTAAATTGTTTTAAAAAAATAAATAAAAATTTGATCACTTTTATTGCTGTCACAAGGAATGTAAACATCCCTTGTGACAGTAATAGGTGGTGACAGGTACTCTTTATGGAGGGATCGGGGGTCTAAAAGACCCCCCACCCCTCCTTTACACTTCAATGTATTCAGATCGCCGAAAACGGCGATTCTGAATACCGGATATTTTTTTAAAACCGGCGCCATTGGCAGCCGAGTAAACGGGAAGTGACGTCATGACGTCGCTTCCGTGTTTACGATGAGGAGACTGGAACGAAGCCGATTACGGCTTCGTTCCAGTTCCTCCGCAGCAGCCGGAGGCGTCGGACAGGGAATCGGTGCTCCCGATCGAGCGGGAGCACCGGTAACAGCGGCGAGAGGCGGCGGGAGGGGGGGACGTCCCCTCCCGCTCCTCCGGCATAACAGCCGAGCGGCTTTTAGCCGCATCGGTTGTTATGGCTGGAAAGCCAATCGCCTGCTGCAAAAAACGGTACCGGGATGATGCCTGCAGGTGCGGGCATCATCCCGGTATACCCCCCGGAAGCCGAGTACGCAGATCTGCGTACGCTCGGCGGGAAGGGGTTATAGAACACCAGAGATAAAGGGGTATACTGTAATGGAGTCACACAACACCCACTAAGCCTTGCAGATGCCTTTATTATAGAACACCAGAGATAAAGGGGTATACTGTAATGGAGTCACACAAAACCCACTAAGCCCTGCAGATGGCTCTATTAGAGAACAGCAATAAAGGGTAGATACAGGTGTATATTGTGCTGGAGGCACAAAACACCCACTAACTCCTGCAGATGCCTTTTTTATAGAACACCAGAGATAAAGGGGTATATACAGATGTATACTGTGCTGTGCTGGAGGCACACACAACTTCCAATAACTCCTGCAGATGGCAAGTGGGCTCAAATAGAGAAGAGCTATGTAGGTGGATATAGCGGTGTGTACAGGGTACAGAGCATGCAGACAGCACGCACAAGCTCCTAACACTACTGACTGCAAGCTCTATTATAAAAGATAGATCACTAGCTATATAGGTGAGGTGAATATAGCGGTGTATACTGCGGTCAGAGCACACAGACAACAACCACTACAGAAGAGCAAGATCGAAAATCGGGCGATAACGATCGGTGTATACTGTGTTGAAGGTACACAGAACACCCACTAACTGCTTCAGACACCAACACACTACACAAGGCAGCCGCGCTGGCGGCCTTATATAGTGTGGGGCGTGTACTACACAGCCTGAGCTATGATTGGCCACAGGCATCCTGCCTGTGGCCAATCATGGCTCTCCTCGCTGCTGGCGCTGTGATTGGCCAAGCATGCGGGGTCACAGTGCATGCTTGGCCAATCATGAGCCAGCAATGCACTGCGATGACGCAATGCATTGTGGGCCGTGAGCGCCACACGAATTTGGCGCGAACGGCCAATAACATTCGGAATTCGCCGAACGGGCGAACAGCCGATGTTCGAGTCGAACACGAAGCTCATCCCTAGACTCAATGGACGGACATTCATTGGACTTCTGGTTTGACCATGAAGCGTACAGGAGGTAAGGCACCACATGGTGCACATATCAATAGCATTCAGTTACTGCTGCAAGCATATGTCACGCATGCAAATTTTCTGGCCTGTCCATAGTTTCAGTCTGTTTACTATTGCCTCACAGGTTTTGGTTTGTGTCTGCAATACTGTTAATGCTGATAGCAGGTGTGCTGGGCTGAAGCCTTCCTATTAACTCAGCAAGGCCTGGTCCTACAGGCTTGACTTATTGTCTGCAGGTATACTCTTAGCCCCTGTACACCCGGTCAGACATTCTGCCAACCAAATCCGTTGGATTTTGTCCGAAAGATTTTGTCCGACGGATTGTGTCCGAAACTGTTGCATACACACGGTCGGACCAAGTTGTCGGATTTTGCGGTTGCCAAGAACGCGGTGACGTAAGCCGTGTATGGCGGGACTAGAAAAGGGAAGTTGAGCACCACGTCCGGCACCCTTTGGGCTCCTTCTGCTGATCTCGTGTCTATCGCGTGTTAGTAGAAGTTTGGTGAGAGACGATTCGCGCTTTTCAGATTTGTGATTCAGATCGCTACTGCTCTTCGGTTTGTGCTTGTCTTTGCGTATCTGATAATCAGTGCGTGCAGTCAGTAAGTATTTGTTTTTCATTGTGGACTATATCTTGGTATAGTACGCTTTGAAAGGCATTTTTTATTGTCTGCTTGCTTCTGCTATTCAGGTCGTTCTTTCAGGCCTTGCTGTTTATCGGTGCTTTCTGGTGTCCGTTCTGATGAGCCAACCGTTTTCAAACCATGTTTCGTCTATGTACTCGTCGTAGAGTTTGTGCTGTGCAGGGGCTTTGTGTTGGGGTTCTTACTTTGACACAAGCCCGGTCCATGAACAGGGAGGGGAGGCGTTTGTGGACCAAGAATTGGTTGCGCCAGCGTGACCAGTTCTCGCACATGCCTTTGCTCCGGGAGAATAATCCTGATGATTTCAGGAATTATCTCCGGATGATGGACCCCGTTTTTCACCGTCTGCTGGCTTTGCTGACCCCTTATATCAGCAGGCAGGATACCTGCATGCGGCAAGCTATCACTCCGGAGCAGAGGCTCATCGCCACGTTGCGCTACTTGGCGACTAGGAGAAGCCTTCAGGACCTTAAGTTCTCTACAGGCATCTCCCCCCAGGCTCTGGGGATCATTATTCCAGAGACCTGTTCTGCCATCATTCAGGTCCTGCAGAAGGACTATATGAAGGTAAGTTTTATCCTTTAACATCACATTCTATGTATTTCATGCTCGCTAATGTCTTGCATTTCTTTCCTCATTCCCTAATTACCATCATTGCAATATGCTCTAATTCATATGCTCTGCCCCTTTGTCCTCATGCAGATTTGCCTCACTAACTTCCCCACCATGCTCTTCTTGGCCCATAAAACTATAGTCTAGTCACTTACCAATGTCTTTTGTCAGCTCCATAGTATTGCTTTCGCCTAAACACCCCCTAAAATGTCTACAAATGTTATGTGTGTGCTTCAATTCATGCAGAGTGACATTTTTTTGGGGGGTTGTGCCAAACTCATTAGGAACCCCCCTCCCCCCAACTGCTAGCTCAGCTGATAGCAATCCTCTATCTGCTGACTTTACCAAACCCAATACACACTATACCTACCTTTTTGATGCTCACATTTATGGATGAATTCACCTAAGCATGTAGTGCAAGGGGCTGCCTCAATACTTTCAAATGCTATTATTTTATTTTTTAACCTATTCATTATCTGGATATGTAATAGCAGAATGTCGAAAAGTGCTTCCATTTTGGTTTCTTTTTGCTATTATGACACTTCTTACCTGTCCGGTGGGCTGCCAATAGTGTAACTAAGGAGGGGCTTCCCAAAGTAGCACACATTATTTAGCCATTCAGCTCTCAATCAAGTGGAGAGGGTTACCTGTCCCAAAAACCCCCCCTCATTTTTTAGCAAGGGCTCATCAGATGGGGGATATGGGGGGTGGGGGAGGGATGGGGTGGTGATGACTCTCATAAGGGGACATTAGACTTTAGGCTTTAAATACTCAGTTCCCAAAATGTTTGACTAATTTTGAGCAAAAATGTTGGTGTCTAATCTGCTTGCAATGTTGATTTGACAAATTACTAATTTTTGTTCTTGTTTCACTCCACAGTGTCCTTCAACGCCACAGGAATGGCAGACTGTGGCCTCCCACTTTGCCAGTCGTTGGGACTTTCCCAATTGTGGAGGAGCAATAGACGGGAAGCACGTCCGCATCGTCCCACCACCCAACTCGGGGTCGTACTATTATAATTATAAGGGGTTTCATAGTATCGTGATGTTGGTGGTGGTGTCTGCGACATATATGACTTTTTGTATGTGGACGTGGGGCAAAATGGACGGATGTCGGATGGTGGAGTGTTCTCACTGACGGAGTTCTACTGGCGTCTCCAGAGTGTCAGTCTGGGCTTGCCACCCCCAGAGGAGAATCAGGAAGGACTCCCGTTCGTCTTTGTCACGGATGAGGTGTTTGCCCTGGCGAACCATCTGATGCGGCCTTTCCCCATGAGGACCCTCACCCCAGACCATTTTTAGGATTTTTAATTTCCGCCTGTCCAGAGCCCGAAGAGTGGTGGAGAACACTTTTGGTATACTGGCCAGCCGGTTCCGCCTTTTTCTTACGCCTATTCACATGGCGGAATACAAACTGAATCACATGGTGCTGGCGTGCTGTGTTCTGCACAATTTTATGAAAAAAGTTTCTGTCAACTATGCGGTCTCAGTTGGCCAACAAGAAGCAGACTTGCTGGAAAATGAAGATAACCTCACGGGCCTTGAACATGCTCATCCTGGCTTGCCCCCCCAAAGCGCCCGTGAGGTTAGAACACAATACATGGACTAGTTTGTGGGTAGGGGGGCCATTGATATGCCAGACAATGTCTGAGCAGCATTTTAACCACTTCAATACCGGGCACTTAAACACCTTCCTGCCCAGACCAATTTTGAGCTTTCAGCGCTGTCGCACTTTGAATGACAATTGCGCGGTCATGCTACACTGTACCCAAATGAAATTTTTATCATTTTTTTCCCACAAATAGAGCTTTCTTTTGGTGGTATTTGATCACCTCTGCGGTTTTTATTTTTTGCTAAACAAATAAAAAAATACCGAAAATTTTGAAAAAAAAATGTTTTTTTTTTTGTTTCAGTTTCAAAACTTTGCAAATAAGTAAGTTTTCTCCTTCACTGATGGGCACTGATGGGGTTACACTGATGGGCAATGATAAGGCGGCACTGATGGGCACTGATGAGGTGGCACCAATGAAGTGGCACTGATGAGGTGGCATTGATGGACACCGATATGTGGCACTGATAGGCGGCACTGATGGGTGGCACTGATGGGCGACACGGATGGGCACTGATAGGTGGCACAAATTGGCACAGATTGGCATGGATGGGCATGGATAGGTGGCACAGGTGGGCATGGGTAGGCGGCACAGGTGGGCATGGGTAGGCGGCACAGGTGGGCATGGGTAGGCACTGATAGGCAGCACAGATGGGAACTGATAGGCAGCATTTTATTATAATATATTATACTAATGGATGCCAATCAGTGCCAATCAATAATGCATGCCAATCAGTGATGCCCATTGTGGGCACTGATTGGCATCCTGGCATCCATTATGGGCACTGATTGGCATCCATTGTGGCACTGATTGCAATCCCTGGTGGTCTAGGGTGGCATACCTTGTCCTTGGCATCCCTGGTGGTCTAGTGGCGTCCCTGGTGGTCCAGTGTGGGCATCCTCGGGGGGGCTGTGCTGATAATCGATCAGCACAGACCCCCCCTGCCAGAGGAGCAGCCGATCGGCTCTCCTCTACTCGCGTCTGACAGACGCGAGTGAGGAAAAGCCGATCACCGGCTTTTCCTATTTACACTGTGATCAGCCGTGATTGGACACGGCTGATCACGTGGTAAAGAGTCTCCGTCGGAGACTCTTTACCGAGATCGTAGTTGCCGGGTGTCAGACTGACACCCCGCAACAACGATCGCCGCGATGCGCACCCCCGGGGGCGCGCAGCGGCTCATAATCCTGATCACGTCATATGACGTCCGGTCAGGATTATGAAACCACTTTGCCGCCGCCTATTTGCTATAGGGCGGGCGGCAAGTGGTTAAGAATACATTTTTATCTGAAACTCCTTCATTTACTGCTTGGCTTGGTTTTAGGTGTCTCCTAGGTATAATTAGGTTTTTTCAAGTTGTGCCTTTTTCACCAACAGTGCAAACCCAAGTTCAGAGCGAGATGAGGGGACAGTCTCTTCTTCAGATAATGTTATTATGTTGTGGGTCTGCTACACACACACCTTGTTTTTGTAACTAATGTATGTAGTGCATTACTGACCAAAATCGTGCTCATTTTCTGCACCATGGCAGGAAAATGGCATGATTGTCAAAATTTACACCTCACTGTGGGTGTTTTTTACTAAAGACACATCCACTATGCACTACAAGTGCACTGCAAAAGTACACCTGAAACTGCACTTGGAGTGCAAAGTGGAGTTGCCTTTAGTAAATCACACTCCTTCTCAGCACAAACTAAAATTGTTCTCCAAATACATTTTTGGTGCAATGAAAAAGGAAGCCACACATTGTTGATAATTAAACTTTTTAATCCAAGCACATTCACATCTGCGTTTCGAAAAGGTTTTTACAACAAACCAAGAAATTGTGTGTTTCAAAAATAGAGTTTAATCAAAATTTGGTTTACTTGGTGTTTTTGGGTAAACAGGCATGTATCAAACCGTAAAATACAGAACACAGGAACTTACAAAGTTCAACTTTGAAAAGTGAAGACAATATCAGACATGAGTATGTACAAACTGGGCTGATATTGCCTTCATCACATGGGGTGTCACCCCTGAAAAAAACTAATTTGGAAGATGCACACAGTGTGTCAACATGTGCTATCTCCCATCATGGGGGATCAATGTACATGCATTGGGGCTGCAACCCCTTCATCTCAGACACTTTACACAAAACACGTACATTGATCCCCCATGAAGGGAGATAGCGCATGTTTACACACTCTGTGCATCTTCCAAATTTGTAAATTCGAGAAATACAACATTTTGTTTTTAAAATAGCAAAAATAAAACCCTATCTAGTTTTTGGTGTATCACACTCTCCCCAAAACATCAATGATGTTCTTCATTTTATTTTTAACATTATTGATGTTTTGCAGGATATTTTCCAAATCCCGATTGCACCCCATTATCTACCCAATCTGGATCTGGGCACTTTCACTGGTAAAACGGGAATCTTCTTCCACATCACCTACAAAACAAAGCAAAACAAAAACACCATGTAATAAAAATATGGTGACATACATTGATGAGCTTACCGGAAGCTGTGTTCTCCGACACTCACCTGTTGTGGTGACGATTTGCCCAACCTCCACGGTCTCTCCTTCCTACTCCTCCTCCTGCTCCTCTGTTTCTGCTTTTGGAAGTTGGACTTCTTTGGGAGGGGTGTGGTCCCTGGTGTCCCCATACTTGCCGAGTCTTCTCTCCCCTATGAGAATGGAAAAAAATAAAGAATTAGCACACAGAGGGCAGAATTAACAATATGAAGCATTGTTTGGAAGTGTTGTCCAATTGTTTATTTTGGTCGAGCTTCAAGGTCATAACATTATTGGGGACACTGTGTTCAGCTGGAATACTTACCGGAAGAACGATGTTTCCTACGAACGAATGAAACAATGAACTTGAAAGTGGCCATTTTAAAATGCACAACATGAAATCAAAGCACATGGAGCAGTATGCAAGCAATAATAATCATATGAACACACAACAACTACTTACTTTTGTCAAGAACACGCTTGATCCTTAGGTACTGCTCGTGCTCCCTCAGTTTCAGGTCTGACCAGCGTTTTCTCAGTTGATCCATGGATCGGTGTACCCCAAAATTCTTATGAAGACTCTTCCCAACTTTATTCATGATCTTGGCCTTTCTGATATTTGAGTTTGGGTAAGGTCCATACTTCCCATCATAGTCGGTCCTGTTCAATATGTCAACCAGCTCCAACATCTCTCCAAAAGACATATTTGAGGCCTTAAATCTACTCTTCCTAGATCAGGACGTTTCAGGCTCCGGGCTTTCCTCACCCTCCTCCTCGTTAGTGGAACTATTATTAGTGCGCACCTGTGTTCTCTCCGCCATGTGCTCTCCCCACTGCGCCGGAAGCGAAGGGGCGGGGAATAGTGTGGAAAGAACGTCAGGGGCGGGCGGAGTTTCACGCATGTGCACTGTATATAAAACGCAACACGCGTGTGTCGTCTGTACGATCGGTGAACAGAGGGAGAAGCTGACGCGACAAACGTGCAAACGAAGGTAAAATTTTGAACTTGGTACATCACTAGGCTACACTGCTTCTAGATTGAGGCCTGCATTAGTGGAGTTTAGACTGACATTAGGGTTTGTCTTGTGTTGTGTCTTGCAGACATTATGGATGGCTTCAATGACCATAGCTTCCTCCCTCTGTTCATCGATAAATACAGAGACATATAGTAACAAACAAAATTGGCAGGCAGCAATGTTGCAACTGGTTGAGTTTGTGAAGCCGGTGGTCCCCAGGGCAGATGTCAAATATTTAAAAAAGAAAATTGGTAGCCTCAGGAGTACATATATGAGGGAGAGGACCAAGGTGCTGAAGTCCGTGCAATCTGGAGCTTCAGCAGATGACCTTTATGTCCCCACCCTGTGGTATTATAACAGGATGCATTTTCTGGCAGACCAGGCTGATGTCAGGGAATCACTCTCTACTCTTCCTTCCACGTGTCCTTCTATGCTCCATTCCACACCCGATGAGTCTTATGACGCCCAACCTGGGCCTTCCACTCAGGAAGAACTGGAGGAGCCCAGCTTGAGCCAGGTATAGTATTGTTGTACATATTTGTGGAGTCAAAATGAATAATGTTAACTTGATTTTTGATCACTAATTGCTGAGTTTAGAAAGTGTTTCACATATCAATAGATAGTAGTGGCCAAAACCTTTGGGACAGGAAAGAAAAATGCTGGGCTCAGAATGACAGTCTTTTCTATTGGTTAACAATTTGCAACAGTGTTGATGTGAAAATTGTGTGTGTTTGATGAACCAAAAACTAAAACGATGTCCCTTTTTCATACACAGGAAGAACTCAGCCAGGAACAGGAGGGTGTGGAATGTAGCAGCCAGGAGGTGGCTGTGGAACGTGGCAGCCAGGAGGAGGCGGGGGTAAGCGGCAGCCAGGCGGTGGGCAGCCAAAGGAGCCTCACTGAATACCAGGTCCCTCCCCTCCGCCTTCCATGGCAAAGGGCAAGAAAGGGGGGGAATGTTGAGGAGACGGCCCTAAGGCTGATTGGTGAGGCTTCTGCGGCACTCCAAGCAAAACACACCTACCAGGAGTCCTTTGCCACCATGGTTGCGTGCAAGCTTGATAAAATGAAGTAGGGGCAACAGATCTTGTGTGAGGAGGTTATTCTCCACACCCTCAACAAGGGTCTTTTGGGCCAAATGACACCAGAAACACACTTGTGTGGTTTGGCCCATGCCCCTGCTCCTCCTCCTCCTTCAGCCACACCTCCAGCACCACTGCCACAGCCTGGAAGGAAGCGTTGAAAAAAGACCAGAGAGTGATGACCTGGGTTCAGTCTGGTCTGACAGAAGATGCAGCCTGTTGTAGTACCACAGCCTGGGAACATAGATGTCATCTGCTGCTGTTCCGGGTTTCATGGACTTCAGGACCAGACTTCTCTCCCTCAGACATGTATTCCTCAGGCCACCAAGTTTTGCGTTTAAATAGTTGATGTGTGCCCTGGGGGCCAAAGGCTTCGCTAATCTCCCCAGTTTCAACATTGCTGCCTCCCTCTTTATTTGTTACTGACACCGAAATAAAGGTATTTTTTTGTTTGAAGAAACACTTGCATATGTGTTTTCCTTCCAAAAGGCCAGTTTATTTGTGAGCAGGCAGGTACATTTCAAAAATACAAAGTGAAATAAATAACAAGGGGAACCAACACTAAACAACCTCCTGTAGATTAAAAAATAAAAACAAAATATCAAAAATAGAATAATGTTGTTGTGGTAAGTTTACACACCAAAAAAACCCCCAAAAAAGGAGAAATGACCAAACTGTCTTTAAAGCATATTTTTAGGGAATCCAAAAAAAAAAGTATCCAAAAAAGAATAAACAAAATCTAAAATTGTGTAGATGTGACGCAAACTAAAATTGTATTGCTGAAATGGTTAAAAAAGAGTAATGAAATATGTTCGGGAGAAGTGTGTGTGACTATGAGCATCAAAAGAAGTTCGTTCTTGCAGCATTGTAAAGAACAAGAAAATGCGCTTGATGAAAGAATTTTTAACATTGCAGCGTGACGAATGTGCTATATCGCTTACGAGCAGTAGTTTTACCTGAACGAGCGCTTCCGTGTCGGAATTTGAATGTGAGCATGTGTGGCACCTTGTCCGTCGGAGTAGGCTACACATGATCGGAGTATGTCTGATCGGACCAGTTTGTCGAAAAATATTTCCAGCAAGTTGGAAAATTTGGTCGGACGGATATTCCGACAGAATCAGTCCAATGCATACCACACACAGTCGGATTATTTGACAACACGGTCCGATAGGACACATTTCGACGGATTCTCCGACCGTGTGTACAAGGGCTAAGGCTCCTTTCACACAGGGCTGATCAGTGCTGATCCGCCCCGTGGATATCTGCTGGCACAGCGGGGATCGCCGGAGCGATCTCCGCTCAGCAGGCAGAGGACAGGTCCGTCTCTGCACATTGTGCAGGGACGGACCTGTCACAGCGCTGCTCTCCCCTATGGGAGATCGGGTAATGATGGACTGCAGTGTCCATCGTCACCGATCCGATAACGGATGGAAAAATAGTGTCAGAGAATCACCAGACTTCAATGTCGGCACTTCCCCGTGCACCTGCGGGGAAGAGTGGCACAACGACGCACGCATATGCGTGATAAAATACAACATCGTACGCGCATGTGCACACAGCTATGGGCCTTACCTGATTAGCCTGACAGGCCTATAAAAGGCATCAATGGGCTCTGTGTCTTTGCTGGTTTGTCTCCTCAGCTCACCTGTGTGCCTCTGTTTCCTGTTCCTGTTTACCACTTCCTGTTGTGACCCGGATTGCCTGAAGACTACTCTGATTCTCTACTGACCTGACCCCTGGCTTGTTTAATGGACTTCCTGCTCTTAGCCTTGCTGGCTCCCGGACTGATACCTGTGTTTGACCCTCGGCCTGCCTCTGGAATATCCTCTGTCTTCTGCACTTAGCCTTGCTGGTTCCCGGACTGATACCTGTGTTTGACCCTCAGCCTGCCTCTGGAATATCCTCTGTCTTCTGCACTTAGCCTTGCTGGCTCACGGACTGATACTTGTGTTTGACCTTCGGCCTTCACTCCAGGTGTTAGAACCCCTGCCGAGTTTCCCTTCCAAGACCATCTGCATGGGCATCTCTTCCTTCAGAAGACCTTCTGCATACAAGTCACCTGTTGGCAACCCGTGCCTCTCCGTGCCCTGTACGGGAAGCAGCTCTCAGCACTTCGGCTCTGGTGAGTACCTGACAAATAGCTTTTACCTCTGTCACACTTTTTCAGATTGGAGAGCCTCGGATGTCAGCAGACATGTCCCCGCTAATATCCGACGCTCCATAGAGCTCTATGGAGCATCTGTTCAGGTCCGCCTAAAAAACTGACAGGCGGACCTGAACAGATCGTCCGTGTGAAAGGACCCTAAGTTTGCACCACTGAAAACGTATATAACACATGTCAATCTTACTGGCTGTCCATTCTGTTTACTAATGCTTCACAGGTTGTGGTCTGTGTCTGCAGTATTGCTAATGCCTAGGCTAATTTCAGGTGGTGCTGAGCCTTTCCTATTAATGCAGGGCCTGGCCCTGCAGGCTGGGCTGACTGTGTATTAATGCTTGTGTAGTGCTGGCTCCTGACGAGCAGGCGCTATGTTTTTCTAAAGTTAATTTGCCTGAAACCACAGTTGGATTTCAGGACTATTATCTAAATTTCTGGTTTTAGTACCAGTCCAGCTGGGTTGCACTGGGCTCTCCTTGACTGCAGGTGTCGGCAGGTGTCGCTGTCACTGCCAGCAAGAGTAGAAATGCAGTTTAGCTGGGTATATTGAATGCCACTGTTCTCTCGGAACCAGCCCAGTGGGAGTGTTCTCCTGCTGTGCATTCTGGAAAGTGGTATTTAAGGTACCGACGCCACGTGGTTTGGGGTTCCATCTTTTATTTTATGTCTGTTCGGTTCTGCTGGTCCTCCTGACCCAGCCCCATGGCCCTCCTGGCCTGGGGTGTTGAACCATGCATTTCAAGTCTCGGGCCCGGCTGGCCCGAGGCAACACAGCTGCAGGGACAGCCGAGTGGATTTTGGGGCCTATTGATCCAAGGGTGGTCCAGTGCCGTCTCATCTGAAGGCAGAGGCCCAGCAACTGAAGAACCCCAGGGGAGGACTCTTCAGGAGAAGGCCGTGCTCAAGGCTGGCTTCTCCGAATGAGCCTAGAGGCTTAGTTGAAGGACGCAACCCGGATCAACGCTCATACAGTATCGCCGGGTCGCCTGAGAGAACCTGGTACCGTATGATAGCTTATTAAATTTATTCACGTCCCTCAGTAACGCACAAGTCTGTGGCAGATATTTTGTCAAACACCCTACGCTCAAGTGTACATCACAAGTCTGTGGCAGAGACTTTGTCAAACACCCTACCGGCTGCTAGGCCTAGTGAGAGGAGGTCTATTCGGGGGTTGTAAAATCCAGCTGTGAAACGGTCTTTATTCTTTGGATTTACTATAAGGACTTCCTTTACTTTTTGCAGTCTAAAGTACCTGAACTTATTCCTAACCCTCTGCCCTTTATTGAGAGACTCTGTTTCTGTTACAAATAAATAACCCAAAAGAAGATTCAGCGTCAGTTTCCACATTCTTTGGGCCATCTACCACGGGAATCCCTAGACGGAGAAGCAAACAAGGAGGTAACGGTAAGCTCAATAAAACTAGCAGCTCCGGGGGCGTGACCGGAAGCGGACCTGTATGGACGCTCACTGAGACAGCTCTCTCCTCAGCCCAGCCACAGCAGCACTTAGGGAGACAATCTGCACCCATCCGATGGGGAGATCGAGGGCCACCCGCTCCACGGCTACTAGGGGACCCTCTGCCGTTCCTCCGGGGCCCGCAGCCGACCTCCGGACCTATTTTTCTCCGTCGGACGCTCCGGCCGGCGGGACTCCCAAGATGGCGCCGGCCACGCTGGAGGCGCCGTTACAGGCCTCATCCCCGGCCTCGAGTGAGAGGAGCGGCTGCCGGTCGGGCACCGCGGCGGACGGGACGCCTCCTCCATCCAGGGCAGCCGACCGGATTCCTGCAGCGGTGAGTGCTAGGCAGCCCCCGCCCGCACACCAGGCCACCAGATCAGGCCCGAGGCCTACAACGAGGCCCCTCTCTCCGGACGCTGGCGCATCCAACCCCCCACGGCACTCTGAGCAACACGCGGCCATGAGGGACCTGAGCCCACTGCAGTGGGGCCAGGGATCCCCTCCGCACAAGACGCCCGACTGGGAGCAGGTCAGTGGGGAGGCCTGGGGGGAGGCAAGTGGCCGCACTAGGCCGGGTCAGCATCCAGGGTACTTGGGGCGCGGATCCCCTCCCCCCCCAACGGACACACAATGCACGGGGGCCCTCCCTAGGCTGCTGCGGGCGGCATCGGACCCCCTCCTCCCCACTAGTTCCCTGGGGTCCCCTCCTTCCATGGAGGACACTGATTTTCCAGCCCTCCCCCCCCCCCGGGAAACCCGCTACCCTGGCCTCAGCGGGGACAAGGGGGTGTGGAGGAGCCCCGAATGGACCAAGGAGTCCGGTCCCCATCACCCAAGCCCCAGAGACAGTCCTCCTCGTGGGCCCCTAACCCGCAGCGACACCGGAGTGGCTCCCCGGCCCCTGTTGCGCATAGATCGGGCTTAGACCCGTTTAGAGAAGTGGGACGGACCCGCATGACTCCCCTGGAGCAACCACCTCCTCGGCACGGGGTGTGGGATTCCCATACCGGGCCCCCCCCAGACTCACGGGAGACAGACGATGGACCCCACGGACCTCCACTGCCGTCCCTTCTGTATCCGACTGGGGGCGACCCCGGGGGGCCCCCCCCGAATCTGCTCCCGCAATGGCAGCAATACCTACAAGCAATCCCCACTAAGGAGGACTTTAGGCAATTGATAGAGGATGTTAAATCAACCTGTCGCTCAGAAATACAAATGTTGCACTCCGGTCTCAAGCACCTAGCGGATCGGGTGGAGATGGCCGAGGAGGAGATACAGGAGACTAAAGTGGCGATTCACAAGACCCAAGCACAAGGTGCCGACCATCGTATGCTCCTGAGAGACATGCAGCGTCATGTGGAGGACCTGGATAACAGGGGGCGTCGGCATAACATAAGAGTGCGGGGGATTCCAGAAGCGGATGGGCCGGAAGATATCCAAATTATCCTGCAAGAAATATTTAACAACCTTCTGGGGGAACCCCCCTCCAAGTTTATTGAAATGGACAGAGCTCACAGGGCCTTGCGCTCCAAAGGCGCGACTTCTACCCCCAGGGATGTCATCTGTAGAATCACTTCGTTCCACATTAAAGAGGACATAATGAGACAAGCCCGCCTGGCCCGGGCGGTGACCTTTCGTGACATCCCAGTGCAGCTCTTCCCAGACCTATCTTGGCTCACACTGCAGAAGCGTAGACTTCTTCAACCATTGCTCCGTACATTGCAGGATGCTCATATTCCATACCGCTGGGGATATCCGTTCGCTCTTACAGCTAAACATCAAGGCAAGACGGCAACCTTGCGGTACCCGGAAGATCTACGAACCTTTTGTGAGGACCTGGGGCTTCAACCTCCCCAGCTGCCAGACTGGGATCTTGTGGCTGCGCAGCCCCCCGCCCCAACCCTGTGGCAGAAGGTTCCCTCCCGCCAACGCCCTCGCAACCGGGAGGCCCCTAAGAAGACGGCCCACCAAGGAAAGGGCTGAAGTTCTGCATGGCGGCAATTTTTGTGTATCTTTTTCTCCTTTTTTGATCCCGTAGGCCCGCGGGGCGTAAGGGATCGCGGCCCGTTTTGTTTGTTGGTTGGCCGGTGGACTGATGTCCGGACTCTCCGAACTTGCCCTCTTTTTCTGCCTCAAGAGCTCCCGTTTTTATTATTTTTTTTTTTTTACTTATTTTTTCTCCTCCTACCAAGTGCCTTCGTGCTGATGTTGAATTATGTTTTTCTTAAGGCTGATGTAAATGTGAGACTGAGACCATGGGTTTGTCACTGTCTCTGTGTCACCCCCCTTCTACCCGGATGCATTGGTGTTGCATCCGGGATTTTGGGAACTGTCTGGCGGCTGCCGTCGCAGGGGCGTTCCCTCAGCTCCCCCCCACCTCTTGCCCCCGGCTTTACCTACGCCGATGGACGGGGGGGGCTGGACTCCCATGCGGCCGCCAGGCCCGGCCCTCGGGTTCGGGTTCTGGTGGCCCCCTGGGAATCCGATCAGACCTGAGCGATCTGCCTGTTCATGGTCTCCTATGGTTCAATTCTGTAATGTACAATAGTTGTTTATTTAATGTGTGCACCTATGTTTGCGATACTAACCTCTTCTTTCTCTCCCCTTCTCTGCTTTTTCCTCTCCCTCTCCCCTCCCTGTACTCTCACCGTGTCGTGGTTGGTGGGCATCGTGGAACTCCTCTTAGAGCCCTTTCTCCGGAACAGGCTACCTCCTGGCTCCTGGCGGTCGTCCTCCATGGTGGATTATGGGTAAGAACCAGCTTACGTTCTCATCCCCCTGACATGACTGATGGCTAAGATTTTATCCCTAAATGTCCATGGACTGAATTCTAACGGGAAACGGCATCTGGCACTTAGGGAATTCAGGCAGTCGGGAGCGGATATCGTCCTTGTCCAGGAGACGCACTTTGATAAGGGGGGGTCCTTCGCTTTCGCCTCTCGATACTTTCCTTTAGCTTACCTATCCTCGGGACCTCACAGGAAGGCCGGCGTGGCCATCCTGATTCGTCATGGAGCCCCTTTCACCTACCTTGATCACTATGGGGATCCCGGGGGAGGCTTCTTGATACTTAAGGGCAAGTGGGGATCCCAGCCAATTACCCTATGTACCCTGTACGCCCCAAATGTCCGTCAACATAGCTTTCTCTCCAGACTCCTGTCCCGCTTGTTCAAGACAGATCATGGTTACTTAGTGGTGGGGGGTGACTTTAACATGGCTCACTCCGCTATTGCGGACCGCTTGGCGACATCGACCCGGCCCCCCTCCGCTAAAGTACTTAGGGATTCGAAACTGTTTCGCCAGCTGACCCGCAGACACGCTCTTTTTGACGTCTGGCGGGCCCTCCAACCTGGCGGACCGGCAGTATACGTTCTACTCGGCCCCGCACCAGCTGCACTCCCGCATAGACTACTTTTTTACCAACAATTCCACGCTGAGAGTGGCCCGACGAGCCCATATCCTACCAATTTCATGGTCGGACCACGCGCCGATCCTATTAACACTGGATCTAGCGGCCCCAGTAAGTAGACCCTACAATTGGAAACTCAACACCTCTCTCCTGCAACATTCCCCGTCGCAGGCGGAACTGGTCTCAACCTTGAAACTCTACTTTGCTGAAAATGCGACCCCGGACATTGCTCTCCCCACTTTGTGGGAGGCCCACAAGGCGGTCATCCGTGAAAAGTGCATGGCTCTGTCTTCTGCTTTAAAGAAGGACGCAGAGGCCGCTAGATTGCGAACGGAAAAGGAGCTGGGGCAGCTGGAAAGGAATATGCAGGCTTCTCCGTCACTGCGACTCCTCCGGAAGATCACTAAGCTTCGCACGGTGCTTAAGGATCTGGCGCTCCGCCGGGTAGAAAAGACTATGCTGCGGATTAGGCAGACGTACTACGACAGGGGCAACAAGGCGCACTCACTCTTGGCAAGGAAACTTAAAGATAAAACCCTCCTCTCTACCCCACATCAGATTAAAACTAAAAACAACACAGTAGTTTCTCACCCTAAGGAGATAGCAGACACATTTGCGAAATTTTATGAGGAGCTGTACAATAGCGACGACATACCCAGTGCTCCCCTGTCGGCGGAGCTTTCCCAGCGTATGCACCAATATTTGACAGACAGTGGGATCCCCCGCATTCGAGACCTGGATATGGCCTCTCTGAATATGCCCATTACGGAGGAGGAAATAGAACTGACCGTCAAGTCACTACCGGCTCATAAATCCCCGGGTCCGGACGGTTTACCCTACGAATACTATAAAACGTTTCTGCCCCTTCTGCTCCCTTACTTGGGCAGATTGTTCAATGCGTTTCTGTTACATACCCCGGTCCCTCCCGATATGCAACGCTCCTTCCTCACCCTGATACCGAAGCTCGATAAGGACCCCATTCTCTGTGCCAATTATAGGCCCATTGCACTCCTGAATGCAGATCTGAAGATCTTTACGAAACTCCTTTCCCTCCGGCTCAATAGGGTCCTACCCTCCCTCATCCATAAAGATCAGGTGGGATTTGTCCCTCTTCGCCAAGCCGGCGACAACACTAGAAAGGTCATAGATTTAGTCGACGTGGCGAATAGGGGGGGCATCCCGTCTTTGCTTCTGAGTTTGGATGCGGAAAAGGCATTTGATAGACTGGGGTGGCCCTTCCTGTTCGCCACGTTGCAGCACATGGGGATGAAGGGACCGTTCCTGCGGGCAATACGCCACCTTTATTCCAACCCGTCCTCCCAGGTTAAGACCCCCTTCGCTACCTCCTCGGCATTTTCGGTCTCCAATGGCACGCGCCAGGGCTGTCCCCTGTCGCCTTTATTATTTGCTATCTGCGTGGAACCCCTGGCGGCGTCCATCCGGCGGAACCCGAATATCAGGGGCGTCCCGGTTCGGGGCAGGGAGTTTAAGGTGTCGTTGTTTGCGGATGATGTCATCCTCACCCTGACCCAGCCCAGGATATCCCTGCCTAACTTACATAAGGAGTTGGACCTCTACAGCGCCCTATCGGGCTATAAAATTAATGCTTCCAAATCGGAAGCCCTCCCGGTAAATATGCCGTCCCCGGAGGTCGAACTTCTCCGAGCCACTTTTCCATACCACTGGAAAACTGATTCCCTGAAATACTTGGGGATTCATATCACCCCGACCTTCGCTTCTCTGTATCAGGCAAACTTCCCGCCCCTATATAGCGTCATTAGGCAATTACTTTCCCAATGGCGGAAGCACCAGATCTCCCTCTTTGGTAGGATAGCTTCGATGAAAATGACGATTCTCCCGAAACTCCTCTACCTTTTCCAGACCCTTCCTATCCCAGTACCATATCACCACCTGAGAAAATTACAGGCGGACCTGCTAGATTTTACATGGAACTACAAACGTCATAGAATCCCCCGCTCGGTAATGACAGCCTCTCGCTCAGCCGGGGGACTAGCGTTTCCGTACCTGGTAAATTATTTCCAAGCGGCTCAGCTCCGGGCAGTGACCTCCTGGTTCACCCAGAGGTCGTACAACAGATGGATGGAAATTGAGAAGCTCTGGTTGGCTCCAGTGCACCCTAATAGTATGCTATGGAGCGCCCCAGCACTAACCCCCCGGACCCAACTGCTTGGATCTATGTCCTACCTACAGGGCCTATGGCTCCTGACGTCCTTCCTGTACCACCCTAAGATGCCAGACAGCCTGACGTGTGCGATGTCCCACCCGTGGTCTTCCCGGAATCTCTTTCACCTGGGGACCTTAGTGGACCCCAGATCGCGGGGAATGTTGTCTTATGCAGACCTTCAGTCCAAATTTGACCTCCCGAGACAGAGCTTCTACAGCTATCTGCAGATACGACACTTTGCCCAGACCATATCCTCTGATTTGCGCTTCTCCCCTCCCTCCGCTTTTGAGACCATAATCCTTGAGGGCACGGCCCAAAGGGGATTGATGTCGGCTATATATAAAATCCTTAATGCACCCCCGCTAGCTCCGGTAGGTAAACATGCCTACATGCTCAAGTGGGAGGAACAGCTGGGGGAGGAGATCACGGATGGGCAATGGCAGACGATATGGTCCCAGGCCTCGAAAAGCTCTCTATGCACGCTCTATAGGGAGAACGCGTACAAAATACGTCCTTCACGCCATTTACCCTACCACCTCTGACAGATGCTGGCGGTGCTTGACCCACAAAGGCACGCTGTTCCACATCTTCTGGCAGTGTCCCCTAGTGGTCCCCTTCTGGGAAGGGGTCCGGCGCCTCCTGGCTGATCTCTTGGATCGGCGGGTGGACCTGGACCCTAAGACCTTCTTGTTGGGCATCCCTCTCCCTACATTGACGAAGTCCCGCAAGAAATTATCACGGCATATCCTGACTGCGGCGAGATGCCTAATAGCCCTACACTGGAAAAAGGTGCTGCCCCCCGCTCTGGGAGCACTCCATGCTAGAGTTCAGGACGTGGAGTTGATGGAGAGGATGACCGCCAGGATACAGGACAGGCTCGAGGCCCACGATGTGGTCTGGAGTCCATGGAACTCCCGGGAGATCCAACTGTGAAAAAGAAGCAGAGACCACGCACGGTGACTATACCCCCTACCTTTCCCTACCCCTCCTCCCCCACACTCTCCTCCCCCCTTTCTCTTTACTTTTTAGCCTTTGCTAAACTCTCTTTCTTTCTTCTTATCCCTCTTATCTCCTATACTTCTCACCTCTGCTCTCGTTCTTCTTCTCTCTCTGCTGCTTAGTACCCCTATTTCTTTTTTGCCAGCCTCTCTCTCCTTTTCTATCTTGGCTGGTGCATGTACGTGCTTTGTTGTTCTTTTAGCACACTACTTTGTGGATGCTGTTTGTCATGAGAGATTGATACTGTAAGAAGAGGTCCATGACTTGATGCGGGGCTACTCCACTGGACCCTATGGTGGGTAAAGCCATTCTTTATTTCTCAGGGTCGGCCCGGTTGTTCGCGGGGGGCCCCCCCGGGCTGGCATTTGCCGGCCCTGGGGGGCCAACTGGGATGGGCCAAGAGGTGGGTGGTCCCTGCGGCCTACTCTTTTCTGTTCTAGCTGTTTTATTCTGATGTAGTAATGCATGACGTGTAATGCACTTTTTGAAAATAAATAAACATGTTATTTGAAAGAAAACTAGCAGCTCCTATGGGGGATAGTGCTACACTTATTTGTGGTATGGACCTTTTTTTGCGGTACATGTGTCTAAGGTAAGTTTAACCTGCTAGTGCTAATTGTCTGACTAGTTACATTTCCTTAGTCCTTACCTGTTAGCAATGTGTAATTGTTTCTGCTATATGTGGTACACTACAGTGGTATATGTGGTTTGCTGTAGCTCATCTGTGGACCAGTAGCAATCAGCCTTCCTAGAGACCAGCAACGTTCATTAAGGCAAGGTCAGGTAGGTGTATTCTATATCCTAAGAGAGTGCACATTATAGGCATAAAGACATGTACGTAGCTGTAGTGCAACGTAAGCGTAGGACATACATGACAGGGTGCAAGGCTTACGCAGGGGAATGGTACGAGGGGTTAAGAAAGTTACAAGGCTTACCTGATTGGAGGATGGAGTAAGAGGGGGTGGAGTAGAGTTGATGTGAAGGCACGTGAGTGTAGGAAGGTCAGCAGTCTGGAGCAGCAGGTCAGGAGGAACGTTCAAGTTCAGCTCCCTGGAAAAGATGAGTGGGTTAGAGCACCTTTGGGAACAGCTTAGGTCGGCTGCTGAACAGCATGGTGCAGACTGGTTGCAAAGCCAAATTGCGGCCACCCTTCAGGGGGTAGGGCAGGGACCTTCCACAGATGGGGTACCCCCGACACGGGCAAGGAGGTCACGGCCCCTGTGCGCCTTAGCCCTGACATTGCCCCCCGGACTCAACGCCGGCTTGGGAGCCCCAGTTGGGCCCCTTCAGGTCCCCCTGCCAAGCAGACACCTCAGTCGGCTAGCGGGGGGCCTGGGAGGAATCCCCGTCCACGACCGAGTCCCAGAGGGAGGGGGGTAACTTACCGGGACGGGTCTCAGGCCACCTCCAGGACCGCGCGATCAGTGGTGGTTCCAGTGGTTCCCCCTGGCGATGCTCCGGTCGGGGGGCTGCTCGGCGGGGGAGAAGGGGGTCCTCGGGTGCCGGCCTTGTCTCTGAGGCGGCCGGCGGCCTGCCACGTGAGAGCGCCATCTTAGCCTCCGGGGGGGCCAACAGTGAGTGCAGAGCGGCAGTCGGGTGGCCACGCCTCCGGGCATGTTTCTGTGCCTGGGAGGGAGGGCCAGAGGAGGAGCAGCGCGTGCTCGAGCAGTGCGGCGCACGCTGATGACGTCAGCGGAGATGACATTGGCGCGACCGGAAGTGAGGTAGTTGTAAACAAAGAACATGGCGGCCGCCATGCACCTAATAGAAGGAACAGTCGGGGGCGGCCTGGGCAGTCTGGCACACCAGCGCGGAGGCCCCCGAGGGGCCAGACGAGTTCAGAGGACAGCAGCATTGAAGAGGGGGAGCTGCAAGAAGACGAGTGCGCGTCGCCGGCGGCAGTGGGGACAGCGGCTGGAGGGCCTCCCAGGCTACAGCAGCCGGTAAGTCATTGGGGTCTGTGGGGGGTTGACTGCTGGGGTTAGTGGGGGGGAGGCAGGGATGGGGGATCAGCCGGGGTAGCGGTGAGATATTGTCGGCGCTGAAAGAGTTGCTGCGCCGCCTGGAGGGCGGCTCGGGGCCGGCGGCCGCCCCGATTAACCCGTGGGTGGGGCCGCCTTCCGCGGCTCGGGAGGAGAGGGGACAGTAGTTTCCGCCGGGAAGGGGTTGTCGGGGGGGTGGGGTGTCAGCGGAGATGCAGACGGAGGCGGAGGCGCGCAAGGATGGGGAGGGATCAGGTGGTGCTGCGGGGGACAAGGATAAGGATGCTGAGAAGATTCGCCTGGCAGATGCGGCGAGGAGCGAAATTTACGTGTGCTTCGAGGGACCGTTAGGAGCGCATTTGAAGAAGGAGGTGAGGGAGAAGATTTGGAAGGACGAGTTTGGGGAAATCTTCTCGTTGTTGCCGTTAGAGAAGTTTAATTTAGACAGGGTCAAGCCGGATAAGAGCAAAAAAGAAGAGGAGGAGAGGAGGAGGTATAGGCTTATTCCACGCACGTTTGTGAATTGGCTGCAAGCGTTTGCGATTTTAGCTAGCGTGATTGGGGAAAAGGCGCCGGAGAATTGTTCGGCGTTATTCTGTTACTTGGAGGCCATTAGTGAGGCGCACAGGGTTTATGGGGGCTTGGCCTGGCTCCGATATGACGAACATTTTCGTCAATGGAAAGCGGTGCGCCCGACCATTAGATGGGACCACAAGGACATCAGCCTGTGGATGAAGTTGATGACTTTGTCCAGGGCCCCTGGACAGTTTTTTCCAGGGGGGGCTGGCGGCGCCACCTTAGCAGGATCGCTGACCCCAAAAAAGAAAGGGGTTTGCTGGCAGTTTAATGAAGGGACGTGCAAGTTTGGAAACACCTGTCGCTACAAGCACGAGTGTTCAGGATGCAGTAGAGGGCACCCCTTCGCGCGTTGTTTCAGGCAAGGAAAAGGTCGTACTGGGGACTTCGCTGGAAAAAGGGATGACGCCGGTGAGGCTGGAAAGGATGCTTCCTTTCCTAAGTAGGTATCCTGATCGTGCGGCCGCGGGGTTGTTGGAGGTTGGTTTTAGGGAAGGGTTTCGGATTCCGAGTGCGTTGAGGGAGGTTCCCCCGCTGGCAAATAATTTAAAGTCGGCTTTAATGCATGAACAAGTGGTGTCAGCAAAACTGGCTAAGGAGGTAGCGCTGGGCTGGATGGCCGGCCCGTTCCTTACCCCTCGGATGGCGGATCTGGTGGTCTCGCCTTTGGGAGTGGTTCCGAAGAAGGAACCGGGGAAATTCAGGATGATTCACCACCTGCGGGATACTGCTGGGGACGTTGCAGCATCTGGAGGAACGGTTTGGGGTTCCCTTGGCGATGGAGAAGACAGAGGGTCCCAGGTCGGAGACAGTGTTATTGAGAATCAAGATTGATTCCATGGCCATGGAATGTAGGTTGCCTGAGGAGAAGGTGGTGGCGCTGAGGCAGGAGGTGGGCGCGGCGCGAGGAAACCGCAAACTCAGGTTGAAGGAATTGCAATCGCTCCTGGGCAAATTAAATTTTGCTTGCAGGATCATGCCCATGGGGCAGATTTTTGCAGGAGGCTGGCGGCGGCCACAGCAGGGGTGAAGGTGCCCACTCACTTCGTTCGGTTGTCCAGAGAGTTACGGGATGATCTGGGAGTGTGGGGGGTGTTCCTGGCTGAGTTTAATGGAAGAGCGATAGTGCAGGAGGGACCGGTCAGCAACGCTGATTTGGAGTTGTTTACTGACGCGGCAGGTTCGGCGGGTTATGGAGCTTATTGTCAGGGGCAATGGAGTGCTGAACCATGGCCGGAATCTTGGAGGGAGGCGGGGTTCTTAAAAAACCTGGCATTACTGGAACTTTTTCCCATAGCCTTGGCTGTGGAATTGCGGGGGGACAAGCTCCTGGATAAAAAAGTGTGATTCAATTGTGACAACATGGGGGTGGTGGTGGCCATAAATAATGTTTCGGCTTCCTCGCCCCCGGTGGTTAGGTTGTTAAGGAGGTTGGTGCTCAGTTGTTTACGGATTAATGCGTTTGTTTATGCGGTGCATATCCCTGGGATTGAGAATAAGTTGGCGGATGCTCTGTCTCGTTTCCAGTGGGAGGACTTTCGCAGACTGGCCCCGGACGCAAAGAAACGCGGGGACCCGTGCCCTCCAGAGATGTGGGGGATTGCGTTGGGATCATCGGTGGACTGATTCAGCAGTCGTTGGGTGAAGGTACTCGAGCGGCTTATCAGGCAGTGTGGAGGGAATGGTCGAAATGGTTGGGTGAGGTTGGGGGGTCGGAGGGCCCCGCAGAGCTGCTGATGTGGGTGTTAGGTTTTATCTGTTATAACTATGTGTCCGGGGTGTCTGGGTCGGCAGTCAGCAAGAAAATGTCGGCTTTGGCCTTTTGGTTTCAATGTAAAGGGTTGGTGGATGTGACTAAGGATTTTCTAGTTAGAAAGGCGTTGAGGGGTTTTAGAAAAGGGGCGGCGAAAAGGGACTCTCGGCGCCCGATTTCTTTTGAAGTTTTTGGGCATTTTGTTGAGCCACATCGGGGAAGTGTGTTTTCTGATTTTTGAACAAAAACTTTTCCGAGCTGCTTTCTTGGTGCCATTTTTTGGGGAGTTTTGGATAGGGGAATTGGTGTCACCTTTCAAAAAAGCTCCGGGGGGTTTGGGGAGGGGGGACGTTTGCTGGGCCCCTTCTTCTGTGGTAATTTTGGTCAGGAAGTCCAAAACAGATCAGTTAGGTAGAGGGGTACGGGTAGAGTTGTTTCGGGGGGCGGACCCTAGTTTTTGTCCGGTAGAGGCTTTAAGGGTTTATTTGGAGGTTCGCCCGGAACGGGACGGGGTTTTATTCATGCATGAAAATGGTTCGTGCCTTTCGCGGTTCCAATTTACAGCAGTGTTGAGGAAGTGTTTGCAGAGTGGGGGTTTGTCTCCATGAGATTATGCTGCTCATTCCTTCAGGATAGGGGCGGCCATGGAGGCAGCTAGATGGGGCTTGCCGGAGGAAGTTATTAAGCAAATTGGGAGGCGGGAGTCTCGGAGATATCTGCTCTATGTTAGGCCGCACCTTTTGTAAAAAGGGGTAGGAATATGGTTCCTTAGGTCGGTCGCCTATATGTTTTGGTTAGTCTTTGGGTTATGTTGGTTAATTTTTGGTTATGTCATTTCAGAAAGGGGATGTCTCATTTGGATTTTGGGACATTCTTTTGTGTTCTGGGGGGCTAGACAGGTGGATGTCCGGCCGGATGGCAGGCAACTCAGACTGTCAAGGGAGGAAGGCCGAGTTCGTTGGATTGGCATTCCAGGAATGATGTGGCACAAAGTGGTGCCGGAGGTCCATCGTTATGTGGGCCTGGATCGGGCATCGGACGTACTGGTCCTACATGTGGGAGGTAATGATTTGGTCATCAGGCCAATGCGCAACATTATTAAGGACATACAATGGGACTTCCTTAGGCTTCGTACTGCCTTCCCGGACATGATTATTGTGTGGTCCGATATTGTGGCCCGCATGTCTTGGAGGGGGGCCCGGTCTTGGGAGAAGATTAATAAGATAAGGATAAAAGTGAACAAAGAGGTGGGGAGGTTTGTGGCTCGTAATGGTGGTATTGTAGTGAGGCATTGGGAGTTGGAAGTGGATACGTGGAGGTATTTACGGGGGGATGGTGTCCACCTTAACCCGGTCGGGATCAACCTGTGGGCTTTGGGTCTGGAGGATGGTATTGGCAGGGCTTTGCAGGTGTGGCGGCAGGCACAAGGGTGAGGTGTCACTCTTGTGCTGCTGTGGCGGTAGGGTCCTTGATGGCTGTTATACAATTTATACTGTTCAAGATGAGGTTTTGGAAAAGTTTGGACCCATCATAGGTATGGAGTCCTCCCGGGTGGTCTGGCGGCTGGCCAGACTGACGGGCTAATAACTTGGGGGTCTGTGCTCAATTGATAAGTCCCCGAGGCAAGTTGGAGGCTGGGGACGAATGCCATAAAAAGTTGGGATTACAGGCTCAAGAAGAAATGGGGTCGTCAGGGATCAACAACTGTTTATCTGATGAGCTGGTTTTGGTTATAAGAAAATAGATGGTAAAATAAAATGGTTTACAGAAGTTTTAAATAAAAAGTTTAGTTTGGTTTATTGTTAAAATAAAGGCCTAAAAGGCCATTTACATCCAGCAGGTGTCTGTGTCATTATTTATAGAATAGGGTATAAAAGGGGTGTACATGTATGGATTGGCGTAGTAAGGTATCTGGCTACCTTGTCATGGATTGTAAATCTCTCCAGCCCTCAACACCAACACCACTTCTCAGGAAGAGGAGAGTCAACCTGTTTCTGCAACAGGGACAGGTCCTCTTTAGCCCTGAAGGAACCACTATGTATTTAACTGCCAGAAGAGGCAGACCAAGGAAATCTCTACAAAAACCATTGTGGACTGGTGGTACCTGGTGTGTCGGCCAAAATGCAAAACCAAGTTGCAGGCCAGAGGCAGTAACAAATGGACAGAGATTAAGAAGTCCTACAGTCACTAATGATTCCATGCCAAGCCTAAATCAAACAGCTGTGTTTATTTAAAGGCCAGATGGGTCAACCTTAGCTTGCTTCTAGGAAGTTGCTATAGCAAGTTGGCATGTCAGAACCAAAAGGTAGATGTTTTAACTGTTCAAACTGACTATGTGGATCTCTGTTGCTATAATGCTCAGGTACTAAGCTAATCAACTAAGTCGTTTAAAGGGTACCTCTGCCTCAGAAGCAGCCGGCCAAACGGGCTTCATCAGATCAGCCAGGGGTGCCATTCTGCCAGAAGAAATCAATATACTTTGCAGAGACCCTGGGACAGCAAATGGATCTGGAGATGAAGAAGGTTCATACTACTATTAAGTAGTGTTTTATGACCTGCGGTGGAGCTCACTTCGGTAGTAGGGATGAGCCGAATACCCCCCCCCCCGGTTTGGTTTGCATCGGAACTTTCGAATGGACCGCAAATTCGTACGAACTTTTGAACCCCATTGAAGTCTATGGGACTCGAACGTTCAAAATAAAAAGTGCTAATTTTAATGGCTAATATGCAAGTTACTGTCCTAAAAAAGGTTTGGGGACCTGGCTCCTGCCCCGGGGGACATGGGTCAATGCCTAAAATGTTTTTAAAAATGGCCGTTTTGGCGGGAGCACTGATTTTAATGACGATTAAAGTGAAAAAAAAGTGAAATATTCCTTTAAATATCGTGCCTGGGGGGGTGTCTATACTATGCCTGTGAAGTGTCACGTGTTTTCTGTGTTTAGAACAGTCCCTGCACAAAATGACTGAAAAAAAGTCATTTAAAACTGCTTGCGTTTTTAATGTAATATCTGGTTCCGAAAATCTGGATGAAAATCATGGAGAAAAATGGCATGGGTAGCCCCCCCCCCCCCCCCCCCCGCCCATTACCAGCCCCTTTTGGGTCTTGTAAGGATATTAAGGGGAACCCTGTACCCATATTAAAAAAAGGAAAGACGTGGGGCCCCCAGGCTCTATATACTCAGAACAGCAGTATACTTGTTTTTGGAAACAAGACAGGGACTGTGTAGGTTTGTTGTGTTAAGTAGAATCTGTTTGTAATTTTGAACTGGTACATCTTTAAAGTGTAGCTCCAGTCAAAAAATCTATTTTTAAGCTTTTTGGAAAACATAGGGAAGGGTTATCACCCCTGTATAATTTGTTTCGCTATCCATCTTTTTTCATCTCACTTCCTGTTGTCTCCTTCCGTTTGCAAGTAGGAGACGTTTGTAAGTTGGATGTTTGAAAGTAGGGGCCTGTCCTATATGCTCTTCAGAAATGGTAGAACAAGGTGTTGGTGTTGCCACAACATTGTAAGCCCTCAAAGTGACGCTTGGTGGGCGCTGGAGCGCCCTGCTGTGAACGATTATAGCAAGAATTGTAATAACATGCGATTGTTGAACAGTGGGAGAAAAATTGGGCATTTGGTGGTTGTGGTGCCGGTGCCACAACACTATAAGTCCTCAGATACCCTCGGTGGGCACAGGAATGGGCCCTTCTGTGAAATATTATATCAAGAATTGTAATTGCATGCCCCTGTTAAACAGGGGCAGAAAAATTGGGCCTTAGACACTGGTGCTGGTGCCACGACACTGCAACCTCTCCCATATACTGTGCAAGCTCTGGCCAGTGATCCATTCTCAAGGCCCAGTAAGCCAGAGGATTTTCGGTGGGAAAGGTGTCCAAGTCTGACCTTGCCCCTAGGTATTCCTGCACCATGTAAATCAGGCGCTGGCGATGGTTGCTGGAACCGATCATACCTTGGGGCTGCGGACTAAAAAAATTGTCTGAACGCATCAGTCAGACGGCCACCTTCTCCACCGCTCCTTCTGACCGATGCCTCAGCAACATCTTGTCCAGGACCAGGAGTTTATAACCTCCCAGTCTCTGGGAACGCGTTGAGTTCGTGTGTGATGGGTGGGACAGCAGGAACACTGTCTGGATAAAGGGGGGCCTTGAGAGGCAAGGAAGTCCTCCTCTTCCTGCCTCAAGTGCCCTGTCCATTATTCCACGCAGCGTATGCTCCAACAGGTGGACAAGAGGTACAGTGTCACTGATGCATGCACTGTCACTGCTCACCATCCTTGTGGCCTCCTCAAACGGTGACAGGACAGTGCATGCATCCCTGATCATGCCCCACTGGTGTGGTGAGAAAAAACTGAGCTCCCCTGACCCTGTCCTGGTGCCGTAGTCACACAGGTACTCATTGATGGCCCTCTGCTGCGCGTGCAGCCACTGCAGCATGGCCAACGTTGAGTTCCACCTGGTGGGCATGTCACATATAAGGCGGTTCTTGGGCAGGTTCAACTCCTTTTGGAGCTCAGCCAGCCGAGCACAGGCATTAAATGATCGGGGGAAATGCACACAGACTTTCCTGGCCTGCCGCAGGACATCCTGTAAGCCCGGGTACCTGCCCAAGAACCGCTGCACCACCAGGTTAAGGACGTGAGCCACACAGGGCACATGGGTCAGTTGTCCCTGTCGGAGGGCGGAGAGGAGGTTGGTGCCATTGTCGCAAACCACCATTTCTGGCTTAAGCTGGCATGGCGTCAACCACCTCTCGGCCTGCCCCTGCAGAGCTGACAAAATATCTGCCCCAGTGTGGCTCCTGTCCCCCAAACAAACCAGCGCAAGCACGGCAGGGCATTGTTTTGCCTGCGTACTTGCGTAGCCCCTGGAACGCCTACGGAGCACCGCTGGTTCTGAGGACAGAGCACTGGAAGAGGCCATGGAGGAAGAAGAGGAGGAGGAGGGGGTGGAGGAGAGAGGTGTGTCACAACCAGTAGTAGCATTTTGGAGGCGTGGTGGCGGAACAACCTCCAACACTACTGCACCTTGTCCTGCATCCTTCCCAGCTGCCAGAAGAGTGACCCAATAGGCCGTGAAAGACAGGTAACGTCCCTGTCCATGCCTGCTGGACCATGAGTCAGCAGTAATATGTACCTTACCGCTGACCGCCCTGTCCAGCGAGGCAAGGACATTGCCTTCCACATGCGGGTAGAGAGCCGTAATCGCCTTCCGTGGGGGACCTGCCACTGGGGAACCGCACATTGTACAAACTCACCGAAGGGGGCTCACGGAAGGGGGCCGAGTCTACCAACTGAAAAGTCAGCAGTTGAAGTGCTAGCAATTTAGCCAAGCTAGCATTCAACCGCTGGGCATGTGGATGGCTGGGAGTGAACTTCTTTCGACGGTCCAGCAGCTGGGTCAGGGAAATTTTGCCTGCTATAATTGGACGTGGGTGTACTGCTAGCAGAGTGCCCGGAAGCACTTGGCTGTGACACACCTAATTCTACACCTTCATTCCTCTCAGAGCAGGTTTCAGAGAGGACTGAAGGTCTAGTGGGGTTGGAGATCTCAGCTGATGAGGAGCAAGGAGAGGTCCGCTTTGTTCTTTGGTGTGGGTCTTTGAGGTACGCTTACCAACGAGCATGGCAGGTCAACATATGTCTGGTCAAGCATGTGGTGCCCAAGCGGCTGATGTTTTGGCCACATGAGATACGCTTGAGACATATGTTGAAAATAGCCAGCGGTGCGATCTGATGCACTCGTCTCAAAAAAGGCCCACACCAAAGAACTTTTAGAATAACGCGCAGAGGCAGTGCCCTGCACAGGCGGAGCTCTGCGGTGTGATTCAGTCGGTGTGCTGCCCCTAAGCTGGCCCCCGGAGGGCATCCTGCCTCGTTGGATATGTCCTCCTCCTCCCTTCTCCCTTCTCCCTCTCCCAACACACTACACAAGCCTGCCGCGCTGGTGGCCTTATATAGTGTGGGGCGTGTACTACACAGCCTGTGGCCAATCATGGCTCTCCTCGCTGCCGGCGCTGTGATTGGCCAAGCATGCGGGGTCACAGTGCATGCTTGGCCAATCATGAGCCAGCAATGCATGAGCACCCCCGTGCTTTGGGGGAAGGGGGTGCCCTGCGGCCCCCCACCCCAAAGCACCTTGTCCCCATGTTGATGAGGACAAGGGCCTATTCCTGACAACCCTGGCCGTTGGTTGTCAGGGTCTGCGGGCAGGGCCTATCGGAATCCGGGAGCCCCCTTTAATAAGGGGGCCCCCAGATACTGGCCCCCCACCCTATGTGAGTATGGGGTAAGTTTTTAAAGCTTTTAAAATACTTTATTAGACAGCTCCGGGGGTTTTCTTCCGTCTTGAGGGGGGGTCTTCTCGCCGGACTCCTCCGCTATCTTCTGCTAGCTCTTTTACTAGCGGAGAAGCCCGGCTTTCTTCTTCAGCCCAATTTTTTTGTTTTTTGTTTGCATAATGTGAAAGATGAAGTTACACCGAGTAAATGGATACCTAACAACTTGTCACACTTCAAAATTGCACATGCTCGTGGAATGACGCCAAACTTCGGTACTTAAAAATCCCTATAGGCGGCGCTTTAAAACTTTTTACTGGTTACATGTTTTGAGTTAGAGGAGGTCTAGGGCTAGAATTATTGCTCTCACTCTAACATTTGTGGAGACACGTCACATGTGTGGTTTGAACACCATGTGGGCGGGACTTGGGTATGTGTTCGCTTTTGCGTGCAAGCACACGGTGACAAGGGCACTTTACTGGGTTTTATTTTATTTTTTTTATTGTTCATTTTACTTTCTTTTTTTTCTTTTTTTACACAAAAAAAAAAAAAAAAAAAGCCGAGGCGGCGTCATTTGTTTGAATGCAGAGGACGGGCGTGATGTCATAACATCACACCTGGCCTCCGAAAGATCAAAGAGACCTCGGCGACCATCTGGTCTGCCGGAAATTGCTTTGGTAAACATCGGAGGCCGGCGGATCTGTTCTCCGACTCACTGGCAGTGGTGAGTTGGTAGAAAGGCCACTATGGTGTAGGGAATCGCTGTCTGAAAAAGAAAATACCAGAATGATGCCTGTAGCTGCAGGCATCATTCAGATTAACCCGCACAAAGTCAAGGACGTCGTATGATGGGCGGTTAGTGGTTTTAATAAGACACAGAAGTTGAATCCAATACAATTTTACTTCAGCTGATTGCAGTACAGAGAATTTTTGTTCTTTGTCTTTTGAAGTGTAAGAAGGCAATGCCATTCCTAAGCCCTGTCTTTGCCAAGAACTAACACTGACTGGAAGGAATAGGGAGGGTCCAGCAAGGACTGAACTAGAACTAGACCAGATAGAGGGAGATACCAAATCACATACTAATAATCTGTACTGGCACAGAACTATCACTAGATATCAGCACACTACTAAACAATAATAATCTAATGTAATGGAATACAACACATAAAAAAAAAAAAAAAAAAAAAAAAAGACAGAGCACTAACTTTTACACAGTCCAAATAATTTACACTTTTTTTTTTTTTTTTTTTTAACAAAGCAGTATGTAGCACCAATGTAGCAGAAAACATTTGGCCTAACTTTTAAAAAAAGATTATATATTTTTTGCAAAGTTGTATTGCAAAAACAGTTTTCTTTTCAAAATATATATTTAAAAAAGTGATCTACATAACACAGTATAGGCACAAAATATACACACGTGGAAGAAAAATTAGAGACTACAATCTAACCATATCATGTCCCATCATAAAGGGGGAAGAAAGATGCATGTATACCCATGTGCACTCATCACATGCCGCCACCAATACACTTCTAATATAACGTGATACATAGATCATATAAACCTAAAAAGTAGTGCGAGCACATTCAACATTCACATACTGGAGAAATCAAAGCACAAAAAAATTAGATAAAGTGGGAGTTCCGCCCTGTTTAAAAAAAAAAAAAAAAAGTCAGCAGCTATAAATACTGCAGCTGCTGACTTTTAAAATATGGACACTTACCTGTCCAGCACACTCGCGATGTTGGCACCCAAAGCTGATCTGTCACTCGGCTCTCGGGTGCTGCCGCCGCCATCTTCGCTATGGGAATCGGGAAGTGAAGCCTTGCGGCTTTACTTCCCAGTTCCCTACTGCGCAATACGGACCCATGTGTTTCCCAGCAGACAGCGGGGAAGGGACAGGAAGTGGCATAAATAGCCGCAGATTCTGCGGCTATCTATGCGCAGAAGTGGGTGCAAATACCTGTTCCAATGAGTGGAAATTCCCCTTTAGAGTGGAGCTCCGCTTTAACTATCATTCTTAATCACAGAAATGGGTCAAATCCCACTCTAAGTTCAAACCCTTTGGGATTCTAGTTTGTAAGCTAAATAGTCATACTTTTTTTTTTTTACCACATATTTGGATTATATAATTTTCATGGTATGGACCTCGCAACAGGGAGACATATCTCCGGACATACAAATACATATGATGTCTGGATGATATAGAAATTTTCACAGTAGCATGCTGCTATGCTTATTAATGTATTTAGCTTTGTTCATGTATTGTTTAGTGTGTTCAGGACGATATTTGTTGTTTTTTTTTTTTTTTTCTTCATATTATTATTTTGTAACTTTTTATCATGACTATATCACCTGAATGGTTTCAGTGAGGCTTTGTAAGAGCTGAACATGCATGACGGGACTGGAAACAGGAAATGCAATTATGAGATTGGACACATCTGCGTTCAACTGGATATAATAATATATATATATATATATATATATATATATATATATATATATATATATATATATATATATATATATATATGACCCATTGATTGCATTCCGATGTGTTTTTGAAAAATATGAGACACATTGATTGCATTCCGATGTGTTTTTGACAAAGCACAAATCTCACGTGAATGAATTGGCCTTCTTTTCTCCCCTGCCTGGTACTATTGGTCTTTATGATTTATTTTATTTTTTTTTTTTTTAATACAATTAGGCCGACATTGCATTGTGTGGGTGTGCAGCCAACTGTCTATTTTTTATTTCATATATTTAAAATGTAGTAACCCTGATGTTCTGACTGCCCTCTTATTTCTTGATGCCCTAAAATGCCAGGACAATTCAAACACCTCCCAAATTGATACATTTTTGGAAAGTAGACACTCCAAGATTTTTAGCAAGAAGCATATTCTTCTCCTCATCCCAAGTGTGAAGTTACCATATCTTTGATACTTTTTTGCTGCCTAGACTCATGGAGGAGTCCAAAATCCAATAAGCACCTTTAGGCTTTCAAGGCGCATACATTTTGCTTTGTTCAGGCCCCCCGGCGAATGAGCAGGCTGGTCACTCGGGTCTCCCTGTGGGACGGTAAAAGGCGGAGTTCTAAGAGGCATAGCTGTTGGACCATTGGCTCTTTTTAAGGGAGTGAGTTTAACATTGTGGTAGTCAAGTTAGTGGTATCACTCCTGAAAAGAAGGATCATTGATCACCTAATGACAGGATGCTGTTAAGGGCTCTCCCCACCAAATCAGACATAGAAGCCATTGTGCTGTGAGTAGAGGAACAGAACCACCGGGACTTCCAACAAGTGAGCGGAGGTCAACGGGCTCAATGTGAGACTGACAAGCGGTGAGGCTTACCTGAGTGCCCTAGAGACTCGTATTACCCAATTGGAGCGGGCACAGATACAAAGCCAAGACCAGCTGGTGGAGGTGCAGCTCCATGCTGAGGACCTGGAGAACTGGAGCCGCAGGAACAACCTGCAGCTCTGGGGGATACCGGAGGCTAAAGGCCCTGAGAACTTGCCGGAGATTGTGCGTGTTATTCTGCGCAAGCTTATGGAGCCTGCGACCTGGGAATTTGACAGGGTGCATGGGGCACTCAGTCCCAAGCCGGGGGAACAAGATCACCCCGGGATGTGATCTGCCGACTGCACAGATACGTGCAGAAAGAGTTGCTCATGAGAGCAGCCTGGCAGAAAGGAATGGTGGACTTTGACGGGGAGGCTATATCCATCTTTCCATACATCTCCCAGGCAACCTTACAGAGGTGAGCCATGCTTTAAGCCCTGTTGGAGTCGCTGCGTAACGCACAGCTACAGTACAGATGGGGTTTTCCTCTCCAGCTGACGGTCTGTAAAAGAAAGCTCTTCCTACACCTTGAGACGCTACACAGATCTACCGGACCTATTTGAGTTCCTAGGGAATGAGGCGATCCCCCTTCAGGACTGGCTGCGGCCTCTGCCTGGCAGGAATTCCGTATGGTGCCTCTCCCGGCTCTACCGCGCCTCTCCTCAAGATGCAGGCGGAGGGAATCTACGCCAATCAGAGCCCAGGAGCCTGAACCATAAGCCAGCAGATCATCACAAGTGAGTAATCACAGGGACTGTGTGGCAACCTGACTGATTGACTTGCCCCCCCGCCTGTTACGCCCTGGGCCCCTTTTGACTGCTCCCCTGTGACCTCCTGGGTCGGAGCTGCTCCCCCCCCCGTATTGGCCCCCCTTTCCCCCCTGCTGGACATGGGAGACTGCATTGACCACCCCGGCATGTGCTTTTCTTAACTCCCCCCCCCGGAGATGAGGTGACCCATAGAGACCCTGTTTCAGTCTCCACAAGGTCCTCCAAGGTATTTGGCGCCCACTCAGACTTACGATCCTCTGGCGGCCACAATGGAACCACCTAGATGGCAAGGGATTACCGGAATACATGTGAGGGTTCTTTGCCCAGTAGGGAGGTTTACGGGGTCCTGCTGAGGGGGGGGGGGGGGTTGGTGCCGAGTACACTGACTCCATTTAACTCAAAGAGTGGGTCCTGTTCAGAGCACTTGGCATGAAGGGAGAGCCATGCATGGGATCAATAGCTGTCTGAATCGTGAAAAAAAAATAAAAAAAAATCCTTGATCTAGTGCATGGATGTCAAGTGAATAAGGGGAAAGCGCAAACTGTACTATATGTGTTGAGGGAGGGTATGCCTTCTCATCTCTCCGGGGCAGGCCGATGTAGCTCCCGGATGTGGTTGTTCAAAGTGAGGGTGGTGAGTCACCTGGGGCACTGTGCTGCCTGCCTTGGAGGAAGAGGTTTGGACGGGTCCATAGGCTGCTGGTAGATGTATATGATTCTGCGCAAAGGAAAAAAATATGTATGTATTAAAAAATAATAATACCAGCAGAGAAAAATTGAAGTGTGTGAAAAGTAAAGTGTGGAAAAAAATGAGAATCAAAGGGAACTGCTGCCTCTACTAATTACTCCCACCTGGGTAGGGTAAATGGTAAAAAAAAAAAAAGAAAATATAAAGTAGGTGTGGCACTGTTCATTAGTAGATATAATGCTGACTTGATTAAAAATTGAGTAATAGTGATATAATAAAATTGTCAGGGCTGGCTTAGCCCTTTCTCCTCTGGGCTGGCCGCTCAGCGCTATGCATCCGTGTGGCTACTTTTCCAAGAAATTGTCACCTGCTGAGTGCAATTATGAGATTGGTGACAGAGAGCTGTTGGCGATCATTTTAGCCCTGAAAGAATGGAGACATCTCCTTGAAGGTACCACTGTGCCCATTCTTATTCTTACTGACCATAAGAATCTTACATTCTTGTCTGAGGCTAAGCAACTCTCTCCCAGAAGGGCGCGATGGGCTCTTTTTCTTGTCGAGCTTTAATTACATTGTCATCTCATTCTTACCCGGTACTAAGAATGTAAGGGCTGATGCCTTGTCATGACAATTTTCCTCCACTTCCAAGTCTGAGTCGGTTCCGGTTCCTATGATTCCTCCTGATCGTATCTTGGCTACGGTTCGCACCAGTCTTACTTCTCCTTTGGTTGACAAAATTCTTGCTGCTCAGGTCCATGCTCCTTCTGATAAAACTTGTGACCGCTGCTTTGTCCCAGAGAGTCTCCGTACTGCAGTGCTCCAGACTTACCATTCTCCCAAGGCAGCTGGCCATCCTGGGAAGAATCAACTCATTTGGGCCATCTCCCAACAATTCTGGTGGCCTAGTCTACGGGCTGATGTTACTGCCTTCGTAGCTGCCTGTCCCGTGTGTGCTCAGTGTAAGACTCCACGACCCCTTCCAATGGGCCTCCTACAACCCATACCCAATGGAGAGAGGCCCTGGACTCACCTGTCTATGGATTTCATTGTGGAATTGCCCAACTCCCAAGGCAACACTGTTATCCTTATGGTGGTTGACCGGTTCTCAAAGATGTGTCATTGTATTCCACTTAAGAAATTGCCCACCTCTAAGGAACTGACTTCCATTTTTGCTCGGGAGATCTTTCGCTTACATGGGCTACCCAAGGTGATTGTCTCGGATAGGGGCAGTCAGTTTGTCTCCCGATTCTGGCGAGCCTTTTGTGCACAGTTGGGAATCCAGCTTGCGTTCTCTTCTGCGTATCACCCGCAGTCTAATGGGACTGCAGAGAGAGCCAATCAGTCCTTGGAGCAATTCCTACGTTGCTATATTTCTGACCACCATAACAACTGGTCAGACCTATTACCATGGGCAGAGTTTGCTCACAACAGTGCCTTGAATTCTGCCTCCCGATGGTCTCCATTTATGGCGAATTATGGTTTCCAACCTTCCATGTTGCCTGACTCATTTGTTCTGCAGAGTATTCCTGTGTTAGAGGAGCATCTCCGTGGTCTTTGTTCCACTTGGGTACAAGTCCAGGAGGCTTTGCGTCATGCTAATGATAGGCGTCTGCGGTCAACATGGAGTCTGGACCTACCTGCGCCTTCCTACCAGGCTTCGTGTTCCCTCACTGAAGTTTGCACCTCGGTTTATTGGGCCGTTCCGTATCCTTCGCAGGATTAACCCAGTAGCGAACGCGTTGGACCTTCCTCCTAGTATGCACATCTCAAATGTGTTTCATGTCTCCTTATTGAAACCGTTGGTCCGTAACTAATTTACCACCTCGGTGCCACGTCCTCACCCTATTCTGGTCGAGAACCATGAGGAGTATGAGGTACAATCCATTGTTGACTCTCTTAGGTTCTGTGGGCGCATACAGTACCTGGTGCATTGGAAGGGGTACGGTCCGGAGGAACGCTCCTGGGTTTCATCCTCTAACGAGTTCCATAGATGGTTTCCCCTCAAGCCCGGTGGCCCTCCGAGGGAGAGGGGTCATTGAGGGGGGGTACTGTCAGGGCTGGCTTAGCCCTTCCTCTTCTGGGCTGGCCGCTCAGCTGTCGGCTATTTGCCAGCTCTCTTCTATTTCCACAGTTACCACCTGTTCCCGATGATGCTCGTCTGACCTGCCTATTTAAAGCCTTCCTGCTCACTTTTTCATTGCCTTCACGTTGGTCACATCACAGGGAACCATCTCCTGCTGTTTGTTTCAAGACTGGCTTGCTGACATCCCACCTGGCTTCTTATCCTGCTTGCGGTTGCTCTCCTTGGATCCCTGACTTCTGGCCTGGCTGATTACCCGATCTGGTTAATGAACTTTGGACTGGCTGACTACCCGATCTGGCTACAGGACTCTGGCTATGCTTGACTACGCTTTTTTTTTTTTTTTTTTTACCTTTTTTTTTTTTATTATTAAACATGTGTGATTTGATTGTACTTCTGTCTCATTCTGTTTCATGGTTTCTGACAAAAATTCAGTCATTAAAAAATGTAAATACTATAATCGAATAAGCTCACATGCCACTATACTAAAATAAAAACTAATAGTGGTGTATATAAATAAAGGTAAACTTGATATACAATCGTGTGCAAATATGTGCATACAAATAGTGAACGAAAATCCCGATGCAAAATATGAATGAAGTTAAAGTATAAAAATCACATTGCATTAATTGGTGTCCAATAAAGTGCTTTGTGCAGGTGAGAAAATTAGGATAACGCTGATCAAATTTCCTCTTCAAAAGGTGATCACAGCATACGTGACTTATCCGTGCTCCTATTGTGACTGCATCACCAGAATTTTCTCGGCTGGGGTATAAGGCATTCACAATATTTGCCACTGTGTAGCACCCTGAGAGCTGGCCAACCCGAGGTGTTTTGGTAATGTTCCACTCATGTGCCATGTAAAGGAGCGAAGGATCCCAATAGTGTAATACTATTAAACCTTTTATTTTAGTAAAAAGATGTGGAAATGTACTCACCTTTAAACACAAACAATAAAGCATGTATTGCTGACACTATTGCCGATGACCGGAAGTGATGCAAGAACGTGTGATTCCGTCCTACGCATTTTGTTTCACTTGACAGAGCCGAAGCAGCTTTTCCTAGGCTCCTTCTCGGCTCTGTTTTGACTTCTGACAGATCACCATGAGGAGGAACCAGGGAGTGGGAGGAAGTGCATCTCCCACCCGCATAGAGCCACGCTGAGTCTAAGGTCTGTGATGGGGGGGGGGGGTAAACAGAAGGATTTGGCATTGTATTTGTATGGATGGGGGGGGGGGTAATGTGCTGGTGGTAGGGGAAGAGATTTTTATACTGAGAGAGGGGGTGGGGGAACTTTAATTTGGGGTGTCAATCATGTCAAGGTTGTAGATTTGGAGGTGAAAGGCAATATGTGGCAAGTGAAATATACAGTCCTGAACTCTGCCTTCTATACATAGCATGTGCCTTAACTCTGCACTCTGTATACCGCTCTCTCCCATTCTCTGCACTCTGTACACCACGCTCTCCAGTCCTCTGTACACCACGCTCTTCAGTTCTTTGCACTCTGTACACCACACAGAAAGTATTATTTTACTGAGGGTAGTTGATGTTTGGAATTAACTACCAGCAGAGGTAGATAGACAGTCAACAGTAAATGGCTTGAAACATGCTTGGGATAAACATAAATCTATAGTCGGACAACAAAGTAAAAAAAAAAAAAAAAAAAAATGGACTACTGTCTTTTTCGGCTGTCGCTTTAATATTTGTGATTCACACAAATGGACTAGTAAAAATGCATTCAGGAAATTGAAGTTTTGAATGACACCATTAAATTAAATTTAACCAAAAACTCAAAGTGGAGCTATAAAATGTTCCAAACACAATTATTTTAATGCTCATGGTCAGTTAAAAAATTGCCATTACTCAACATGAAATTCTTTTTCACGATTATTTTGGCTGCTGAGAAGTTATTGACCATGTAACTCAGATTCTACAGTATTTTTAAAGTTTTTAGTTTATAGTTATGGTTTATCATCTGGAATGCAAGATTCTTAGGTCATTAATAATGGGTTACATTCTTGTATAGCGTACATTATTTTGCTAAAAAAACTCTTTCCTGTGCCTGCTTAAGTATTTTGTTTACAGCGATCAGTTCAGAAATAAAACTCATAATGACTGAATCCATGACAACAAAGGACAACTAGTTTCACTTAGGTTTGAACTCAAGGGCATATCACTGTACATATATGTACTAATAGTTCACTTCAACCTTGCATCTAAACCGTGTGCTTTCAATCCTTCAATGCATTAGTAAATATTTCAATCAAGTGAAGAAGCAGCTGAAAAAAAATCAAGCCAAAAAAACAAAATAAATATGAATAACCTTTTAAAAGGTAACACATTAAAACCAGCTTTTGTTGCAGTATTCACCTTTATCCACTTGCCTACTGGACACTTTTATTCCCTTCCTGCCCAGGCCAAGTTTCAGCTTTCAGTGCTGTTATGCTTTGAATGATAATTGCATTGTCATGTGTGGTATTTAACCACTTGACGTCCGTGCTATAGCCGAATGATGGCCAGAAGGCAGACCTGAATTTCCGGGAGGCCCACATATGACGGCCTCCGCTTTGCACGCTCACTGCGCGCACCCTGCAGGGCGTGCGCGGAGCGCGCTGTGATCACCGAGTCACTGAGACGCTCGTGATCAACGATCCGAGTAAGGGGCCAGTCCCAGTCCCTTACCATGTTATCAGCTGTCAGCCAATGATAGCTGATCACATGATGTAAACAAAAGCTCGGTAATCTTCTTCCTTTTTTTTTTTCTCCTCGTGCTGATAGCGTGAGGAGGAAAAAAAAAGCCGATCACTGGCTCATCTGCAAGGGACATCGGTCGTCGTATGAAGTCCTCCCAGAACGAGAGTGCTCCTGCCCATCCGTCATCTTACTATACTGCGGGCTGGAGGAAGCAGTTAATCCAAAGATTTCCCATGCCGTACACATCTTTTGCCGCTAGGTGTCCTCATTCGTATGGCCAGCCTCATTCAAGCCTTTTTCCCTGAGCCCATGTCTTTCTGGATCCACCCCAGCCTGTGACTGGTCTGTGAAAGGAGAAGCAGCACAATTATAAGCTCATCTTTCTGGTACTCTGCTTTCTCTTCCTATCAGCATGCCTGTTGTCAGCACATGAACTTATTATGAAAGAACACCTACTATGCACTATCCAAAAGAAAAAGAAAACATTACAGACTAAATAAATATATATATATAAATTGTGAAGAATTAGCTCAGTAGTGGGTTGTGCGTGACTCCCTGGATGAGTGGTAGCATGGCGAAAAAGGCACAGAGACAGCATAATATTGGTGCAACACAAGTGTGGTTTATTTACTAGGTCAGTGTTCACAAAGTGCAGTTATCAAAACAGAAAAATAAAACAAAAACAGAAAATAAATCCTTGCCACATTGGGTGTCTAACTACAAACATAGGAACCTAACTACTTGTCCTGGAACAGCTTACTGCTGCCCAGACACTTGACTCTCATACAGACTTGTTCTGAAATTTGAATTTCAAATAGATTATATTTTAATACATAAGAATGGAATAGAATCACTTTCAATAGAAAAGAATAACAGAAAATAACAGAATAGTATAGAGAAAAAACACTATAGATTAAACAAATAGAAAAGGAAAAGGGAAAAAAGGAAAAAGAGAAAAAGAATACAAGTAAAAAAAAAAAATAGAATAGAAAGAATATAACCATTTCCCAAAATTCAAATATAATCAATTAGAATTTGAATAGAATAGAAAAAAAATAGGAAGATTGTTATATTTTATTCTGTTTTTTTTTTTTATACTGTTGTGTTATTTTCTAGTCTACTCTTATTTTCTATTCAAATTCAAATTGATTCTGTTTGAATTTTTGTTAAATGGTTATATTGTGAGACCTGGTATAACAGATCCTTTTCCATGATGAAGTATAGAAGGGCAATCCTCCCATCGGGGTTAACTACTTTCCCATCTATTTTCACTACATTCTCCCATGCCCTTAGTAAAGTGGGGTCCTTCAATTGTTCATTGGCAACATTTTCTCTGTGTATGTCTAGATCATCAAACATTAGAGGCTGCTGTTTCTTTTCTGAGGTTACACTCTCCTCTCTAGGCCCTGTTTGCCCTGCTAATACTGATAAGGGAAACTCAGGAGAATCCTCACACTCAGAGGATTCCCTAGGACAGTGATGGCGAACCTTGGTACCCCAGATGTTTTGGAACTACATTTCCCATGATGCTCATGAACGTTGCAGTGTAGTTGAGCATCATGGGAAATGTAGTTTCAAAACATCTGGGGTGCCAAGGTTTGCCATCACTGCCCTAGGAGAACCCTAATGACGTGTACACATGACTGGATTTTCCGGCAGACTAGATCCGATGGAACTCCGCTGAAAAGTCAGTTGGGAAAACCGACGGACTTTCCGAACAAACGGACTTGGCCACACACACACTTGGCCACACACAATCACACCATTGTCCAATGGATTCGAACGTGATGACGTACAACCAGACTAGAATAAGGAAGTTCATAGCCAGTAGCCAATATCTGCCCTAGCGTCGGTTTTCGTCTGTTGCACTAGCATACAGACAAATGGATTTTTCCACTGGACTCGAGTCTGTCAGAAAGATTGGAAACATGTTCTAAATCTAAAGTCCGTCTGATTTTTCGACAGCAAAGGTCCGATGAAGCCCACATCAGGTCAAATTGGCCGAAGCATTTGTTCCGTCTGACCTTTGCTGTCAAAGTCCGGCGGTGTGTACATGGCATAAGGCTCTGAAGAAACACTTAATGGGGAATCTGGGCAATCCCAGAGCTCCCACAATATCATCATGTGGTAGTTGGGAAACCAAACCCACCTGATGACACAGTTACCCAGGGAGGTTTCAAAATACACTATTGCTACTGGAGTGTCCTTATGTACACAAATGACTACCATTTTTTAGGCTGCAAGACTTTTTTTGCCACTAGTTCAGCTTTTACCAAGACAACCAGGCTACCAGAATCCAACAATGCAACCAAATTGTTACCCTCTATGCACATTTTGCATAAAGGTTTCTTATTTCCCCTTACTGCAGTGTAAAAATAGCACCTGTAAACTGCCTCTTCTGCATCTCCTATATGTGCTTGCAGGACAGGAAAAAGTCCTTCAAAAAGCGTCTTTGGGGTGGTATACACCTCTCCTTTCCCCGGCGGCTAGCAGCCAAATAGCTCCACTATAGCAGCAGTAAAGAGCCGCTAAAACTAGCAAAGCTTTACTGCTAATGGGGCCCTCCCCCCCCACCCCATTGTAAAAGGGGTCTAAGAAAGTCACAGTTCATTGGCTCATCAACAACTGGGCAATCTGCTGCTACATGTCCCTCTTCTTGGCAACGGTAACAAATTGTCGTTCTACTCACCTCCTGCAGGTTTAGCCTTCCAGGCCGCTCTCACCAGGCATTATAAGCAGTCCCCAAAGTGCCTTTAGTTCCCCTTTTTCCATTCTCTCCACCCCCATCCCTTGGTGCAGTCTTACCCATAGCTGGAATTGGTTTGGTCTTGGGGTGGAAAGTCCATGAGGGAAGACTTAAGATTACTTAAGAGGATGTAAGTACCTTTCCACAAGGCTCACACGTTTGCCCACTGTTTCCAGATATCCACGGCTTGTCCATTTTTGCATGGTAGTATGAAGCAGTGTTGGTCATCTTACTTTAAAAAAGTAATTAGTTAAGTTACAAATGACTTCTCCCAAAAAGTTGCGTTAGTAGCTTGGTTACTACATTGGAAAAGTAATTCCTTATAAAAAATAAACTGCGCTCAGGGAAAAACTAAATTAATGAAAAAAGATTATAATAATAAATTAAAATAAAAAATGTATATATAAGATAAAATAAAATAAAGGCCGCAGCTCTAAGTGGGATACACACACTAGAGTAAATTGTAGGAAGATTTGGAAAGCTGCGCCACCCATCCTATTCAGTAACAAACAATATCTAAGGAATTAATGGCACACACATAGAATGAATATTTGTTGCCGATTATATAAATAACATTAATATCGCACAAATTAATTGAGCAAAAAGGACATTTAAAAAATATAAATAATATATAACAGAAAAAACGGCTTGCAGAGAGCCAAGGCTGGAAAATAGAGTCCAATATGTAAGTTGTTATCAAGACACCGCGGTGAATCCACACAAAACTGCAAACCAGTGCCCGTCACCGAGATTAAGATGCGCTTACCAGATGCAGGTTAGATAGTAGCCTTAATGGTAATTTATCCATAACAGGTTGTAGTCTTAATAATAAATCATCCGTATTATTATCCTTGCGTCAAACGCTAACTGATCTGCTGTCACCAGTGTATGGCAGCATCCCAAAACAACAACTTCCACTGTCAGCAATCGGGTATGTCACCAGCATTAGCCCCAGAAAGAAAAAGATGCCTCCATAGCGTAAAACCATTCAAATATTTTATTGTATTATAAGCAATTGCACTTACATAAAGTATCCTTTAAAACAGCATCGAAATTAAATCACAAAAAGCCGGCCGGCATTCAAAAAGCCCGTCCTCCCCTCGTGGAGCGTGGTGGTGTCACTGCGTACCTTCCCAGACGCATTTCATCATAGATGACGTTATCAATGGGGAACGGGCAGCGCAGCGACGCACCACCATTTATAGCCAGACCTCATTCTGAGATGCAAGATCCGGCCCACAACGCCATCTTAATTGATGGCAAAAAACCCTAATTATTCCATATTGGATAAGGGAAAGGATGAAGAAATGGCCATACTATAACTAATAGCGAAGTTGTAATGTACAATTATGACTGTGATAGATTATATGCAAAGGGGGATCACAGTAAATCCAATGTTATGCCGCGTACACACGGGCGGACTGTATGGCGTACTTAGTCCGTCGAAACACATTTCAGCGGACAGTCCGCTCGTGTGTGGGCTTCAGCGGACTTTTTCAGCGTGCAGTCTGGCGTACTAAGTATTTCGGATTTTTCTAAATTTTGTCCGTCGTACTTTGGTTTCAGCGGACAATCCGCTCGTCAGTAGGCTAGTTCGTCGGACTAAGAATGGCGCATGCCCAGAAAGGATTTACACGGCGGAAGGGTGCTTTGCTGTGTATTGGACTTCCTATTTCTAGTCCCGTCGTACGTGCTGTACACGTCATCGCGCAAGCTTTCGACGGACTGTTTGGGTATCCGTGTGTGGTCAAGTCCGTTCAGTCGAAAGTACGACGGACTGTCCGTCGGATTGTATGACGAACTAAGTACGCCATACAGTCCGCCCGTGTGTACGCGGCATTAGATAAACCATATTCTCAATAGGAATCTGGAAACAAATATATATAGATTTAGAATGAAAAGCTATATATATATATATATATATATATATATATATATATATATATATATATATATTGTGAGGGGTTAGCTCGGCAGCGGGTGTGTGTGACCCCCTGGATGGGTTCCCAACACAAAATCAGGCACAGCAGACAGCGTTGTAGGTGCAAAAAACAAAAGATGCGGTTTATTTATGCTACATGCAGTGATACATATAACAGCCAAACAAAAATAAAACATGAAAATAAATCCTGGTCAGCTTGACCTCTAACTACACACTTAGATTCCCTGTCTAACAACTGCGTGCAGCCTTGTGCTGCACCAGTCCCTGTCTCTGTTGTAGAGGTTTGCCACACAGGCGTTAACTCACCGCACAGAACATATATCACACTCCCCAGTCTATACAACACAAAACTGGTTCCAGGATGGAGCATCTCCCTAAGCATGCTGGGGTTTTTTGTAGAGGTCTTAATGAGCCCACTTACTTCAGCTGGGCTCATTAACTCTTCCCCTCTAATTGTAAAGGTCTGCATAAAGCCTGAATCTAGGGCACACATATTTCCCATCCTGGATACAACCAGGTGACTTTACCTGCGTGCTGCCACATACCCCCCCCCCCCTCTTGTTTCAACCTTGGGGTTGTAACACAAGCAGTCAGACACGCATGTATCCGAGACAAAGCATCCACATTCCCCATTTTAACACCAGGGCGATGCTTAACTGTAAAGTTAAATTCTTGTAGGGCCAGGAACCACCTATTTACCCTTCTATTGGTCTCCTTGTTCTGAGCCATCCACTTTAAAGGAGCGTGATCAGTCACCAGGTCAAAGTGCCTACCTAGCAGATAGTACCGAAGGGAATCTAGAGCCCACTTCACTGCTAAACATTCCTTCTCAATCGTGGCGTAATTTACCTCATGGGACTTCAACTTCCTGCTGAGGTAAATGACTGGGTGCTCTTCCCCGTTCCAGACCTGGGATAACACTGCTCCTAACCCAATGTCTGATGCATCAGTTTGTACAACAAAGTCCTTAGAGAAGTCTGGTGAGTACAACACTGGCTGGCTACATAAGGCTGTTTTTAAGGACTGAAATGCTTCTTCAGCCTCTGGGGACCATTTAACCATGACAGACTCTTTCCCTTTTGTCAGGTTGGTGAGGGGCACAGCCTGAGAAGCAAAATGGTGAATGAATCGTCGATAATAGCCAGCGATTCCCAGAAAGGCTCGTACCTGTTTCTTGCTGTTGGGACGTGGCCAACTCTGTATGGCCTCGACTTTATTGACTTGGGGTTTTATCACCCCCCTCCCAATAGTGTACCCAAGATATTTGGCCTCCTCCTGTCCAATGGTACACTTCTTTGGATTGGCCGTAAACCCAGCTTCCCGGATAGAGTCTAGGACTGCTTGTACTTTCGGCAAATGTGAGACCCAGTCTGTGCTATGGATAATCACATCATCCAGGTAAGCTGCAGCATATTTCTGATGGGGCCTCAGAATCTTATCCATTTTCCGCTGGAATGTTGCCGGTGCATTCTGTAACCCAAACGGCATTCTCTTATATTGGAATGCCCCATCTGGGGTTACAAACGCAGTTTTCTCCTTGGCCGACTCGGCCAGGGGAATTTGCCAATAGCCTTTGGTGAGATCAAGAGTTGTCATATATCGGGCTGTTCCCAGCCGGTCAATCAACTCATCTATACGCGGCATGGGGTAGGTGTCAAATTTTGTAACTTTATTTAATTGTCGAAAATCGTTACAAAACCGCCAGCTCCCATCAGGTTTGGGCACTAGTACGATAGGACTGGACCAGTCACTCTGGGACTCCTCTATCACACCCAATTCCAACATCCTTTGAACCTCCCCACGTATTGCCTCCCGTCGGGCCTCTGGTATTCTATAAGGTTTTAGTTTTACCCTTTCTCCTGGCGGGGTGATAATGTCATGCTCTACGCCAGATGTTTGTCCCGGAAGCTCAGAGAAAATCTCTTTGTTACGAAGTACAAACTCTTTAACCTCCTGTTGTTGGGGTTTCGATAAGGTGTCTGCTATTCCAACCTCAGGAACTAAGCAATTAGGCTGTACTTGTGACAAAGTCTCTGCGACTAGGGATTCCCTATCCCTCCAGGCTTTCAGCAGATTGACGTGATAGATCTGCTCCGGCTTTCGCCTTCCTGGCTGTCTAACCCTGTAGTTCACCTCACAAATTTTTTCAATTACTTCATATGGACCTTGCCATTTGGCCAGAAATTTGCTTTCAACCGTAGGGACTAGCACCAAGACCCTATCCCCCGGGGAAAAAGTACGGGTCTTGGCCCCACGGTTGTACACTCTCTGCTGTGCTAACTGCGCTTGGGTTAAATGTTCCTTTACAATTGGCATTACCTGTGCAATTCTATCTTGCATCAGGGCGACATGCTCAATCACACTCCTGTGAGGAGAACTCTCATTTTCCCAAGTTTCCTTGGGGATATCCAGCAGCCCTCTTGGGTGTCTCCCATAGAGCAACTCGAAGGGTGAGAAACCCGTAGAGGATTGGGGTACCTCCCTAATGGCAAACATTAGATAGGGTATTAGACAGTCCCAATTCTTTCCATCTCTATCCACCACCTTCTTTAACATTTGTTTAAGGGTTTTGTTGAATCTTTCAACCAACCCATCTGTTTGGGGGTGATACACAGATGTACGCAATTGCGTCACTTTGTACAACTTGCATAATTCTTTCATAACCCGGGACATAAAGGGTGTACCTTGGTCCGTAAGCAGTTCCTTACAAATACCCACACGGCTAAAAACAAGAGATAGCTCTTTGGCTATGGTTTTGGCCGAGGTATTTCGGAGAGGAATTGCTTCCGGATAACGGGTGGCATAGTCCAATATAACCAAAATGTACTGATGCCCCCTGGCGGACTTCATTATCGGACCTACCAAATCCATTGCGATCCTTTCAAAGGGGACCTCAATGATAGGAAGAGGTACCAGCGGGTTACGGAAATGTGGCATAGGTCCCGACTTCTGACACACAGGGCAGGAGGAACAATAATTTTCTATTTCCTTCATGACCCCAGGCCAATAGAATCTCTGCAATACCCTCTCTCTGGTTTTCTCTGTCCCCAGATGACCTCCCAGAATGTGCCCATGAGCCAATTCTAACACCAACTTCCTGTAAGGTTTGGGTACTACAAGTTGCTCTATGGTTTCTTCTGCCCTTTGAGCCACACGATACAGCAGGTCCCTTTCCATAGTGAAGTAAGGATAAGTGCAAGTCTTATCTGGGTTCACTAACTCGCCATCCATTTTCACCACATTTTCCCGTGCCTTTATTAGGGTAGGGTCTTTTAACTGTTCTGTGGCAAAATTTTCCCTGTGGACCTCAAGATCCGAAAACTCCACAGACGGCATGTTTTCATCTGAGGATGTTGGCTCCTCCCGAGTTTCCCCCGCCAATACCGACAAGGGAATTTCAGGAGAGTCCTCACCACTCCCAGAGGAATTCTGGTCATCTTCCTGGTCTATAGGGGCACCAGTGGGGGGCTCAGGACAATCCCAGAGTTCCCAGAATTTTGGAAAATCCCTTCCCACAATAGCATCATGTGGTAAGTGAGACACTAACCCCACCTGATGAGAGAGGTTACCTTTGGGGGTCTCAAAAAACACTGAAGTTACAGGATACTCTCGGGTGTCCCCATGCACACAAATAACAGCCACCCTGTTCTTCCCAGAGACCTCTGTAGTAACTAATTCAGCTTTTATAAATGTTACCAGGCTACCTGAATCCAGCAACACATCAACATTTCTACCATTAATACACATTTTACATAAATGTTTCTCAGGTCCCCGAATGGCAGTGCATGCAACTGTCGCAAACAGCGACTGACGTCTCTCCCTTATAAAGTCACATTGCATAGGCTCATCCACAACGGGGCAATTGGCTGCAATATGTCCCTCTTGCCGGCAGCGGTAGCAAATAATCTTTTTCGCTGTCTCTTGCAGCATGGGCTTCCTGGGCTGCTCCCGCCAGACCTTAGGTATAACTCCCACCCTCTCACTCTCTCCACCCTCACCCCTTGGAGTCATCTTACCCGCCACTGGGAATGATCTGGTCTTAGGGTGGAAAGTCCATGAGTCCCTGGAAGAGGTGGTCAGGTTCTCTGTAGCCAAGTACCTCTCAACCAGATCCACAAGTTTATATGCATTTTCTGGGTCTCCATGGCTTACCCATTTTTGGATGGCAGTAGGAAGAGCTCTCAGGAAACGATCCATAACAACACGTTCCACAATTTTTGGTGCGGTCAAAGTCTCTGGCTGCAGCCACTTCCTGCTCAGGTGAATGAGATCATACATTTGAGACCTGGGGGGTTTTCCAACCTGAAAAATCCAATTATGCACACGCTGAGCCCGGACGGCCAGGGTGACACCCAGCCGTGCCAATATTTCTGTTTTTAGCACCACATAGTCTTTTGCTTGGTCAGGCTCTAGGTCATAATGAGCTTTCTGCGATTCCCCAGTTAACAGAGGGGCCACCAGTCCAGCCCATTGCTCCTTAGGCCACTTTTCCCTTTCAGCAGTCCTTTCAAATGTGGTCAAAAACACCTCCGGATCATCCTCTCCAGTCATTTTTGTCAATAAACGGCTCACACCAAAGGATGCGGTATTATTGTAACCACTTGCTTCATTGGTCTGCGGACGTTGCTGTATTAATGTCTCTATTTTCTGTTGAAAACTCTGCTCTTGCTTCTGCAACAGGTCTATAAAGCGGGCTTCAGATTGCTGCTGTGCTTGTTGCTGAGCTTCCAGACTCTGCAGGTAAGCTTTCTGCTGGGCTGCAAGGCTCTTTTGTAAAGCCGAATTTGTTTGCTGCTGATTTGCATTTGCTAGAGCCAGCTGTCTCAGTATCTCCTCCATGCTGGCCTTTAAAAAAAATTTTTTTAAAAACTGCCAAAATTCTCCACCAACTGTGAGGGATTAGCTCGGCAGCGGGTGTGTGTGACCCCCTGGATGGGTTCCCAACACAAAATCAGGCACAGCAGACAGCGTTGTAGGTGCAAAAAACAAAATGCGGTTTATTTATGCTACATGCAGTGATACATATAACAGCCAAACAAAAATAAAACATGAAAATAAATCCTGGTCAGCTTGACCTCTAACTACACACTTAGATTCCCTGTCTAACAACTGAGTGCAGCCTTGTGCTGCACCAGTCCCTGTCTCTGTTGTAGAGGTTTGCCAAACAGGCGTTAACTCACCGCACAGAACAGATATCACACTCCCCAGTCTATACAACACAAAACTGGTTCCAGGATGGAGCATCTCCCTAAGCATGCTGGTTTTTTTTGTAGAGGTCTTAATGAGCCCACTTACTTCAGCTGGGCTCATTAACTCTTCCCCTCTAATTGTAAAGGTCTGCATAAAGCCTGAATCTAGGGCACACATATTTCCCATCCTGGATACAACCAGGTGACTTTACCTGCGTGCTGCCACAATATATATATATATATATATATATATATATATATATATATATATATATATATATATAAAATGTGTGACTAAAAATAATCACATAAATATAGAAATAGAAAAGATAGAGAAAATATATATAAAAAAAATAAATAGAAATATAAAAATAAAAATAAAAAAGGTGAAGCATATGTGTATATGAGTGAAAAAATATATATATAATAAATGAATATATATGCAAAAAAGTGAAATAGCAAAAATTTATTAAGCATAAATCTTATATAAAAATGTGTATATATGAAATAAATGGCACCACATACTGGGCATAAATTATTTGTATATTGAAAATAAATACATAATTGAAAAATGTCATAATATGAAATAGTGAATATGAACTAAATAGAAATTCGATAAATGCAAAAACAAATTGATATATTGTGTAAATATGCGCATACCATAAAGTGAATGTATGTACCCATAAATAATCAATATAATGAGTATACTGATAAATCAATATTGGTATCTATATTTTTACATGAAGTGAAGAAAAGGGAGAAAAAATAAAGAAATAGTAAAACGTACTCATAACCAGAAAAGCCCACCATACAGTTAAATGGAATTTTTTAATTGTACAATTGTTACCCCGCACATTTTTACCTATACTACAATAATTATACTTAAGGCCCATCCCGCATCTCAGAACGGGTTTACAAAAGCACAATAAAAATGAACATACCTAAATCACATTTAGTAGTAATCAAAAAGGCCAGATAAAAAACAGATAAAATGAACGAATTCAGGAATTATCTATGAAAGCATTAATATCGGTATCAATATTCAATCCATATGGAGTATATGATTTTAAACGGTGGATCCAGGACATTTCGAGCCTTGAAATCCCTATCACCAAAGAGCTACCACGCCAATGAGGCTTAAATTTGTCTATTCCTAAAATTAGGGTGTTCGCAGGATCTTTATTGTGCGCCACTAAATAATGTTTGGATACAGAGTGTTTAGGAAACCCAATCAGTATATTGGTAATATGCTCATTTAGTCGCACCTGTAATGGGCGCTTGGTCCATCCCACATACTGTAGCCCGCAGGGGCACTGCAACAAATAGACTACCCCAGTTGTGGAACATGTAAAACAAGGTTTGATAACATGACTCAAACCTGTGGCTGTACTATGAAATGAGGTGGTACGTCTGCGTGGACATGAGTTTAACCACTTCCCGACCAGCGCAAGACAATGTACGTCGACAGAATGGCACGGGCAGGCATATTGGCGTACAGGTACCTCCAATATTCAATGCCGCCCTGCCATCGGGAGCGCGCCGCTGGCGGCGCGCTCCCGCGCTGGTCGGGACCCCCGTGAGTCTGGTCGCGGGACACGCGGACTCGATCGCCGCGGGCATCCCCGCGATCGTCTCACGGAGCGGCCGAATGGAGGAAATGCCGAGTAAACAGCATTTCTCCATTCTGCCTAGCAACTAGTGACGCTGATCTCTGCTCCATGTGATTGGAGCAGAGATCAGTGTTCACTAAATGAAAGCCCAACCCCCCCATAGTTAGTAACACACCCCTAGGAACACTTAACCCCTACACTGCCACCCACTGGTTAACCCCTTCACTGCCAGTGTCATTTACACAGGAATCACTGCATTTATATAGCAGTGATTACTGTATAAATGACAATGGTCCCAAAAATGTGTCAAAAATGTCCGATGGGTCCCCCACAATGTCGCAGTCACAATAAAAATCGCTGATCGCCACCATTACTAGTAAAAAAAATAATAATAAAAAATTATTAATAAAAATGCTATAAAACTATCCCTATTTTGTAACTTTTGCGCAAACCAATCAATAATCGCTTATTGCGATTTTTTTTACCAAAAATATGTAGAAGAATACGTATTGGCCCAAACTGAGGGAAAAAAATGTTTTTTTATATATTTTTGGGGGATATTTATTATAACAAAAAGTAAAAAAGAATGCGTTTTTTTCAAAATTGTCGCTCTATTTTTGTTTATAGCGCAAAAAATAAAAACCGCAGGGGTGATCAAATACCACCAAAAGAAAGCTCTATTTGTGGGAAAAAAAGGACGTCAATTTTGTTTGGGAGCCACGTCGCACGACCGCGCAATTGTCAGTTAAAGCGACGCAGTGCCGAATCGCAAAAAGTGGTCTAGTCTTTGACCAGCAAATTGGTCCGGTTTGAAAGTGGTTAAAGAACAGACTCTGCATCTTCTACACTTATAGAAGCCAGTTAGCTGATCAAAAAAAAAACTACTTCTCGACGGTGGGTCGATAACATTAGGTGCCAATCGGTTTCTCAATGAAGAGGCACCCCTAAAAACTATTCTTGGTCTCTCTGGCACCACATGTTTAAGTACCGTATCACTGTTGACAATATGCCAGTGTTTGTTAACTAGTTTTTTTTATATTTCTCTGTTGAATAGAATAGGTGGTCACAAAAGGAACACACACCTGGGTATTATTTACTCGTGGACCTTTCTCAACGAGTAGTTCATGTCGACTCATACTGGTCACTTTACTGATAATATCAGACAAAAAATCCTGTTGGTAACCTTTCTCGAGAAACCTTGTGGTGAGAACCTCTGCCTGTGACAGGAATTCTCCTACCTCTGAGCAATTCCGTCTCAGTCTTATATATTGGCTTTTAGGGATCGACTTAAGCCAAGGGGGGTGGTGACAGCTATCAGTAGGAATAAAGGAATTCCTATCCGTATCTTTGAAAAACGTGGAGGTGACAAAACGTTCATCTTTCACGGAAATCTCAAGATCTAAGAAATTGATTTTTGATTGACTCATCTCATAATTAAGTTGTATACCCCTTTGATTATATTTAAAGATTCCAAAAACTCTTTCAGGTCTTGGTCACTGCCATCCCATAGGAGGAGGACGTCATCAATATACCTAGCCCATAGGGCTATTTGTGGTATACTTTGAACAAAGATGACGTCCTCCTCCCACCTGGCCATAAAAAAGTTCGCCAAGCTGGGGGCATATTTAGCCCCCATAGCAACTCCCTTGACTTACCTGTAAAATTGATTACCGAACCAAAAATAATTATGAGAGGCCGCAAATTCAAGTAAAGACATAATGAAAGTCACTTGTTCACCAGAGAGACCGGAATCTCTATCTAAATACGTTTGAACTGCTTCGAACCCCATTTATGTGGGATGATAGTATACAGAGATGTAACATCAGCCGTAACCATCCAAATGCCAGGTTTGGCAGAAATATTCGCCAACATATTAATAATATGCCTTGAGTCCTTGACATAGGAGGGCGTTTCCCGAATCAATGGTTGTAAGTAAGAATCTATATACCTGCCCACCCGGGATGTGATGGAATCAATCCCACTAACTATGGGTCATCCCGGGGGGCAGACAGGATTCTTGTGTAATTTGGGAAAATAGTACAAAACTGGAGTACGTGGGGCCCTTGGGATCAGAAATAAACTTTCCTTGATGTTCAAGATCCCAGCCTCACAGCCTACTGCAACTATTCTTTCAAGTTCCTTTTTTTATTGTGTCTTTGGATCGGAGGGCAGTACGATATAGGTGTCAGTATCACCCAAGATCCTACTCATTTCAGATAGATAATCTGTACGATCTAACAACACTATCGCACCGCCCTTATCAGCTGGCCTGACAACCAGATCCTTCCTATTACATAATGAATCTAAACCTTCTTGCAGGTTTTTATTCATCCTAGTTTTTTTGACTTCCAATAAATCCAGATCCCTTAATACTACATCCCTAAACACCCGCAAAGCTGGTGGAAGTGTTCCTGGGGGGTTAAAAAGTGAGGCATTTGCTAATCCCGAATGGACCACCTGCGTGGTCGCAGTACTCGTATTACTCCCATTGCTGTTTTGTAGAAAGCCCAACCATATATCTTTTTATATTAAGTTTCCTCACGAATTTGTGGACATCCATATACATCTGAAATTTATTCAGACTAGTTCGTGGCACAAATTTCAACCCCTTATCCAAGATCTGCTGTTCTGATGCAGACAGAGGTTTAGAGCTCAAATTAAAGATCCCCTTACCCACTACATTCTGGGCCTTTTTTGCTGCTCTGACTCTCCTCCCCCCTCTGGTTCCTCTCCTCTTTCTCCCAACCTTTTGGTACCCTGTGTGGGTTTGGGAAAACCCCAACTGTTGGGTCCCACCAGCCCAAGAGAACCTCTCCCCAATGGGTCCACACCAGGGACCCGTTGGGGCCCGACCGATGGGGTACCACCAGCAGGTGGAAACAGAGGTTGTAAATTGCATTCCCCCTCTGGGCCATTAAGATCCCTCAGTGAATTCCTGGTAGGGACATTAAAATCCCATTCAGAACGACCACCTGTATTATCTTGGGTAAAAGGTCCATAGCCATATTCATGGCCATTATGGTAATTCCATCCATCTTGATAATTTATAGATGGACCCCGTCCTCTTTGGTTGGGATATTGACCCCAATCTCTCCCACGTGGAGGATAATTTCCATTTTGGGGAGGAGGGTAGCTTGCACTTCCATTGGCATAGCCATTGAAGGGTCTTGGGGGACCAGGAGGTCTCCAAAAACCCCGTTGGGGTACTGCCCCTCTGTTGTTACCCCGCCCCCTATGGAGGGATTGGTACGAATAATTGGTCATATTTTGTTGGGCTTGATTGACAGGATATGTACGTTTCTGACTTAAGGGTTGGGTAGATGACAAACCTATACCTCCTGTCGACCCCTCTAATTGGGTTGACACCACTTCCATACTATTTGGTTTAGGGAAATCTTCTAAAAGTTTTTTTTGCCATTCAAAAACAATATTGCCATTATTGTCCGCCAGATCCTTATTATATTTTTTCTTTTTCTTAACCCTTTGATCCCTGTCCTCTTCAAGAATTTTCAAAAGGTTTTGAGATTTTTCCTGATATTGTACACTTCCTTTAACAGAAGTGAGATTAACCTGGAGATTCTTAATTTCCTCATCCAATTTGGATAATTTGACTGTTTTCCTCTCAACCAGGAATCTAAGGAAGGTCACTCCAACTGTATTAAAGTATTTAAACCATTCCTCCAAGTCTGTATCTCCCTTTTGGGGGGCTACCTCCCACCTCAGGCTTCTAGGGACCATTCCATGTTTGATATACGTTTCCAAATAGGCAATATCCCATTTTGTGTGATTTTCAGAGACCATAAGGTTCTTCAACCTAATGAACATCCCCCCTGGGTTTCCTTCATCATCCCTATAGAGTTCAAACACTCCATCTACATTTACCACCTTAGTGGCTCTAAAATCAAAAATATCCATGTTATAAGAAATGCCCTCTCCAGGCAAGACAAAAACGTACTTGTCTTAGATACAAAAAACAAATATATAAAAACGAGGGAAAAACAAAAACAGGGGAGAGGGGGGAAGAAAAAACCACAGTCACAGTAAAGGTATCAGAACACAATATAACAAATAAAAAATAAGCTCAGGGAAAAACTAAATTAATGAAAAAAGATTATAATAATAAATAATAAATTAAACAAAAAAAATGATATATAAGATAAAATAAAATAAAGGCCGCAGCTCTGAGTGGGATACACACACTATAGTAAATTGTAGGAAGATTTGGAAAGCTGTGCCACTAATCCTATTCAGTAACAAAAAATATCTAAGGAATTAATGGCACACACATAGAATGAATATTTGTTGCCGATTATATAAATAACATTAATATCGCACAAATTAATTGAGCAAAAAGGACATTTAAAAAATATAAATAATATATAACAGAAAAAATGGCTTGCAGAGAGCCAAGGCTAGAAAACAGAGTCCAATATGTAAGTTCTTATCAAGACACCGCGGTGAATCCACACAAAACTGCAAACCAGTGCCCGTCACCGAGATTAAGATGCGCTTACCAGACGCAGGTTAGATAGTAGCCTTAATGGTAATTTATATGGTTTATCTAACATCGGATTTACTGTGATCCCCCGTGCATATAATCTATCACAGTCGTAATTGTACATTACAACTTCGCTATTAGGAGCCACGTTATAGTATGGCCATTTCTTCATCCTTTCCCTTATCCAATATGGAATAATTAGGGTTTTTTGCCATCAATTAAGATGGCGTTGTGGGCCGGATCTTACATCTTAGAATGAGGTCTGGCTATAAATGGTGGTGCGTTGCTGCGCTGTCCGTTCCCCATTGATAACGTCATCTATGACGAAACGCGTCTGGTAAGGTACGCAGTGACGCCACCACGATCCACGAGGGGAGGACGGGCTTTTTGAATGCTGGCCGGCTTTTTGTGATTTAATTTCGATGCTGTTTTAAAGAATACTTCACGTAAGTGCAATTGCTTATAATACAATAAAATATTTGAATGGTTTTACGCTATGGAGGGATCTTTTTCTTTCTGGGGCTAATGCTGGTGACATACCTGATTGCTGACAGTGGTAGTTGTTGTTTTGGGATGCTGCCATACACTGGTGACAGCAGATCAGTTAGCGTTTGACGCAAGGATAATTATTTATTATTAAGACTACAACCTGTTATGGATAAATTACCATTAAGGCTACTATCTAACCTGCATCTGGTAAGCGCATCTTTTTTTTATTTATTTTTTTAAACATGTGTTTATTGAGAAAAAATTAACAAAAGACATTAATACAGGTTACCATCAGACTTTTTCTGGGTAGTACAGCAGTGAAATAAATGAAACAGAGAAAAGCACAAAGGGATATCATTAGAGCAGAGCACGTAAGGACAATTAACGGGACTGATGTACAAGCCAAGGAAGTTAAGCACAGAGAGGGATAAATAGCATGAGTAACACAAGAAGGCTCCTTTAGTGAGACCAAAGTAGTCTTCTTACGAAAACATAATCAAAACTAAAATACCGTATCTAGGCAAATAGATTGAGCATAGAAAACTGGATGGATCTGTGTACTAACCACTGAGGAGCAGGAAATTATTGACATGATGGAAAAGGTTTCAACTGGGGAAAACAGGGAAGGCTGGGGGGGGGGGGGGGGGTGGGGGTTGCCAAAAGAAGAAAGGTCCTGATGGAGTAGTCCCAAAGATATGGAATGAGTGTTGAACCGACCGCCAGAGACAGCAATGGGCAGAGAGAAAAATGGGTGGGTGCTATTTTTCAGAGATCGGCTCATCAAAGGAGAAGGCTAGAGTAGAAAAAGCTCGTTGGTCATCTGCAGAAAGGGCTGAAGAAATAAAAGTTTGCCATCTGAGGAGAAAACGGGATCTGGATTTGGCATCTTTAAAGTCCGTGAGGAGACGTTCTCTGTACAGGAGGGCAAGAGATTCATGCTTGAGTTGAGAGATAGTTGGGCATTGAGGAGAGAGCCAGTTCCTGAGGATAAGGCGTCTAGCGATGAGTAGGCAAATCAGGATCCAATCTCTGGAAGAAGGAAGGACGGCCGGCCTTGTAGGGGTAGAGGCTTTGGAGGAGAGAGACCAGGGCAGCAAGACTGGGTCCCAGTAGCCAAAGATCAGTAGGAGGGGGTCCTTGGGCAGTTTCAGTAGGGTGATCTCCAAAATAAAGGCTAAAACTTGATCCCAAAAAGAGGAGATGAAGGAACATGACCAAAATCGGTGGGATAGAGAGGGTCTAGAAGCCGAGCATAGTGGGCAGAGGGTTCCATCAACCGTGGATTTCGAGGAGAGGAAAGGAACAAATGCCCGGTGAACTATTTTTAGCTGGGTTTCTCTCCAGGTTTCATTAGGTGTGAGGCGGAGGACCTCCCGGAGGCCTTGCAGGAGTTTGTCAACTAATCCCGGATCCGAGAAGTCTTTGCGCCAATTGGCAATAGATGTAGACAAGAGCGGTGGAGAGAAGCCCAATAGGAGAGGTTTGTATATATCCGAGATGGAGTACTGTCCAGATTGAAGCAGGCGGTCCAGGAAGCTAGGTTTGAACCTCAGAGATTCGGCTTTACATGTGCTGGAGATGAAACTGGTGCATTGTTTGTAATAGGAAGCGTGTGAGACAGGTAAGGAGAATAGAGATGCCACGGTTGAGAAGGGCAGCGGCTTCCCAGATGAGGGGTTGCATAGTGTGGAAAATTTGGAGAGTCCATGTTGCCCCCATATTTCGTAGGAGTTGTAGTGGAGACCAGGTAGAAAGGCAGGATTTCCTTGAATCGGCAAGTGGCACGAGATGAGAGCCGGGAGCTTGAGGAGTTTACTGACCTCTCTCCAGGCCAGTGCCATGTCCCGCAGCAAAAGGTTGTGTTTGAAGCGGGAGAGGGACAGTTTTCCATCTGCAATGGAGGAGGGCTACTAAGGAGTAGGGGTGAGCCATAGCGGATTCCAGAGTAAAGTTCGAGTGACGTGATTGTTGGGCAATCCAATCAAGGCTAGTCCTAAGTAAACAAGCAAGGTTATACAGTCTAATATGAGGTAAACCATACCCCCCTCACTCCTAGGAAGGTGCAGTTTTTTGAACGATATACGGGGCTTTTTGCCACGCCATAAGAAATTGGAGATTTTCAAATTAAGGGCTGAAACACCTTTATGTTTAAGCAATAAAGGAATAGTTTGCAGAGGGTATAACAGTCTGGCGAAGCTAATCATTTTGACCAAGTGGCACCTTCCCAGGAGCAATAGGGGGAGATCCATCCAGTTAGACAACTCGTGAGTAAGTTTGGTGAAAAGAGGGGGGAAGTTGAGGTGGTATAGGGAGGAGGGCAATTTCCCTATCTTTATTCCCAAGTAAGTGATGTATGTCGGGGCCACCTGGAAAAGTGATTGATGTGTCCAAGGGGGTGAGGGATGGGTGCCAACAGGAAGGATTTCGCTCTTGGCATAGTTGATGCGGAGCCCTGAGCATAACCTGAAGGTATCAAAGATATTTCTAATATGTAAGATGTCAACAGCAGGATTTGAAGTGAAAATGAGGATGTCGTCTGCAAAGAGAGATGTCCGGAGCTCAAAAGATCCAACAGAGATGCCGCTCAAGGGAGCGACCTGGGAGAGATATCTGGAAAGGGGTTCTAGGGCGATATTAAACAGTAAGGGGGACAGAGGGCAGCCTTGCCTAGTGCCCTTGTGGAGACGAAACTCCTCGGAGAGGAGTCCCGCTGCCACCACCCTGGCTGAGGGGGTCAAATACATGGAATTAATGAGATGGCAAAAGGGACCCGAAAAACCCATTTTGGTGAGGGACAGTGAGAGCCAATCAAAGCTGACATTATCAAAAGCTTTTTCAGCATCCAGGGTAATGATGGCATAGTCTCCCTTTGGATCCCGCTTAGTTTGTTCAAGGGCCAAGAGCACCTTCCGTATATTCAGAGTGGGCATTCGCCCTTTAACAAAACCGGATTGGGCAGGGTGTATGAGGTCTGGAAGGATGTCCGCCAACCTAGTGGCCACGATTTTTGATAGGATTTTAACATCCAGATTGAGCAGTGAAATGGGCCTGTAGGAACCTGGTTCCAAGGGGTCTTTCCCTTTCTTGGCCAGAAGTTTGATAATGGCTTGGTTACCCGTGGGCAGGTACGGGCCCCCCGACCAGATGCCTGAGAAGACGGAATGCAGCACAGGAGCAGTATTATTAAGGAGGGTTTTGTAGAACTCACCGTTAAACCCGTCAGGGCCAGGGGCTTTGGAAGGGCGAAGGTTTTTGATGGTGCGTTTTATTTCGGCTAAGGTGATAGGGGAGTTCAAGGTTTCAAGCTGGGCGGGGGAAATGTGGGGCAAATGAACTTTGTCAAGGAAAGACCAGGCGATAGGCACATCAATCGGATCAGGGCCATAGAGAGCAGAGTAGAATTCCAACATGGTCTTGTTAATGGCAGGGGGGGTAGAGTGGATGGTCCCCGATTTATCCCGAAGGGAGGTAATGTGAGTCGGGCGGGTGGGGCCCTTGCATAGTCTGGAGAGGAGCTTTCCAGACTTGTTGCCAAACTTGTGCAGGGTGGCGTCAAAATATGCTTTTTTAGTGAGCTCAAGGGTAGAGGCCCAAGCGTCAAAGGAGGATTTGGCGGCGGCCCATTCATCTCTGTCCGCAGAGGAGGTAGAGGTGTTAAGGGAGATTTGGGCTTTGTGCAATCGAGTACTAGCTGATTTAAACTTGACCATGGAATGGCGTTTAAAAGTAGAGGCATAGGAAATGATACGTCCCCTCAGGAATGCTTTCCCAGCATCCCAAAGGAGGTTGGGGTCGCCCAGATGGGGGGAGTTGGCCAGGGAGAATTCCTCCCAGGAACGCTCCATATAGGCCTTAAAGTCAGTGTTGCCGTGCAGGAATGAGGGGAAGCGCCAAATGTTGGGATGAGGCGGGAGATCTAGACGATCCAAAGTGAGAGCTATGGGGGCGTGATCGGAGATAGCTATGTCCCCCACCTCCGAGTCAGAGATCAGGGGAAGAAGATTATCGGAGCCAAAAAAATAATCTATCCTGGTCAGGACTTTGTGGGGGTTGGAGTAGAAAGTATATTCCCTATCTATTGGATGGGATAGATGCCAGATGTCTGTGAGGTGTAGTGACTCTATAGTAGAGGCCAAAGGGGAGAGGGTGGCTTGAGAGGGAGTACAGGAAGGGGTCTTCGGGGAGGATCTGTCAACTGCCGGATCCATAAGGTCGTTAAAATCCCCACCGATTAAATGAGGAACATGTGAGACATCAAGGAGCCAAGTGGATAACTGACAATAAAAGGCTTTAGAGGGACTGTTGGGGGCATATACATTGGAGATCTGGAGTTCCTTTGACCCTATTTTTACTCGTGTCGAAAGGAACCGCCCTTGGTCATCTGTGTAAGTGGAGAGGACGGAACAGGGGAGGTTCCTGTGAATTAAGAGGAGAACACCCGCTTTGCGTCCAACCGACTCTGAGCCCAATACCGAGCCCATCCACAGTTTCTGCATACGACGAAAATCAGAAGCTGGGAGGTGGGTTTCTTGTAGCAAGGCTATGTCAGTCTTCAATCGTTTAAGGTGACAAAGGATCTTCATCCTCTTATGAGGAGAACGGAGACCCTTCACATTCCAGGAAACTACCCTAAGAGATTACAGTGAAGAGGGGAATAAACAGAAAGGCCGTGTAAGCATTGTATCAGCAAGAGGAAGGCATATGATGTATTTAGAGTTGGGACTAATGTAGTACAAAGACAACCAGCCCACAGGCAAAGAGCACCTGGGGGGCGGCAGGGTAGGGAGGATGACAGGGGGAGGAAGGACAGAGAGGTCGGGGTAGGAAGGGACATTATACAAAGTACAACATCTAATAGTGCAAACTTCACTTTTTTCCGCATAAGAAAACTGAGCGAGACGGCTCCCCACACGGGACCCCGTGCAGAAAAATGGTGTCGACATAGCCAGAGTACCCGAGAGCCACTGGGAGGACATAGGAGCTATTGGGACCGGGTCCTCATGATAGGAGATGGCCGGAATAAGGTGCACAGTGGACTCCTGAGGAAAAAGACAAGGCTCAAGTCTAGCGTAGATCATAACAACATCTGTATGGCATAACATAACAAGACGGATACCTTTGAACCAAAAAGGATCCAACAACAAGTACAAATGAAATAGAGTATAGAGTACAACGTGGTATAATGGCCAAGGGGCCATGTAATGTGGATTAGAGATAACGACTGGGTGGGATACCAAGTGTGGTTAGCTACTGACCCCAGGGGGGGGCCATGCCCGGGGCTAGATAGACCCCTTTAGACCAGCAGGGAGCCGGAAGCTAAAAGTCAGATCTCGGCTGCAGCAGGAGGGCAGCAGAGACAGGTTAAGATGAATCAGGCGCTCTGGAAGAAGCAAAAAGGGGAAAACACCTGGGAAAACAATAACCAAGTCATACGACCTGAGGTAGAGAGGTAGAAGTCCAATGAGCGAGCCAGTGGAGATCAGCGCAGGGTGTTGCGGTTCCGATGATCAGGAGCTGAAGGCCTGAAGCGTTTAGGAGAATCCTTGCGCGGGCTACGTTGATCCAGGGAGCGGAGGTTGGAGCCAGATTTGGAAGGCGTGTGGGGGTGCAAGTCCGGTCTCAACGAGTTAAGGTAGGATTCCGCTTCTGATGGGTCCTGGAAAGAGAGTTGGTCTCCTTTAGGCGACTTTATCCGTAAGGTAGCCGGGAAGGCCAGAGTAAACTTTATTTGCTGCTTGAATAATTCAGAACAAATCGGCTGGAAGGCCTTCCTCCTCTTGGAGACATCAATAGAGTAGTCGGCAAAAAGGAGTATTCTAACCCCCATCAATGTAGAGGTCAGGGGACTGTCTGAATTTCTGGAGAATGAGCGACTTGTCAGCATAGTTGAGGTATTTTGCAATGATGGGACGAGGGGACTTTCGTTCAGCATTGAAGGAACCCATGCGGTGGGCGCGTTCAACCGTGAAAGGGCCTGGTAGGCCCATGGCTTCTGGAATGCGTTTGGAGCAAAACTCTGATAGGGCAGTTGCAGGGAGCGACTCAGGGACGCCAACAAAACGCAAGTTGCTCCTTCTGGACCTATTTTCCAGGTCTTCTAATTTTTGGAGGATGAACTGGTTGGTTTTCGCTTGGGATTGTTCTGTGGCCTGAGCTTGGTAGAGTTCATCTTCTACCTCTGATAGACGCTGTTCCAGTTCGTTAAGTCTGGTGGTGTGTTCAGTAAGTTGTGTTTTCAGCTGTTGCATCCCAGCGTTAACCGCCTTCTCCACAGAGGCTGCTATCATGGGGGTGAGGAGAGCCGCCACGGCCTGTGCAATGCGATGCGTGTGGCCTTCATCCCCGGTGGGACTGTGGGGAAGAGTGACCACTGGTGGGGCCTGGTGTTGAGCCAGAGAAGGGTTCTGTCCCTGGGGAGGAGCGGGGTGTGAGGAAGGGAGAGCCTGTGCAGCAGCGCCACTAACCTCCATGTCAGACACCTGCGCGTTCGTTCCAGCATTGGTGAAGGCCGAAGCCGGGGGCTCGATTTGCGGCCTGTCCGTACGAACGAACGGGTGCCGGTTTTCTCCACAAATCGGTCCATCTGTGCCCGGAGATGAAGAGGGATCACCGGTGGTGATGTCTGGGCTGAGGGGCCACTCAGGCCGAATTTGTAGGCCGACTTAGGGTGCCCAGAGCAGGAGCTGAGAGAAGGCGCAGCTAGCACATGCGGCGCCGGAACCGGAAGTTGTAAGCGCATCTTAATCTCGGTGACGGGAACTGGTTTGCAGTTTTGTGTGGATTCACCGCGGTGTCTTGATAAGAACTTACATATTGGACTCTATTTTCCAGCCTTGGCTCTCTGCAAGCCGTTTTTTCTGTTGTATATTATTTATATTTTTTAAATGTCCTTTTTGCTCAATTAATTTGTGCGATATTAATGTTATTTATATAATCGGCAACAAATATTCATTCTATGTGTGTGCCATGAATTCCTTAGATATTTTTTGTTACTGAATAGGATTAGTGGTGCAGCTTTCCAAATCTTCCTAAAAGTAATTCCTTACTCAGCAAAGTAACTGTGACTTTTTTTTTAAATATTCAATAGACGGGACTAGCGAAGGAAGTGAATGTCACTGCCTCCATCGGCGAGATTGACACCTCGCAAGCCCCGTCGCCTGGTATGGATTTAAAGGGAAATGCCGAAAAAACAGTCAGGAAAGGGGGTGGGGACGAGCAAGCTTTGGGGAAGGGGGGTCCTGCGGCCTACCTGATGTAATATACCTGATGTAAAGGGTGTCTCTTGATGTAAGGGGGACTTATGTGAAGGGGGACTAAGTATACCTCAGCCCTTGACTGTGTTTTAGTGTATGCATTGTGAACCTCTCACTAGGGATGGCCTTGCGGTTCACCCGGCGGTCGGTTTGCGGCAAACTTTGCTTGTTCGCTATTCGCCAAACCGGCGGACTTCAGATGCGTTTACATGTTTACATTGTGAAAGAACTTTGACCCATGATGACACATCCATCATGGGGTACAGGACAGCTAATTGAGACATTTCAGCACATGGACAATTGGAACCTATAAATAGACCTGATCTGGCGGCCATTTTACATTCTGTCTGTGTGGAGCAGGGACAGTCAGTTTAATCACGAGCTATTACTATTAGTTCCACAAAGGTCCTTTTAAGGACTGGTATAGATGTACAGTATATAGGGTTGTACACGTATAATATACTTTCTTTCAAATATAGAAAGCCTATTATACTTGACTGCTGAGCTGAGTGCTGACCGATTCTGCAGCTGTCTTTTATCAGTGTAGGGACTGAGGGATAGTCCGCAAATCACTAGCTACTAGGACCACAAAGGTCCTTTTAAGGACTGATATAGGTGTAATATTTGGTGTGCAGTATATAGGGGTGTAATACATGTATAAAATACTTGCACATATAGAAAGCATAGTATAGTGCATTTCCACTGTGCAGCATTGTGACTGCTGAGCGGTTCTGCAGCGATACTACAAAGAGTGACAAACGCAATTTACAAAAAAGTATTATAACTGGTGTGATAGACCAGTGGCCCCTAAAAACGACACATGGAAGCGGGGTGTAACATACCTTCTTCTACATACATACTGAACTTCTCTAGAGACTTTTGTCACAGGGTCATTTAAAAAATGACAGGCAGAGGAAGAGGCAGGCCCTTCTGCAGGGGTGGTAGGGGTAGGGCAGGAGCAACAGGCTTGAGCCAAAGTGGCAAATTGCAGAAGGTGCATGTGATTACATCAAAGAACGCACCAGGTTGGTCCCCGCTGTTGCTGCCTACTCCGAGATCTCTAATTATAGCGGTGGGGAAGGTGACGTCGATGATGACGTGTCTAGTGATGTCACGTGGGTGCCCACAAGAGAGGAAGAGGAGGGGAGTTCAGAGGGAGATATGGACCAGCAGATAGGGAGGAGAAGCAGGCAGAACTTAGATTGCACAGGAGGAACAAAGCAGACTGCTAATGTATCAGGAGCATTCACATCTGGCGCTCCCAGGACGCCGGCACATGGCTCCAGTGTGGGCTGTTTTTAACGTGTCCCCTGCTGACAATAGTGTTGCCATCTGCAATCTTTGCAGTCAATGCATAAGTCGCGGTAAGCCCAACACACACCTAGGGACGAACGCCTTAAGAAGGCACATGAACTGCCATCACCGAGCACAGTGGGAGCAACGGAACCCACAAAGCCACACTCCAGGCTCTCACCGTCCAGCCTCGTCTTCTACTTCTCCTTCTCCTCTCTCCTCACAATTGTCCTCCACTTCACCTTCCATCGTGCCGTCCTCACGTTTTTCTGCAAAAAGGCAGGCTTCCGTGGGCCAAATGTTTGAGCATAAAAAAATGATGACGCCGGATAACCCTCTTGCCCAACTGATAGCCCGCCAACTACTGTCATATAAACTGGTGGACTCGGATGCCTTTTGAAAATTTGTGGCCAATGGAACACCACAATGGAAGGTCCCAGGAAGGAAGTATTTCTAGCAGAAGGGCATCCCAGTGCTATATGGCCATGTTCAGCTGCAACTGAATGTATCTCTGGCACACCGTGTCAGTTCAAAGATACATCTGACCACAGACATGTGGTCTAGCAAACACGAGCAGGGAAGGCATATCACTTTTACTGCCCACTGGGTGAACCTTCTGACGGCCTTCAAGCATGTAACCCGTGGCACCCGTGTAGATTTCGTTTTACTGCAACGGATTGCATGCAGGCCTGCCTCTTCTTCTCCTCCTCCTACTCCATCCTCCTCCCTCTCCTCCTCCTTTTCCGCTGTGCCGCCCAAGCTCCCCAGAACCTATTCGACATGCCAGGTGAGACGTTGCTATGCTGTGCTGCGTCTGTTTTGCCTGGAAGCCAAGAGCCACACTGACCCTGCACTCCTTTCAGCTTTGCGTTCACAGGCAGATCAGTGATTAACATTGCTCAATTTGACAGTTGGTAAAGTGGTGTGTGACAACGGTGCCAATCTGCTTAGCGCATTGAAACAGGGCAAAATTACACACGTGCCATGCATGACACACGTCTTAAACTTGGTGTGCAGCGATTCATTGTCAAATACCTTGGGGTCCAGGACATCTTGCGGCAGGCAAGGAAAATCTCGGCCCGTTTCAGAAGATCTTACATGGCCATGGCTAGCCTTGCTGACATTCAGCGGCAACACAATCTGCCGGTCAGACGTCTTATTTGCGATTGCCCAACGCGATGGAACTCAACCTTCTATATGCTTGATAGGCTGCTCCAGCAGAAACGTGCAGTTAACGACTACCTGTATGAACTCTGCGGCAGAGCAGGTTCTGGGGAGCTTGGTTTTTTTCACCACGCCAGTGGCTGCTCATGTGCAATGCATGCAAACTTCTGCGGCCATTTGATGAGATCACCAAACTGGTCAGTAGCAGCCATGGCGCCATCAGTGACATGGTACCTTATGCCTTCTTTATGGAGTGTGCATTGTGTTGTGTCATTGATCAAGCTGTGGAGGAGCAGGAGCAGGAAGATGAGAAAGTCGCAATGCTGGATGAATTCCCAGGGGGCACTACTCTATCTGAGACAAGTCAACAACAGGAGTCTGAAGAGGAGTCAGAGGAGGATGGTGCCGAGGCGGATGAGGAGGAGCAAGAAGAGCATGCTTTAAACCTTTCTGGGATCCCTGTTGTTGTGCGTTGATGGGGAGAGGAGAATGAGGAGGACGACATTATCCTGGATGATAAGCAGGAGCCAGGCCACCACACCGCTTCCAGTTTAGTGCAAATGGGGGCCTTCATGCTTGTTTTAACAGGGACCCCCGTATAAAAAGCATAAAGGTCAAGGACCAGTACTGGGTGGCAATGTACATAGACCCCGGTACAAACACAAAATGGCGGAAATGTTACCACCGTCACAGAGGGCTGTCAGAATGGAGCACTTACAAGCCTTGCTTCGAGAAATGCTGCATTCTGCTTTTGCGTGCGTTGGCAGAGGAGGGAATTCCCACTCCCAGAGAAAGATTTGCGGGTACCAATCCAACAGCGCCTGCAAGAAGTGGGCCGTTTGAAGATGTGTTGGTGACTTCTGATATGAGGTCATTCTTTCAGCCGACCCATCGACAGGTCCCATCCGGATCCAGCATCAAGGAATGCCTAGACCGACAGGTGTCCGACTACATCGGGTTAACGGCTGATGTGGACGCTCTGAGGAGTGATCAACCCCTGGACTACTGGGTGGACAGGCTTGACCTCTGGCCAGAGCTTGCCCAATTTACAATGGAACTGTTGGCTTGCCCCTCGTCCAGTGTCCTGTCCGAAAAGGACGTTCAGCGCAGCAGGGGGGATCGTGACCGATAAGCGCACTCGCCTAGCTCACGAGAGTGTTGACTACCTAACATTTATATAAATGAATGAGGCATGGATCTCAGAGGAATTCAACACATGTGACCAGTAGACCATGTATATGCATAACTCTATAAACGATTTATTTAATCAAGCACATGGACCTTTTTTCTACCTTTGGCTCACTTCTGTGTACAAAAAAAGCACACCGTACTATATGCCCGTACCCTCCTGTTTGAAGAGGTTGAGCGGTGTCATATTTTTGTGTCCTGCAGCGAGTTGCTGGTATCAGTGCTGCTGTCAGTGCTCTCTATCTTGGTGCTGGTGTCAGTGCTTTCTATCACGGTGCTGGTGTCAGTGCTCTCTATCTCAGTGCTGGTGTGGTGTCAGTGCTCTCTATCATGGTGCTGGTGTCAGCTGGTAACTGTGGAGAGAGAAGATAGCTGGCAATTAGCCGACAACTGAGCGGCCAGCCCAGAGAAGGAAGGGCTAAGCCAGCCCTGACAGTACCCCCTTCTCAATGACCCCTCTCCCTCGGAGGGCCACCGGGCTTGAGGGGAAACCATCTAAGGAACTTGCGGAGGAGGACAGGAGCATGTACGTCAGAGGATGAAACCCAGGAGCGTTCCTCCGGACCATACCCCTTCCAATGCACCAGGTACTGTATGCGCCCACGGAACCTACAGGAGTCAACAATGGATTGTACCTCATACTCCTCATGGTTCTCAACCGGAAAAGGGTGAGGACGTGGCACCGAGGTGGTAAATAGGTTACAGACCAACGGTTTCAATAAGGAGACATAAAACACATTTGAGGTGTGCATACTAGGAGAAAGATCCAACACGTAAGCCACTGGGTTAATCCTGTGAAGGATATGGAAAGTCCCATTAAACCGAGGTGAGGGAACATGAAGCCGGAGGATGCGAGATGACAACCAGACCCTGTCCCCAACTTGGTAGGAAGGCGCAGGCAGGCGTCTGCGGTCAGAATGGAGTCTGTACCTATCCTTAGCATGACACAAAACCTCCTGGACTTGTACCCAAGTGGAACAAAGACCACGGAGATGCTCCTCTAATGCAGGAATACTCTGCGGAACAAACGAGTCGGGCAACATGGAAGGTTGGATACCATAATTCGCCATAAATGGAGACAATCAGGAGGCAGAATTGAAGGTACTGTTGTGAGCAAACTCTGCCCAATGTGATAGGTCACACCAGTTGTTATGATGGTCAGAAATATAGCAATGTAGGAATTGCTCCAAGGACTGATTGGCTCGTTCTACGGTCCCATTAGACTGCGGGTGTTGCGCAGAAGAGAACGCAAGCTAGATTCCCAACTGTGCGCAAAAGGCTCACCAAAATCGGGAGACAAACTGACTGCCCCTGTCTGAGACAATCACTTTGGGCAGCCCATGTAAGTGAAAGATCTCCCGAGCAAAAATGGAAGCCAGTTCCTTAGACGTGTGCTACTTCTTAAGTGGAATACAATGACACATCTTTGAGAACAGATCAACCACCATTAGGATAACAGTGTTGCCTTGGGAGTTGGGCAACTGAATGAATGAAATCCATAGACAGGTGAGTCCAGGGCCTCTCTTCATTGGGTATGGGTTGTAGGCCCACTGGAAGGTGTCGTGGAGTCTTACTCTGAGCACAAACGGGACAGGCAGCTACGAAGGCAGTAACATCAGCCCCTAGACTAGGCCACCAGAATTGTTGGGAAATGGCCCAAATGAGTTGATTCTTCCCAGGATGGCCAGCTGCCTTGGGAAAACGGTAAGTCTGGAGCACAGCAGTACAGAGACTCTCTGGGAAAAAGCAGCGGTCACAAGGTTTATCAGGAGGAGCATGGACCTGAGCAGCAAGAATTTTGTCACCCAAAGGAGAAGTAAGACTGGTGCGAACTGTGGCCAAGATACAATCAAGAGGAATCATAGGAACCCGGAACCGACTTTGACTTGGAAGTGGAGGAAAATTGTCGTGACAAGGCATCAGCCCTTACATTCTTAGTACCAGGTAAGAATGAGACAATGTAATTAAAGCTTGACAAGAAAATAACCCATCGCACCCTTCTGGGAGAGAGTCGCTTAGCCTCAGACAAGAATGTAAGAATAAGAACAGGCACAGTGGTACCTTCAAGGAGATGTCTCAATTCTTTCAGGGCTAAAATGATCGCCAACAGCTCTCTGTCACCAATCTCATAATTGCACTCAGCAGGTGACAATTTCTTGGAAAAGTAGCCACACAGATGCATAGCGCTCTCAGAGTTAGGATGTTGAGACAGAAGGGCGCCAATTCCAGTCTCAGAAGCATCAACTTCTAGGATAAAAGGCAACGTAGGATCAAGATGTGCCAACACAGGAGCATAAACAAAGGCAGCCTTGAGAGTCTCAAATGCCTTAATGGACTCCGGAGACCAACTCTGTGGGTTACCGTCCTTTCTGGTCATATCAGTCAGGGGCTTGACCAGAGACGAGAAGTTATGAATAAACTTCTGATAGTAGTTGGCAAAGCCCAGGAAACGCTGCAGAGGATGTAAACCCATGGGTCGATGCCACTGTAGGACTGCCGACAGTTTCTCTGGGTCCATCGAAAAACCAGCAGTGGAAATGGAAATGGAAATGGAAAGCTCAGGAATGTAACCTGTTAATGATGGAACTTGCACTTCTCCAGTTTACAAAAGAAATTGTTCTCTCTTTGTTTCTGAAGCACACGACAGACATCTGTGTGGTGGCTTTCCAGGGACTTGGAAAATATGAGGATATCATCGAGGTAAACCACCAAACACAACTGCAACATATCTTGGAGGACATCGTTAATAAATTCCTGGAAAACTGCCGGGGCGTTACAAAGGCCAAAAGGCATTACCAGGTATTAAATGCAGTTTTCCACTCATTGCCCTCCTTAATGTGCACAAGATTGTATGCCCCTTTCAAGTCAAGCTTCGTGAAAACCGTTATTCCCTTGAGGCGGTCAAATAACTCCGTAATCAATGGAATCGGGTAGGCATTCTTAATCGTGACACGATTGAGACCCCTATAATCTATACAAGGTCTCAGTTCACCGCTCTTCTTTTTCACAAAGAAGAAACCAGCACCAGCAGGAGATGAGGATTTGCGGATGAAACCTCGAGAAAGTGTGTCAGCAACATACTCCTCCGTGGCCTTATCCTCCAAGACCGACAGAGGGTAAACCCAGCCACGAGGAGGTATGGCACCAGGTTGAACGTCAATTGTGAAATCATAAGGTCGGTGTGGAGGCAAACTACCAGCTTGACCTTTACAAAGACATCACCAAAATCACGGTACTCCTCCGGCAAGGAGGGGAGTGAAGCGGTGCACAGGACCTTGGATACCTTCAGGAAGCATGTCTCACTGCATTGTGGTGACCAGGAAAGAACCTCGGAACGGAGCCCATCAAAAGAGGGGTTGTGCCTCTGTAACCAAGGATAACCAATAACCAGCGGAAACCTGGGTGAGAAAATAACTTGGAATTGGATTATCTCATGGTGAAGAGCCCCTACGGCCATGGACAACGGAACTGTCTCATGAGTCACATGGCCAGGCTGTAAAGGTCTCCCATCAAGAGCCTCAATGGCTAGTGGAGTGTCACGCAGCTGCAGCGGAATCGAGTGCTGCGAAACAAATGCAGCATCAATGAACAGGTCTGCAGCCCCAGAGTCGATTAGAGCCTGTATCTCAATGGATGACTCAGTCCAAGAAAGGGTGACCAAAACCAGGGGCTTATCCTTCTGGATAACTAGGGATGAAACAACGGCACCTAAGGTCTGTCCATGGCAGGACCTCAAGGTTCAGGCGTTCCCTGGACGGGTAGGACAAGACTTCAAAAATTGACCTGCCTGGCCACAATAAAGGCACAATCTCTCCCTCCTCCTAAAGGCTCTCTCATCCGCAGAGAGACATGTGAAGCCCAGGTGCATGGGCTCATCTTTACTGATCAACTTGGGACCAGGAGGCATGGGAGGTGAGGGAGGCATGGGTGGGACTACAAAGCTCGGAGGCAAATGTACAGAAGGCTTCCGCAAGCACTCCTTAAGAGAGCCTTTCTCTGTGTCTGGAGTCAATGAGGATGGCAAACGAGATCAAGCTCCCCAGCTCAGTGGGTATATCTCAGGCTGCTATCTCATCCTTGATGGAATCCGAGAGACCATGAGAAAAAGCAGCCATGAGGGCCTCATTGTTCCAAGCAACCTCTGCTGCCAGAGTACGGAATTCAATGGCGTAGTCGGCAACAGTTCTCGTACTCTGTTTGATGGACATGAGGCACTTGGCAGCAGAAGTGGAGCATGCGGGAACGTCAAATACCCTTTTAAAGGAGGCCACAAACCGAGGGTTACTTAAGACAACAGGTTGTTGCGTCTCCCATAGAAGGTTAGCCCAGGCCAAGGCTCTCTCAGAAAGCAAAGATATCACGAAACCTACTTTTCTTCTGTCCATGGGAAACGCCTGGGGCAGCATCTCAAAGTATATCTCAACCTGATAGAGAAACCCTCTGCATTGAACTGGACCGCCCCCAAATCACTGGGGAAGTGGAGCAGAACCAGAAATACCTCTTACTGAGGTAATACTCAAGGCGGGTGCCTGCACAGAGACTGGCGCAGCAGCAGGGACAGCCTGTGACTCAGGTTGTACCGGAGCAGCCACCGTGGGGGATTCCAGGTGAACCGTGCGATTCAGGAGCGCTTGTAACGCTATGGCAAACTGATCCATGCAGTGATCTTGCTCATCCAATCTGGAAAAAATATTACCAACAAGTGGATTGATTGCATCTTCTGAATTCATGGCCTTCGCCTACTGTCAGAAACCATGAATCAGACTGAGACAGAAGTACAATTAAATCACACTTGTTTATTAATAAAAATAAAAAGGGAAATAGAAAAAGCATAGTCAAGCATAGCCAGAGTCCAGTAACCAGATTGGGTAGACAGCCAGGCCAGAAGTCAGGGATCCAAGTAGAGCAACAGCAAGCAGGATAAGGAGCCAGAAGGGATGTCAGCAAGCCAGTCTTTAAACAAACAGGAGATGGTTTCTAGTGATGTGACCAAGGCGAAGGCAAGGTGAGATGAAGTGAGCTGGAAGGCTTTAAGTAGGCAGGTCAGACGAGCATCATCAGGAACAGCTGGTAACTGTGGAGAGAGAAGAGAGCTGGCAATTAGCTGACAGCTGAGCAGCCAGCCCAGAGAAGGAAGGGCTAAGCCAGCCCTGACAGGCGCTTTACGGGCGCATTAGCGCCCGGAAAGCGCCTCTCCTGTCACTCCAGTGTGAAAGCCCCGAGTGCTTTCATAATGGAGCGGTGCGCTTGTGGGACGTTAAAAAAAAGTCCTGCAAGCAGAATCTTTGGGGGCGTATACACCGCTCCTAAAGCGCCCTGTCTATTGAAATCAATGGGCAGTGCCGCCATAGCTCCTGCAAAGCAATTCAGCAGCGACACTACATGGTCACTATTCATCGGCCGCTAGCGGGGGTTAAAAGCACCCCGCTAGTGGCCGAAAAGTGCTGCTAAAACTACGGTAAAGCGCCGCTAAAAATAGAGGAGCTTTACTGATGCCTGCCTGCCTCAGTGTGAAAGTGCCCTAAGTGGATCCATAAATATGCAGCACTGTGCATTTATATGAATCAACCAATGAAACAAAATGTACAATATGTATTATATCAATAATAAATAGCAAGCCTATTTAGCAGTTCCTTTTATATTTTCTTATTAGTTGTAACAGGGAGTTCATTATATGATGATAGGTTTTGTGAAACGCACAGTAAGTCTGTACAGTATATGCTTGTCTGGACAAGGCAAAATAACACTGACCAAATGCCGATTCTCATTCTATGAAATCAGGAACCAGTGCAGCAGCTTCCTAGCCAACTTACGTCGACGACAAAGAGAAAAAGCTTTCACCCCTCCTGATCCATACTTCCAAAGAATTCAAAACTGCTATGTTGCAGGAAATTCAGAGATTACCATGGAAAACTATATTACCTCCATCCTGATTGCCCTATTGTCCCTCCTGCCACACATGCTGAATGCATCAGGGAATTCCTTTTCAGTTCAGGCGTACCATCCCTAGATGAGAATAACACCAGAGAATTGGAGGACCCCCATTGGACCCTTCTGAATTTTACCTCGTCCTTAAATCTACTAACACTGATAAGGCCCCTGCTTGGATGGGTTTACACTTACCAATTATAATATATTCCAACAGGTACTGACCTCACGCTTCATGGAAACATTTAACTGCACCAAAATCAGGCTCTCCATCTCTCCGCCATTATGGCTCACATGCATAGTAGCACATTATGTAATAAACCTATAGGGGGCTGCGTTGGGAAAGTTAACATATGGTATATGTATATAATGTATATGTAAAAGTGGTTTGATTTTCATGAGGGAAAGGAGGGCATGGTAGTTATTTCCATGTGGAAATGCGAGTGAATATTGAATGTATGGGTTCCTGATAAAAGGGCTATCTGTCCAGCAAAGGCCTGCGTTTGTAAAGAGGTCCAACTCTGCTAAATGCCATCTTACCAGAACTGTATAAAGATTGGAGTGAGGTTGATATAAATTTTTCTATGTATGCTGTGGCAAATTTTGGTGTGCCATTAAGGCACAAGACGTAATATTTAATGAAAATTGATATCCTTGCTGTTTGAACACAGACTGAAATACAGCTTCTTTCTAGGAGCACAGTGCAAAAGGGCATTTGCACATCTGGCCAACATCAACAAGGCCTAGATAAATGCATGAGTTTGTTAACACTTGACTAGTGGGACCAAACCTGGACAGTGATACCTAATACACACAACTGTGGACTTTTGTTTGAAGGGTGTTGGCTCCAACTTGTGTTGCATACACATGGTCAAACAAATGTTGGCCAACAATTATGAACGTAGTGATGTACAAGATCTACGGCGAGCCGATAAAAAGGAAGGTTGATAGTCGAACTTGGGCTTTTTCTGCTAATCTCGTTTTTATCTTGTGTTAGTAGAAGTTTGGGTGGCGATCCACGCTTTTCAGCCTCATGCGCTTGTCCTGTCATTTCTGATTTTCAGGTCGTGCTTGTCAGGTCCTTTCTGATTTTCAGTGCGTTCTGAGCAGCCGTTCCTTAACTAGCCATGTTGAGTTCTCATCGGAGATCGTGCTGTTGTTGGGCTTGGTGTTATTGCTTTGACCCAAGTCCAGTCCATGACCAGGGGGAGGAGTTCTTGGACCAAGAACCGGTTGCTTAATTGTGACTAATTCTGTCATATGCCTTTGCTACGGGAGCATAATCCTGATGATTTCAGGAATTATCTCTGGATGACGGACCCAGTCTTTCACCATCTATTGGCTTTACTGTCCCCTTATATTAAGAAGCAGGACACCTGCATGCAGCAAGCCATCTCTCCCGTGCAAAGGCTCATCTCCACCTTGAGGTACTTGGCGATGGGGAGAAGTCTCCAGGACCTGAAGTTCACGACTGGGATCCCCCCCCCCCCCCCAGGCTCTGGGAATCATTATTCCAGAGACCTGTTCTGCCATAATTCTAGTCCTGCAGAAGAACTATATTAGGGTAAGTTTTATCCTTTAACATCACATTCTATGTATTTAATGTTTGCTAATGTATTGTATTAATTTCTTCATTCCATAATTGCCATGATTGTAATATGCTGTGAATGTCCTCTTTGTCCTGCATGCTGTAAGCTTTTAATGCTCTTTTTTTTTGTCCTTCATGTATATTTGCCTTCACTAACCTCCCCAGCATGCATTCCATACACACCTAGCCTAGTAGCTTAATGTATTTTGTCAGCTCCATTGTAGTTCTTACCCTAAACACCCCCTAAAATGTGTCCAAATGTTGTTGTTGTCAGTGTGTATTCATATTTTTGGATTATGACACTTCTTACCTGTCCAGTTGGCTACCAATAGTGTAAGTAAGGAGGGGCTGGCCAAAGTAACACACAGTATTCATGCATTCAGCTCTCAATGTAGTGGAGAGGGTTACCTGTCAAACATCTACCCCCCGCCCCCACCATAAAATGTTTACAGTGGGCCACCAGATGGGGCGAGGAATCTTATAAGTTGACCTCATACTTTTGTCTTTAAATACTCATTTCAATAAATGTTATACTTATGTTGGCCAAGAATGTTTGTGTCTAATCTGCTTGCAATGTTGTGTGCAAAGTAGTATTTTATTTTTTTCGTGTTTGACTCCACAGTCGCAGGAATGGCAGACTGTGGCTTCCAAGTTTCTCTACCACTGAGACATTCCTAATTATGGTGGTGCTATCAATGGGAAGCACGTCAGGATTGTCCCACCAGCCAACTCTGGGTCGTACTACTTTAATTATAATGGTTTTAGTAGTATAGTGATTTTGGAGGTGGTGACAGCCAATTATGAATTCATCTACCTGGATGTAGGGAAGGAAGGCGGTAACTCTGATTAGAGTGATCGCCCAGATGGAGTTTTACTGGTTTCTAAAAATGGCACCTTGGGGTTGCCACCGCCGGAGAAAAATGTTGCGGGCCTCAATTTCGTGTTTGTGGCGGATGAGGCCTTTTCTCTGGGGAAAATGAGGAACATGAACCCAGAGCAGAGGGTTTTTTAATTACTGGCTGGCCAGAAGAGTGGTTTAGCATGCCTTTGGCATAATGGCCAGTCAGTTAAGGCTTTTCTTTACGCCCATCAACCTGGCTGAATACAAACTTAATCACATGTGTTGAGCTGCTGCATTCTGCACAACTACCTTCGAAAGAATGCAGCCAGCTATTTGGCCTCCATTGCGACTGAGGCTGACTTTTCTGCAGAACCTGCATCAATGACGGGGCTTGAAAGTGGCCGTCTTGGCTTGCTCCCCCAAAGCACCTGCGAAGTCAGCAAAACTATGTTGATTACTTCGTGGGTAGGGGGGCAATTGATTTACAAAATAATCTTGCAGATGTTTCATCATTATTTATTTATGTATTTTTTTTTAAAAAACTAAACTCCTATTTCATTTTAATTACTGTTTGTGTTTGAGTTTCTTCTTTCGATGGCACATATTGACACACTGGGGCTTATTTCAGGACAATCCATTTTGCTCTACAAGTGCACTTGCATTGCACTTGTAGTGCAAAGTGGTTTTGCCTTTTTTAAATAAGCCCCTGTGTGTCAATATGTGCAAGCTCCCATCATGGGCGTGTTTCGGGGGTGCAACCCCTTCCTCTCACCTACTTTAGTTTTGAAGGAAGGGGTTGCACCCACAAAATGTGTACATTGATATCCCATGATGGGAGATAGCACATGTTGACACACTGCGTGCATCTTCAAAATGTGGCTTTGCAATTAATTAAAAATGTAAAAATCATGTACAACATAACGACTTTAAAATGTGGTGTTTTTTTTTTGTTTTTTTTAAGATTTTGCCTAAAATGTGGTTGTTGCTCAGTCTTTTTTGAACATCATGGATGCTTTGTTTCATCTTTTCCAAGTCACGATTGCACAACATGATCTCACTGATCAGTATTTGTGCACTTGTACTGCTGAAGTGAGTTTCTTCTTTGACAACATTCACCTAAAAATAAAAAACACACCATGTATTATAAATATGCAGGCGTCCATCTATTACCTGAAGCTGTGGTCTCAGACACTGACCCGTTGTCGACACCATTTCTACCACTTCGCCCAGCCTTTCCTGAAAATCTGCATCCACATCTTCATGGTGTGTGGTGAGTTCACTTTCTTCATTTGGTGTGGGGTTACTGGTGTCCTCAGATGTCCCTATTCTTTTCTCCCCTATGTGAATACAAAAAAGGTATAGTTAGCAGACAGATATGTTAGGCTAGAAATAGTAATATGAAATATTGCTTGGAAGTATCGTCCAATTGTCTGTTTTGGCAGAGTTCCAAGCTGAAGACACGATTTTAACACTTTCAAAAGCTGGAATACTTAACTGTTTTGTGCAAGTTTCACACATGGAGAGACCCCTGGTATCCACTGGAGCACCTGCGTGGGACACCATAGCAAGGTTGTTATGGTGTCCCACACTAGTGCTCCTGCGTCCACATGTGTAAACAGCTGCTGAGTGTCCTCTCCTGACACCAAATAATGTTGTACAGTGGTGTGAAAAAGTGTTTGCCCCCTTCCTCATTTCCTGTTTCTTTGCATGTTTGTCACACTTAAGTGTTTCGGAACATCAAACCAATTTAAACAATAGTCAAGGACAACACAAGTAAACACAAAATGCAATTTGTAAATGAAGGTGTTTATTATTAAAGGTGAAAAAAAATCCAAACCATCATGGCCCTGTGTGAAAAAGTGATTGCCCCCTAAACCTAATAACTGGTTGGGCCACCCTTAGCAGCAACAACTGCAACCAAGCGTTTGCAATAACGTGCAATGAGGCTTTTACAGCGTCCTGGAGGAATTTTGGCCCACTCATCTTTGCAGAATTCAGTTACATTAGAGGGTTTTCGAGCATGAACGGCCTTTTTAAGGTCATTCCACAACATCTCAATAGGATTCAGGTCAGGACTTTGGCTAGGCCACTCCAAAGTCTTCATTTTGTTTTTCTTCAGCCATTCGGTGGTGGACTTGCTGGTGTGTTTAGGATCATTGTCCTGCTGCAGAACCCAAGTTCGTTTCAGCTTGAGTACACGAACAGATGGTCGGACATTCTCCTTCAGGATCTCTTGGTAGACAGCAGAATTCATAGTTCCTTTTATCACGGCAAGTCTTCCAGGTCCTGAAGCAGCAAAACAGCCCCAGACCATCACACTACCACCACCATATTTTACTGTTGGTATAATGTTCTTTTTATGAAATGCAGTGTTCCTTCTACGCCAGATATACTTGGACACACACCTTCCAAAGAGTTCCACTTTTGTCTCATCGGTCCACAGAATGTTGTCCCAAAAGTCTTGGGGATCATCAAGATGTGTTGTGGAGAAATTGAGACGAGCTTTGATGTTCTTTTTGCTCAGCAGTGGTTTTCTCCTTGGAACTCTGCCATGCAGGCCATTTTTGCCCAGTCTTTTCCTGATGGTGGAGGCATGAACGCTGACCTTAACTGAGGCAAGTGAGGCCTGCAGTTCCTTGGACGTTGTTGTGGGGTTTTTTGTGACCTCTTGGATGAGTCGTCGCTGCGCTCTTGGGGTAATTTTGGGCGGCCGGCCACTCCTGGGAAGGTTCACCACTGTTCCATGTCTTCGCCATTTGTGGATAATGGCTCTCACTGTAGTTCGCTGGATTCCCAAAGCTTTGGAAATGGCTTTATAACCCTTCCCAGACTGATAGATCTCAATTACTTTCTTTCTCAATTGTTCCTGAATTTCTTTGGGTCTCGGCATGATGTGTAGCTTTTAAGGATCTTCTGGTGGACCTTACTGTGTCAAGCAGCTCCTATTTAAGTGATGCCTTGATTGTGAACAGGTGTGGCAATAATCAGGCCTGGGTGTGGCTATAGAAATTGAACTCAGGTGTGGACAACCACAGTTATAGTATGTTTTAACAAGGGGGGCAATCACTTTTTCACACAGGGCCATGATGGTTTGGATTTTTTTTCACCTTTAATAATAAACACCTTCATTTACAAATTGCATTTTGTGTTTACTTGTGTTGTCCTTGACTATTGTTTAAATTGGTTTGATGTTCCGAAACACTTAAGTGTGACAAACATGCAAAGGAACAGGAAATGAGGAAGGGGGCAAACACTTTTTCACACCACTGTAATTTCATTATAGTTTCATCTAGACAACAATGTAAAAAACATATTTTAATCAAAATAGGCTTGAACAAATGTAGTTAACCTGCATCTGCCAAAAATGACATATTAGTGGTTGAACAAACGATGTTTAATACAAACTATTCCTGTGTCCACGAACCTCAAACTTGGCATTTTAAACTGTGCAGCAGTAAAGAAAAGCACATGGACCAGCACGAAAGTAGTAATAATATTAATAATAGAAACACACGACAAATAGCGCTATCCTGATCTTTCTATACTGATCTTGCTCCCTCAATTTCATGTCTGACCAGCGTTTCCTCAATTGATTCTTGGATCGTCGTACCCCAAAATTCCTGTGCAGACTTCTGACAACTTTAGCCATGATCTTGGCCTTTCTCACATTAGGGTTTCTGTATGGTCCATGATTCCCATCATAGTCTGTCCTCTTTAAGATGTCCACCATTTCCACCATTTCTTCAAAGGACATATTTTAGGCCTTATATCTCCTCCTGGATCTGGAACTGCCTTGCTCCAAGCTTTCCTTGTGCTGCTAACAGCACACACCTGCTGTGTCTCCGCCATGTGCTCTCCCACTGCCCCGAAAAAAAAGAGGCGGGGAATACACTAGAAAGAAGGACAGGGGCAGAGTTTCACGCAAGCGCAGTGTTTATAAAGCATAACACGCGGGCGATGTAACAGGCGTATGTACTATCTGTGAGTGGAGGACGGAGGATCGTTATCGCCGATCTTTCAAACCAAGGTACAATTGTAACTTGGGGCATTAGTTGTTAGTGGCCTATGCTGCTTATAGATTGAGGCCTGTATTGGGACAAGATTAGGAGAGTTTAGCTTGACATTAGGGTTTGTCTTGTGTTGTGTCTTGCAGATAAAATGGTTGATAAATTTACAGCCCCAGATTTTCTGATAGACTTTATTGAAAAAATACAGGGAGCTGCCATTTCTCTGGCAAGTACAATGCAGGGACTATTCAAACAAGCTAAAGAGGAAGGCAGTGCTGGTGAAACTGTTGTAATTAGTGAAGCCTGTGTATTCCACGGCAGACATCACCTATTTGATGGCCAAAATTGGTACCCTGAGGCGCACATATAATAGGGAGCGCAAGAAAGTCCAGGATTCCCTGAGATCCAGAGCATCAGCAGATCTAGACCAGACAGAACCCAGGCCATCACTCTCAACACTACTTCAACATCATCTAGAAGATGTGGAGGAGCCCAGCTTGACCCAGGTATAGCATTGTGGAACATATTTCTAGTGTCCTTGCTGAGATCTAAGGAGACGTGAGAGAAGTTTATGGTCTGTAATACCCACGTGCATGACCACCTGTTTGCACAGGGGTCCATGCCATAAGATGAGAATGATTAGTTAGACCTGAGGTGGAGGGATTGTCACGCTACTGTGGAAAAAAAAATTACTTACATCAGGCTACAGTTTGAATTTAAAACGTAATTCTGTGAACTGTGAAGTTAAGTCATGGATTGTGGAAACTAACCAGTGTCGGGTGATTGTATATAGTGTATACCACATTTACCACTGACTAATGCAGAGTTGCAATGCAAGGAGATCAGCTAAAAGTAGTTGGATCTGTATGTGTGTTATAATTAATCGAAATTAGTTGATTCATCGATAAAAATAAACGATTAATTGAACACGAAAATTTTAATCAGTGACAGCCCTAATATTGATAATTCTTTGCTTTTTCTCTAAAATTATAAAACTACATCCACAATTCATATAACACCCAGCATATCTTACCCACCTTTTCTTCTACTCTTCTTTATTTCTTCTCCTTTTTTTTCCTCACTTTCTCCTTTATTTATTTTTTATAAAAAAAAATGTATTGTTGTTAACTTCCCAATATATTTAATTGTATATTCATTGATGATGTTATTCCATACAACTTATCTATATTACCTTGCTTATGTATTCTATTTTATTCTTCATAAATAAGAAATAAAAATATTGTGCCCCCAAATTTCCCTGGAACTAACTAGGCACCCTACTATATGGGCAACCTGGAAAGGTTCTTAATAGGTTTAGCCATTTCCTCCTCTTTATTTGCTTTGGCAGCACCAATAATGTGTTTGGCCTCCTTTTGTCGTTTTTTATGTGCTTCCCTATCAGCTGCTCCAACTGTTTTCCTTGAATTTCCTATATGTTGAGTTTTTTTTTTCTCCTTTACTATCCTGCTTACCTCTAAACCATATTGTGTTTTTTTTTTCCCCCATTTGCTCTCGCTAATTTGCCTGACATGTAATCTAGTTGCCTCCAGGATGGTAGACTTTAACAATGCCACTGATTACGGACTGTCATTTTAGTCCAACCTTAAATTTTTTATAAATACCTTAATTTCAGCTAAAATTGTCCATTTGAAATCTAAAACTTTTTTGTTTTTGTATATGATTTTTCAGTTCTTGTTTTAATATCAAACCAAAGACATTGGTGATCAATGAATTTTTCTTCCATCTCAACATCAGACAATGAATCCCCATTTGTCAGTACTAGATATAGTTTATGATGACAACGAGTGGAGCTTTTTACTAACTGTTTCAGAGAAACCTCATTCATTGCCGCCATTACATCCTTGCTATTGTTTGTTATAGCAGTTTGAGAATTCCAGTTAATGCCAGGCATGTTGGAGTCACCCATAATGAAAACTCCCTTCATTGCCATTTCAGTCATCTCATCAATCAACAAGCTTTCATAATCTACAGTTTGTCCTGGGGGTCTGTATAATACACCAATTCTAAGGGAAAATTTCCCAATGGGCTGAAAGGCAGACTCAGAGGGTTTCCAGTACTGTTGTATGTAATTTTTTTTAACTAGCTATTTTATGCTATTTTTTTTTTTTTTACATATATGGCAAATCCATCTACTCTTTCCCCTACTCAGTCTTTCCTATATAGTGTGTACCTTGGTATAGTTATTTCCCAGTCATTGGAATCCTTTAACCATGTCTCTGTAAGAGCAACAAGGTCCAAGTTGTCCCTAGACATAAGAACCCCCTCCTCCAGCATACTCACGATAAGCTTTACAATCACTTGACCTCTGGAAGGTTTTCCCCCTCCTGACCAGGCCTTTTTTTGCTATTCGGCACTGTGCTACTTTAACCACTTAAGCCCCGGACCATTTTGCAGCTAAAAGACCAGGCCCCTTTTTGGGATTCGGCACTACATTGCTTTAACTGACAATTGCGCAGTCGTGCGACGTGGCTCCCAAACAAAATTGGGGTTTTTTTCCTCACAAATAGAGCTTTCTTTTGGTGGTATTTGATCACCTCTGCGTTTTTTTATTTTTTGCGCTATAAACAAAAATAGACCGACAATTAAAAAAAAAAAAAAATGCAAATTTTTTTTGCTTTTTGCTATAATAAATATCCCCCAAACAAATATATAAAAAAAAAAACATTTTTTTCCTCAGTTTCGGCCGATACATATTCTTCTACATATTTTTGGGAAAAAAAGATCCACGGCTGGGCTCTTAAAGGGCCAACATACCTGTACGTGCTTGTGCCCAGCTGTGCTATTCTGCCGATGTATATCGGCATGAGGCAGTCCTTAAGTGGTTAACTGGTAATTGCGTGGTCATGCACACAAATAGAGCTTTCTTGTGGTGGAATTTGATCACCAATAAGTTTGTTATCTTTGTGATATAAACTAAAAAAGACATTTTGAAAAAAATATATATATTTTCTACATTTTGTTATAAAAAATACACAAACTTAAATCTCATAATTTTTGGCAAAAATGTATTCTACTACATGTCTTTGGTAAAAAAAAAATAAAAAAAAAACCATCAGCGTATATCTATTGGTTTGCGCAAAAGTTATAGCATCTACAAATTCTGGTGTATATCAGAGACATGCAGTCAGACATGAGGCAGACATGCCATGAACATAAAAAAATTAACTGGGGTTATAGAGTTCCTGAATGAGGGCTAGGTAGCTGAAGTCCTACTACACCACTGGTCAAAATTTGGAGCTTTAATACCAGAACAGGTCATTATGAATATCTGGTAATGCCTTTTGGCCTTTGTAATGACCCAGCAGTTTTCCAGGAATTTATTAACGATGTCCTCCGAGATTTGTTGCAGTTATGTGTGGTGGTTTATCTCAATGATATCTTCATATTTTCCAAGTCCCTGGAGAGCCACCACACAGATGTCTGTCGTGTGCTTCAGAAACTAAGAGAACAATATCTACTGTAAACTGGAGAAGTGTGAGTTCCATCATGAACAGGTTACATTCCAGGTTACATTCCAGCAGTGGAAATGACATTCCATGTCATTTCCACTGCTGGTTTTTCGATGGACCCAGAGAAACTTTCGACAGTCCTACAGTGGCCTCGACCCGTGGGTTTACATCCTCTGCAGCATTTCCTGGGCTTTGCCAACTACTATCGGAAGTTTATTCGTAACTTCTCGTCTCTGGTCAAGCCCCTGACTGATATGACCAGAAAGGACGGTAACCCACAGAGTTGGTCTCCGGAGTCCATTAAGGCCTTTGAGACTCTCAAGGCTGCCTTTGTTTCTGCTCCTGTGTTGGCATGTCCTGATCCTACGTTGCCTTTTATCCTAGAAGTTGATGCTTCTGAGATTGGAGTTGGCGCCCTTCTGTCTCACTCTGTCCTAACTCCGAGAGCACTATGCATCCATGTGGCTACTTTTCCAAGAAATTGTCACCTGCTAAGTGCAATTATGAGATTGGTGGCAGAGAGCTGTTGGCGATCATTTTAGCCCTGAAAGAATGGAGACATCTCCTTGAAGGTACCACTGTGCCTGTTCTTATTCTTACTGACCATAAGAATCTTACATTCTTGTCTGAGGCTAAGCAAATCTCTCCCAGAAGGGCGCGATTGGCTCTTTTCTTGTCGAGCTTCAATTACATTGTCTCATTCTTACCCGGTACTAAGAATGTAAGGGCTGATGCCTTGTCACGACAATATTCCTATGATTCCTCCTGGTCGTATCTTGACTACGGTTCGCACCTTCTCCTTTGGGTGACAAAATTCTTGCTGCTCAGGTCCATGCTCCTCCTAAGAAACCTTGTGACCGCTGCTATGTCCCAGAGAGTCTCCGTACTGCTGTGCTCCAGACTTACCATTCTCCCAAGGCAGCTGGCCATCCTGGGAAGAATCAACTAATTTGGGCCATTTCCCAACAATTCTAGTGGCCTAGTCTACGGGCTGATGTTACTGCCTTCGTAGCTGCCTGTCCCGTGTGTGCTCAGAGTAAGACTCTATGACACCTTCCAGTGGGCCTCCTACAACCCATACCCAATGGAGAGAGGCCCTGGACTCACCTGTCAATGGATTTCATTGTGGAGTTGCCCAACTCCCAAGGCAACGCTGTTATCCTTATGGTGGTTGACCGGTTTTCAAAGATGTGTCATTGTATTCCACTTAAGAAGTTGCCTACCTCTAAGGAACTGGCTTCCATTTTTGCTCGGAAGATCTTTTGCTTACATGGGCTACCCAAGGTGATTGATTCTGACAGGGGCAGTCAGTTTGTCTCCCGGTTCTGGCGAGCCTTTTGTGCACAGTTGGGAATCCAGCTTGCGTTCTCTTCTGCGTATCACCCGCAGTCTAATGGGGCCACAGAGCAAGCCAATCAGTCCTTGGAGCAATTCCTACATTGCTATATTTCTGACCACCATAACAACTGGTCAGACCTATTACCATGGGCAGAGTTTGCTCACAACAGTGCCTTGAATTCTGCCTCCCGATTGTCTCCATTTATGGCGAATTATGGTTTCCAACCTTCCATACTGCCTGACTTGTTTGTTCCGCAGTGTATTACTGCATTAAAGGAACATCTCCGTCGTCTTCGGTCCACTATGGTACAAGTCCAGGATGCTTTGCATCATGCTAATGATAGATACAGACTCCATGCTGACCGCAGACGCCTGCCTGCACCTTCCTACCAGGTTGGGGACAGGGTCTGGCTGTCATCTCGCAACCTCCGGCTTCGTGTTCCCTCACTGAAGTTTGCACCTCGGTTTATTGGGTCTTTCCGTATCCTTCGCAGGATTAACCCAGTGGCTTGAGTGTTGGACCTTCCTCCAAGTATGCGCACCTCAAATGTGTTTCATGTCTCATTATTGAAACCATTGGTCTGTAACCGATTTACCACCTCTGTGCCACACCCTCACCCTATTCAGGTTGAGAACCATAAGGAGTATGAGGTACAATCCATTGTTGACTCCCGTAGGTTCCGTGGGCTCATACAGTACCTGGTGCATTGGAAGGGGTACGGTCCGGAGGAATGCTCCTGGGTTTCATCCTCGGACGTACATGCCCCTATCCTCCCCTGCGAGTTCCATAGACGGTTTCCCCTCAAGCCCGGTGGCCCTCCGAGGGAGAGGGGTCATTGAGGAGGGGGTACTGTCAGGGCTGGCTTAGCCCTTCCTTCTCTGGACTGGCTGTTCAGCTGTCGGATAATTGCCAGCTCTCATCTCTCTCCACGGTTACCAGCTGTTTCGGATCATGGTCGTCTGAGCAGCTCACTTCACCTCTGCCTTCGTCTTGGTCACATCTCAAGAAACCATGTCCTGTGGTTCTGTTTAAAGACTGGCTTGCTGACATCCCTTCTGGCTCCTTATCCTGCTCCGCTTGGATCCCTGACTTCTGGCCTGGCAGATTACCCGATCTGGTTATTGAATACTGGCCTCGCTGACTACTCGATCTGTTTACTGTACTTTGGCTATGCTTTTTCTATTTACCATTTTTATTTAATAAACAAGTGTGATTTAATTGTACTTCTGTCTCAGTCTGATTCATGGTTTCTGACACACACATAGCATTTTTCTTTTAGGCCAAGAAGTTCAATTTTGGTCTCATCTTCTTCCACATGTTTGCTGTCTCATCTTCTTCCACATGGCTTCTCACAAACTGGACATCTTATGGCTTTCTTTCAACAATGGCTTTTCTTCTTGCCACTCCATAAAGACCAGATTTGTGGAGTGCACGACTAATAGTTGTCCTGTGGATAGATTCTCCCACCTGAGCTGTGGATCTCTGCAGCTCTTCCAGAGTTACCATGGGCCTCGTGGCTGCTTCTCTGATGAATGCTCTCCTTGCCTGGCCTGTCAGTTTAGGTGGACAGCCATGTCTTGGTAGGTTTGCAGTTGTGCCATACTCTTTTTATTTTTGGATGATGGATTGAACAGTGCTCTGTGAGATGTTCAAAGCTTGGGATATTTTTTATAACCTAACCCTGCTTTAAACTTCTCCACAACATTATCCCTGACCTGTCTGGTGTGTTCCTTAGTCTTCATGATGCTGTTTGTTCACTAAGGTTCTCTAACAAATCTCTGAGGGTTTCACGGAATAGCTGTATTTATACTGAGATTACATTACACACACACACACAGGTAGACTCTATTTACAAATTAGGGGGCTTCTGAAGTCAATTAGTTCCACTAGATTTTACTTGGGCGTATCGGACTAAAGCCAGGTACACACGATGAGATGATCAGACGAATGATCGGCCTTCTTTTTTTTTTTGCATGCAAATCTCAGATCGAATCTGAGTTTACTAAAGTGACAAATTCTGGTACGACAGAATAAAAATTTGGAGGTGTTGTAATGCATTTGTATTGCATTTTCAAATGACAGCTGTACTAATTAAATGGAAATCGTACGATCTGGCATCGTACAAAAAAAAATTTTCATGCATGTCCGATCAAATAATATCAGATGAACTGTCCTGATCAGCTCTCGAAAGCTTTGTACCGACGTTCAGATTATCATACGATTGATTGGAAAGCTGTATTTTCTGGTCATGTGTGAAGAGGGAGATATCACCACTCCAGAAATAAACAGATAGTATACCCTTCTCTCGGTTCGGAAGCCGTAGGTGCTAGCAATTGCTTGTAACACTAAACAGAAACTGATTCTGGACAGCGGCACTCTTGAAAAATTGCCTTCTTTTATTAAGAAAAGTTCACATCAAAATAACCTGACGTTTTGCACTAGCAGTAGTGCTTATTCATAGCTGAATAAGCACTACTGCTAGTGCGAAACGTCAGTTTTTTTTGTCTGCTGTGATTTCCATCTTTGATTTTGATGTGAACTTTTCTTAATAAAAGAAGGCAATTTTTCAAGAGTGCGGCTGTCCAGAATCAGTTCCTGTTTATTTCTGATCATGTGTACTTTTAACCCCCGCTAACGGTCGAAGAAAGGGTTGAAACCACTCGTGTTGCCACTCTTCTGAATCACTTTTCAGGCGCTTCCGAATAGCTGCCCATTCATTCCAATGGACAGGAGCAGTGTAGGAGTGCTGTATACAGTGCTCCTACACTGCCCCAAAGATGCTGCTTGTGGGACTTTTTTTCCCATCCTGCGAGAGCACTTTCACACTGGGGAGGCATAAGACGCAGTTTTCAGGCACTTTACTGGCCTTATTTTTAGCGCTAAAATGCAGTGTGAAAGGGGTCTAAAAGGGGCTGAATACAAATGCACGCCACACTTGCAAATATTTTTAAGAATGTGGCAAGACTTGAAAATTGCTGTTCAGACACTCTCCATCCAATCTGACAGAGCTTGAGCTATTTTGCAAAGAAGAATAGGCAAAAATGTCACTCTCTAGATGTGCAAAGCTGGTAGACACATCCCCAAAAAGACTTACAGCTGTAATTGCAGCGAAAGGTGGTTCTACAAAGTATTGACCTTTTATCATTTTATTATGGGCCATTTTGTGTTGGTCAATCACATAAAATCTCAATAAAATGCATTTACGTTTTGGTTGTAACATGAAAAAATTTGGAAAATTTCAAGGGATATGAATACTTTTTCAATGTAAAACGTTTTGTGAGAGTCTGTAACCTGCTTTATCGAACATAAACTGCTCCACTGGCAGATCAACAGTCACTTTCCACCTGATGTTAGGTCCCTCTCAGAGTCTGGAGTTATGGCACTGGTTGCTCCTCTTCATACTGTTCTTCCTTTTATTTTTTTATTTTTTTTGTGGAACGCCGCATTCATTTCGAACAACAATATACTGTATGCAGCCCCTGAAGGACACACATTGCTGACCTCCATACCTTCTAACCAATTTCTGTTCTGATTAAACTTATGTGTAAATACAAGACAAATAGGGGAGAAATAAGGCAATGATGAACGGTGGCCCTAATGGTAGTTTTGATCAAGTTTATTCTTAAGGTCTTAGGAACATCTGCACCGTTGAACCTGGCATTGCTCCCCCTCTCTTTGTGCCAAAATTATCCTAATGAAAAAATAAAGAAAATATTTTCTTCACAAAAATAGCAAAATAGTGCAAAACAGATGACAGTCTCCCACTTCCTTCCTACTTCCTGTCCAGACTCCACTTAGAGGGGCATGCAGCTAGCAACAAGATAAATATACAAACCCTTAGTGTCAATCATAAAGCAAATGGTGCAGCACCTAATGCAAACAACTATATACAAACAAAAGATTAAACATTAACCACTTAAGGACCGCCGTATTGCCATTGTACGTCATCACAATGGCACAGGCAGGCACAAGCACGTAGATGTACGTGCCTGCCTTCCAGCGGGTGGGGGGTCCGATCGGACCCCCTCCCGCTGGATACGGCGGTCCGGTTCGCTCCAGGAGCGATCCATGATGAGGGGATGGCCGTTGGTTTCTGGTCACCCCCTCTGGATCGCTCCTGGCCAATGACAAGCTTCCTCCCACTGTGTATTGTTTACACAGGAAGGAGGAAGTGATGTAATTCTCCTCGGGGCGGTCTTTTTGACCGGACTACGAGGAGAAGACTAAAAGTAAGTGCACCAAAACACTACACTGACACATAGGTACACATAGGTACACAAACCCCCCCCAGATCCCCCCCCCCCCCCCCCGAACTAGGTAGCTAGTTATTTTTTTAGGTTCACCGCCAGGTTTTTATATCGCTAGGTACCCCGATATACTACCCAATAATGGTTTTAACCCCCTGATTGCCCCTAGTTAACCCTTTCACCCCCTTTTGCCAGTGTCACTAAGCGATCATTTTTCTGATCGCTGCATCAGTGTCGCTACTGTCGCTAGGTACCTAGTTATTTTTTTAGGTTCACCGCCAGGTTTTTATAGCGCTAGGTACCCCGATATACTACCCAATAATGGTTTTAACCCCCTGATTGCCCCTAGTTAACCCTTTCCCCCCCTTTTGCCAGTGTCACTAAGCGATCATTTTTCTGATCGCTGCATTAGTGTCACTAGTGTCGTTAGGTAGCGAGTTATTTTTTTAGGTTCACCGCCAGGTTTTTATAGCGTTAGGTACCCCCATATACTACCCAATAATGGTTTTAACCCCCTGATTACCCCTAGTTAACCCTTTCACCACTGATCACCGTATAAGTGTTACGGGTGACTGGTTAGTTTGCTTTTTATAGCATCGGGGCACCCACCATTTATTACCCAATAAAGGTTTAACCCCCTGATCACCCGGCGGGTGATATCAATTAGGTTTTAGGGTCAGGGTCTGCATCGCCCCAGGCAGCGCTAGGTTAGTGCCAGTACCGCTAACACCCACATGCAAAGCATAAACCTCCCGTAGTGGTATAGAATCTGAACAGATCAATATCTGATCTGATCAGATCTATACTAGCGTCCCCAGCAGTTCAGGGTTCCAAAAAAACGCATTGTTAGCGGGATCAGCCCAGATACCTGCTAGCACCTGCGTTTTGCCCCTCTGCCCAGCCCACCCAAGTGCAGTATCGATCGATCACTGTCACTTACAAAACACTAAACACATAACTGCAGCGATCGCAGAGTCAGGCCTGATCCCTGTGATCGCTAACAGTTTTTTTGGTAGCATTTTATATTTAAATCCGGAAGGCAGTGCTTGGTTTTCGGCGTCCCGTACGTGGCTAGGCTCCCAAAAAGTCCCCCACATGTGGTATCCCCGTACTCGGGAGAAGCAGCAGAATTTATTTTGGGGTGTAATTTGACTTATGCCCATAGCATGTTTGAGCAATATATCATTTAGTGACAACTTTGTGCAAAAAAAAAAAGTTTGTAATATTCCCGCAACTTGTGGCAAAATATTAAATATTCCATGGACTCAACATGCCTCTTAGTAAATAGCTTGGGGTGTCTACTTTCCAAAATGGGGTCATTTTGGGGGGTTTTGTGCTATTTTGGCATTTTATGGCCTTCGAAACTGTGATAGGTAGTGAGGAGTGAAATCAAAAATGTGCACCCTTAGAAATCCTGAAGGTGGTGATTGGTTTTCAGGGTGCCGTGCGCGACTAGACTCCCAAAAAGTCCCACACATGTGCTATCCCCATACTCGGGAGAAGTAGCGGAATATATTTTGGGGTGCAATTCCACATATAACCATGGCATGTGTGAGCAATATATCATTTAGTGACAACTTTTTGTAAAAAAAAAAAAATTTTTTTTATTTTTTGTCATTTTTCAATCCCTTGGGTCAAAAAAAAAAACATTCAATGGTCTCAACATGGCCCTTAGCAAATAGCTTGGGGTGTCTACTTTCCAAAATGGGGTCATTTGGGGAGGTTTTGTGCCATCTTGGCATTTTATGGCCTTCAAAACTGTGATAGGTAGTGATAGGTAGTGAGGAGTAAAATAAAAAATGTATGCCCTTAGAAATCCTGAAGGCGGTGCTTGGATTTCGGGGTCCCGTAATGCGGCTAGGCTCCCAAAAAGTCCCACACATGTGGTATCCCTGTACTCAGGAGAAGCAGCAGAATGTATTTTGGGGTGTCATTTCACATATGCCCATAGCATGTGTGAGCAATATATCATTTAGTGACAACTTTTGTGCAAAAAAAAAAAAGTTTGTAATATTCCCGCAACTTGTGGCAAAATATAAAATATTCCATGGACTCAACATGCCTCTCAGTAAATAGCTTGGGGTGTCTACTTTCCAAAATGGGGTCATTTTGGGGGGTTTTGTGCTATTTTGGCATTTTATGGCCTTCGAAACTGTGATAGGTAGTGAGGAGTGAAATCAAAAATTTGCACCCTTAGAAATCCTGAAGGTGGTGATTGGTTTTCGGGGTGCCGTGCGCGACTAGACTCCCAAAAAGTCCCACACATGTGGTATCCCCATACTCGGGAGAAGTAGCGAAATATATTTTGGGGTGCAATTCCACTTATAACCATGGCATGTGTGAGCAATATATCATTTAGTGAAGTTTTTTTTTGTCATTATTCAATCCCTTAGGACAAAAAAAATAAATATTCAATGGGCTCAACATACCCATCAGCAATTTCCTTGTGGTGTCTACTTTCCAAAATGGGGTCATTTGGGGGGGGTTTGTACTGCCCTGCCATTTTAGCACCTCAAGAAATGAGATAGGCAGTCATAAATTAAAAGCTGTGTAAATTCCAGAAAATGTACTCTAGTTTGTAGACGCTATAACTTTTGCGCAAACCAAAAAATATACGCTTATTGACATTTTTTTTACTAAAGACATGTGGCTGAATAAATTTTGCCCTCAATGTATGACTAAAATTTAGTTTATTCGATTTTTCTTATAACAAAAAAGAAAATATCTTTTTTTTTCAAAATTTTCGCTCTTTTTCCATTTATATCGCAAAAAATAAAAATCGCAGAAGGCAATCAAATACCATCAAAAGAAAGCTCTATTTGTGGGAAGAAAAGGACGCAAATTTCGTTTGGGTGCAATATTGCATGACTGCGCAATTACCAGTTAAAGCAGCGCAGTGCGAAATTGGAAAAAGACCTCTGGTCCTTAAGGTGTTTATTGGTCCGGGGCTGTAGTGGTTAAATACATTTCCCTGGGTGGAGCCTATGTGCTGACATCACCCTGCCGCTTCCCGCTTTTGGGACGGCGACCATACCAGTGAGTTCAGCCAATTCTTTATCTGTGTGTCAAAGCTAAATTAACAGTGGTGGTGGCAGATGTGCTGGGGGTTACAGTCGTGGGCAGAAGATCGGGGGGGGGTTCAGTGTTGTGACAGAAGAGCAGGGGGTACAGCGGTGGGGAATATGTGCATGCAGGTAGAGTGGTTGGGCAAATGTTCAGGGGGGTATAGTGGTGGAGCAGATGTGCAGGAGGTACAGTGGCGGGAGAGATGAGAAAGGGGTTCAATGTTGGGGGGGGGGGTACATCTAGAGTGATCAAGAGGTTTAATGTGTGCCTAACAGTGCTTGGTGCATTCACCGTGAGGTGCTTTTACTGCAGGGAAACAAAAATCGCCACATCTCCGCTGACAGGACAGCACTCTGTATTGTTTACACTCACAGAGCTCTGTCTTGTCAACCTCTGAAGTGCTGGGTCACATAGGAGGAGCCACTCTGTCAACGTACTCTTATTTGAGGCAGTTGGCAAGCAGTTAAGCATGGATTTTGTGATATTGCTATGTGCAATAAATTATATTAAGTTGTAGACATAAACAGTTTTTTTTTTTTTTTACCCTTTTTAGAGATATTTTGGATAGAGTAGTTACTGAGTCCAAATCATGGCTTTTACATTGTTTGTTGACAACTCTAGCACTTAGGACTTCTCCACTCATTGTTAATAGTTCAAATAGGCACTAGAGAATATTTGTATTTAGCATTTACTTTTTTCCTGCATTAAAAGAGTTTTTTTCTTTTTTTTTGTCCTTCAGCTTTATTTTCGTGTTTCATTTTGTAAAGGTATTTTGTTTCTTGTTTTTTTTTTTTTTTACTTTTTGGTGGGAGCAGCAGCAGCAACAGCAGGATTAATATGTTGCTGGTGACACCACAAAAGCTGCTACAAAGTTTTGCCTTATGGCTCTTTCAAAAGGAAAGAAGGTCAGGATGAAACCATACAATGTAGGGCAAGCGTATGCTGCAACCTTCCTCTGGTTCTGCCAAACCCACCCTGACACCTCCAGCTATAGCATTCTGCAGGCAAGTTTCAACTGCTGGAATGAAACAGAAAGTTTACCCCAGACATGCCCATGTCCAATGGCTCAATGCTAATTTGGCAAAATTGCTGGCTTTACAGAACCGGTCTTTCCAGCTGGTAAATTTATGCCCCTTTAGTGACTCTGAGATCTGTACTGTAGTAGCAGAATCCCAACTTCCATTTCTTCACACATAAGGCCATTCCTGCCCTCCACCATCATGTGAAAAGCACATTTCCCACATCACTGGACCATGAACTCAACAGCAAGTATCTTTCATAGCTCACTAGGTAACTCTGCTAGCAGCCAGAAAAGGATGCAGGGCAGGACACACCATTAGAGCTGTGTTTGCCTCCCCATGTTCTTACAGCTGGTGATGGTGACAGCAAAGTTGCCTCCATCTCCACCTCCGTTTTCAATGTCTTCTTCAGGTGGACAATACTCGGCATCACCAGTACTGTGCAAATGTTCAAAATTCTATACAACTGCCCAGGCAAAACAAACCAATTTAGTGGTGTGCCCAAGAGACAAGAGCCTCCAAGGGACCAGACAGCCTTTGAGCTCAGCAGGGGCAGGCCCAGAGGTGATTAACACAATCCCATTCAGTGCCATGCAGGGCCGCTGATAGGCCAGTACAACTGGCCCTGCTGTACCGGGCCTGACCAGAAGGGGGGCCCGGGCAACCTGAACTGCAAAATTTTATGTATTAAAAAAAAAAAAGTTCCTCCTTCACCGATCAGTGCCCTACAACCCCCCCCCCCCCTCAGTGCCCCCCTCCGCAACTGAAGAGGAGACAGCGCCGTGCCTCGGATTCGCAGCCCACACAGAGCGAGCCCGAGGTACTGGCAGTGGGCAGCATTGCAGGGGGGAGGTGCGAGCAGCACCCGAGTGGAGTGACACCTGTCGGCTCAGTGATCCGGGACCCGGTGCAATAATCCCCTTCTCTCTGTGGTCGCGTCGCACGGCCGTTCTGATCAGTCTCGGCAGCGGCTGTCACTCACAGCCGAGCAGAGTGAAGCCGCCTCCCCCACAGCACTGTGTAGACATAAAGGAGGAGGGGGAGGCGGCTTCACTCTGCTCGGCTGTGAGTGACAGCCACTGCCGAGACTGATCAGAACGGCGCGACGTGAGTCACGCGACCACAGAGATAAGGGGATTATTGCGCCGGGGCCAGGATCACTGAGCCGGCAGATGTCACTCCACTCGGGTGCTGCTCGCACCTCCCCCCTGCAATGCTGCTGCCTTGGGATCAAGGTACATTATGGGTCCTTAGGGGAGTCTGTGCACTGTAGGGGGGTTCTTTACTGTGGGGGGTCTGTGCACTGTGGGGGGTCTGCACTGTAGGGGGGGTCCTGCACTGTAGAGGGGGTCCTGCACTGTAGGGGGGTCCTGCACTGTAGAAGGGGTCCTGCACTGTAGGGGGATCTGCACTGTAGGGGGAGGGGTCTGTACTGTAGGGGAAGATTCGGCACTGTAGGGGGGTCTGTACTGTAGGGGGGTCTGCGCTGTAGGGTGGAGGGGCCTGTACTGTAGGAGGGTCTGCACTGTAGGGGATGATTCTGTACTGTAGGGGGGTCTACACTGTAGATGGGGGTCTGTATGGTAGGGAGGGGGGTCTGCACTGTAGGGGGTCTGTGTAACATGCAGGAGGTCCAGAGCTGTGAAGGGCTGTGTAATGTAAAGAGGTGCAGGGTGCTGTCTAATGTAAAGGGGTCCAGAGGTACAAGGGCTGTGTAATGTAAAGGGGTCCAGAGGTTCAGGGTGCTGTGTAATGTAAAGAGGTCCAGAGGTACAAGGGCTGTGTAATGTAAAGGGGTCAGGAGGTTCAGGGTGCTGTGTTATATAAAGGGGTCCAGGGGTACAAGAGCTGTGTAATGTAAAGGGGTCCAGAGGTGCAGGCTGCTGTGTAATTTAAAGGGGTCCAGAGGTGCAGGCTGCTGTGTAATGTAAAGAGGTCCTTAGGTGCAAGGTCCTGTGTAATGTAAAGGGGTCCAGAGGTGCAGGGTGCTGTGTAATGTAAAGAGGTCCTTAGGCACAGGTCCTGTGTAATGTAAAGGGGTCCAGAGGTGCAGGGTGCTGTGTAATGTAAAGAGGTCCTTAGGCGCAAGGTCCTGTGTAATGTAAAGGGGTCCAGAGGTGCAGGGTGCTGTGTAATGTAAAGAGGTCCTTAGGCACAAGGTCCTGTGTGATGTAAAGGGGTCCAGAGGTGCAGGGTGCTGTGTAATGTAAAGGGGTCCTTAGGCGCAAGGTCCTGTGTAATGTAAAGGGGTCCAGAGGTGCAGGGTGCTGTGTAATGTAAAGGGGTCCTTAGGCGCAAGGTCCTGTGTAATGTAAAGGGGTCCAGAGGTGCAGGGTGCTGTGTAATGTAAAGAGGTCCTTAGGCGCAAGGTCCTGTGTAATGTAAAGGGGTCTATAGGTGCAGGGTGCTGTGTAATGTAAAGAGGTCCTTAGGCGCAAGGTCATGTGTAATGTAAAGGGGTCCAGAGGTGCAGGGTGCTGTGTAATGTAAAGAGGTCCTTAGGCGCAAGGTCCTGTGTAATGTAAAGGGGTCCAGAGGTGCAGGGTGCTGTGTAATGTAAAGAGGTCCTTAGGCGCAAGGTCCTGTGTAATGTAAAGGGGTCCAGAGGTGCAGGGTGCTGTGTAATTTAAAGGGGTCCAGAGGTGCAGTCATGGAGAGGGGGGTACACAGTAGTGACAAAAAGATATTGAAGGATGCAGAGGACACAGTGGGTGTTTTTACATTTTATGGTGGGGGGTTGCCAGATATAGGATCCGCCCCGGGTGCCAAATGCTCTAGGTACGCCCCTGCCCCCCCCCTTGTTCGGTAAAGGTTTTTTGTTTTTTTTTAAATGTGCTATGCGCTCATTGCGCTGTGTTCATTCCAGTATGTGGCTGCAGGGGAGGGACTCTTTCCTGTATTTTGGGCCCGGAAGAATACATCTTCTGCACCCGCTCCACACACCGCACAAGTCCCGGCCAGCATATAATGTTATGGTGTTGTGGAGTGATATTCCCAATCCTCTCTCTATCTCTCTCCGCGTGACAATGCAATGCAATACATACCCTGCCAATACCCTGCCAATACCCAATACTCTGCAATACATACCCTGCCAATACTCTGCAATACATACTCTGCAATATTTGCCCTGCCAATACTCTGCAATACATACCCTGCCAATACTCTGCAATACATACCCTGCCAATACTCTGCAATGCATACCCCGCCAATACTCTGCAATACTTACCATGCCAATACCTCGCCAATACTCTGCAATACATACCCCGCCAATACTCTGCAATACATACCCCGCCAATACTCTGCAATACATACCTCGCCAATACTCTGCAATACTTACCCTGCCAATACTCTGCAATACATACCCCGCCAATACTCTGCAATACATACCCTGCCAATTGTTTCAAGGCGGGGTCTGGGGAGGGGCAATGGGTGGGGCCAGGGGTGGGCTGAAGGAGGGACCAGGGGCGGGGCCAGGGTGGAGCTGAAGGGGGTTCCCATCAGGTAGGCTGTATGGGGCCCCATGATTTCTATCAGCGGCCCTGGTGCCAGGTAAAGGTGTGCTGTCCCTTTTAAGAGCATAAACTATGGTGACCATAAATAAATAAAACCAGGTATTAAATCAATAATTTCAACAAATATATAGTGAATATTAAAATAGAGCTTTGAATAAAATAATGTGTGTGCACTGTTATAATCCAGTGTAATCATTAATAGTTCACTCTGAATAGTTAAAAATTCACTCCAATCATGTGACACTTCAGTGAAGCCACATCACAAAATGCAAAGGTTTCCCACCAGAAAAAGATGATCTCTAACTTATAGCAGGTCTCCAGAATATGTGGTACTATGCAGGGCCAGCCCTACCATGGAACCTAGTGGGTCCTTGGTCCCAGGTGGCATTTTAAGAGGGGCGGCAGCCGGCAGTGACAAGTTGTACTGGCTGTCTCCCGAGATCTGCCTGTGGGACTGCTGTGTAAGTCTGCATCCAATGAGTGTGCAGTCTGTGCTGCCTGTGAGAGTTTCACACTGAGCTGATATTGACGCTTGCCAGAGCTGTTCAGTGTGTGAAACTGTCATGTAACTGAATGCAGGGAGAGAACAGCTGTCAAATTTGAGTGTTGATGTCAGGGGTGGGCGGGACCCCGCAGATATCAAACCACAGCCAATGGGATGGTGTCTGGATGGGCCGCTGTGTGTATGTGGCCCGACCCCCTGTCTTAAGCAGCCTAACCATTGGCTGGTGTTTGATAGCTGTTGTTGGGCCCCACCCACCCCCGATATCACCGCAGAATTTTGACAGCTGGTCTCTCTCTGCATGCAGTAACATTACATTACAGTATCACACAAAGTATCACTAAGCATCAATATCGGCTCAGTGTGAAACTCCCTCTCCTCTGTCAGTGCCACCTGTCAGTGCCAATCGGTGCCAGTGCCAATCAGTACCACCTGCTAGTGCCACCTGTCAGTGCCAGTGCTTCCAATCAGTGCCACCTATCAGTGTCAATCAGTGTTTCCAATCAGTGCTAATCATGGCTGCCAATCAGTGTGTTTCCAATCAGTGCCCATCAGTGGCACCTATCAGGGCCGCATTACAGTGCCCATTAGTGCTGCCAATTAGTGCCACTAAATGCTGGCTATCAGTGGCATTAGTGCTGCCAATAAGTGCCACCTATCAGTGCCAATCAGGGTCCATCAGTGCTGCCAATCAGTGCACTGAGTGCATGGATGGGGAGATGGACTCAGCAGCCAGGCATATTGGCCTTGTGGGGCACAACTGAAATCTGTTGATGTATATTCATTTCACATGTCGATCATTAGTATAATACACTCACATCACACTCCTGGAGGTAAAAACTACTGGAGGTAAAATTTTTTAAAAAGTGTCAGTAAAAGGTCTGCCGCTAAGCACTGTTATATGTTTTCACACACCACAAAAAAAAAGTGCAGCGCTAACTTACTGATTAATATTGTAATAATGGTGTAATCCTCTAATGTATGGAAATCTCAATAGGCTTCAATATTATGACAATACCGATCTCTGATGTGCAACTTCACATATAATACACATCATTCTGAAAATAAGACAGGCTGTATAAAATTTAACTTAGCAGGAATGGTGGAAACCCCTCCTATAGATATTGGCTATAAAAAAATGTCTTCATCAGTTTAGGTCAATATGCATTCTGCTACATTTGTTTTTTTAACCAAAAATATCACAATAAGCGTATATTGATTGTTTGCATAAAAGTTATAGCGTCTACAAAATAGGGAATAGATTTATGGCATTTTCAATCAAATTTTCTAGCCCCTTTGGCGCCAAGCACAGTAACGCAGCGCGTCCGCGCACACCGGTGTGCACTCGCGCATACTCGTTCGCACCATTGCGTGCTATTGCGCACCCGCGTGCGCCCGTTCGCGCTAACGCGCACCCGCGTGCGCTGGTTGGCTCCTCTGCTAGGGATTCTGCAGACATGTCTTCCAGAAACAGCTGGATTGCCAGAACGTCTTTCTTGACACTTACCCTTTTCTGTTTAAAATTTCTCCATGTTGTTTGGGTAGATCTCCACATCTTTAAGGTTGCTTATCCCTGTTTTAGATGCATTGTACTTGCTCTCTCCAATTAAAAATTAAGACACATCCAATAAAGGCTTCAAATGTATGGTGCAAACAGGTCCATGTTGTATATTTTCAATTTGACACAAAAAGTTACTAGATTTTTAATTTCCAGATGCAATATGTATGATGTATGCAATGCAAATCTGTAACACTTTTCCATTGTTAGTCTCTGAAAAAAGACACACACTTTTTAATTCTACATGCAATGCGCTTGTTCTCTCCCTCAGAAATGATGGCCTATCCAATATAGATTTCAAAGGGAAATCTGTGCATTTTTTTTTTCTTTTAAGATTTAAAGCAAACCTTTTTTCTTTTTTGTCCAGATGCAATATGCTTCCTCCCTAAGAAATTGCAGCCTCTCTTAGAAGGCTTAATTAATAGCTGTGGTGCTAAACTGTCATTTTTTTTTCTCTCCTCGGTCTAACAAATAAAACCCTATTTTTTGTTTACAGATGCAATATGCCCACACAAAGTGTAGTACTGCCTACTAATATAACAATCAGTAGGGTGTGTCCAAAAATGTAAATACATTAATACAGAACAAATGACATGTTTCAAATAATATGTGCGAAACAAATCAATAAAAGTGCATTTGTCACTGTAATGTCATAATTGTCTGTTATACTCACATCTAATTCAAACACAATAAAATAAAAAGTGCAAAATAACATATTTGTATAGTCCAACAATTAGCCTGTGAAATTCACATTAAGGCCTGGTTCACACCTATGCATTGCTAGTACTTTTTGTATTCTGCAGATTTGCACTACAGAACATGTTCCATAGGAAACCATATTAAATGGACTGTAGTGTGTTTCTGCAAACAGCACCAAAAATGCACAGGTGTGATATGGTCTTACATAGTGTTGTTCACCCCCTCAAATGCAAGACAAAGTAACACTCCTTAATAAGAAAAAAACATTACTGTTCACTTTGCAGTCTTCATCCCGTGGCACAAGTAACAGTCTTCATCCTGTGGCGCACCAAATATTTTACCTCAATATGGGACCTCACATTAAATCAGAGGTCATAAAAGCAGCTTTCCATTTAGGGGAATAGATACAGTTGTAGCACGGGCACCTCTAATCGTTTTCAGCTCTCCTAACAGTTATACTGTACACATTGTTCCCATAGCAATGGTACATTAAAAACAAAGCACTAACATAGCATTTTACCGTAATATTAAGTGCAAACAATGGTTTTGAAAATGCTCACATAGATAATAAGGATCCAAAGCACATCTATAGATCAATGTGATCACAGAGAGACCATCTCAGCCAACTCCCCACACTGTTGGTGTACTCAGAACTGTCAGATAGCGTGGTGACATCATCGGCGTACAGGCTCCACCCTTCTTCAGGCACAGGTACAGTGCCTTGCAAAAGTATTCACCCCCTTGGCATTTTTCGTTTTTGTTGCCTCACAACCTTGAATTAACATGGATTGTTTGAGGATTTGCATCATTTAATTTACAGAACATGCCCACAACTTTGAAGATTTTTTTTTTTTTCATTGTGAAGCAAACAACAAATAGGATAATATAACAGAAAATGTCAATGTGCATAAATATTCTCCCCCCTAAAGTCAATACTTTGTAGAGCCACCTTTTGCGGCTATCACAGCTCCAAGTCACTTTGGATAAGTCTCTATGAGCTTGCCACACCTTACCATTGGGATTTTTGCCCATTCCTCCTTGCAAAACTGCTCCAGCTCCTTCAAGTTGGATGGTTTGCTCTTGTGAACAGCAATCTTTAAGTCTGACAACAGATTTTCTATTGGCTTGAGGTCTGCACTTTGACTAGGCCATTCCAACACATTTACATGTTTTCCCTTAAACCACTCAAGTATTGCTTTAGAAGTGTGTTTGGGGTCATTGTCCTGCTGGAAGGTGAACCCCTGTATTAGCCTCAAATCACATACAGAGTGGTACAGGTTTTGCGCAAGAATATCTCTGTATTTAGCACCATCCATCTTTCCCACAACTCTGACCAGTTTCCCAGTCTCGACTGCTGAAAAACATCCCCACAGCATGATGCTGCCACCACATGTTTCACTGAGGGGATGGTGTTCTTTGGGTGATGTGATGTGTCGGGTTTGCGCTAGACATAGCATTTTCTTTCAAAAAGTTACATTTTAGTCTCATCAGACCAGAGGACCTTCCTCCATACATTTTGGGAGTCTCCCACATGCGTTTTCGCAAACTAAAAACGTGCCATTTTGTTTTTTGATGAAAGTAATGACTTTCTTCTGGCCACTCTGCCATAAAGCTCCACTCTATGGAGAGTACGGCTTATTGTCGTCCTATGTACAGATACTCCAGTCTCCGCTGTGGAACTCTGCAGCTCCTTCAGGGTTTAATTTAGGTCTCTGTGCTGCCTCTCTGATTAATGCCCTCCTTGTCTAGTCCGTGAGTTTTGTTGTCTCTTGGCAGGTTTGCTGTTGTGCCATGTTTTTTTTCATTTGGTTATGATAGATTTCATGGTGCTCCTATGGATCATCAAAGATTTGGATATTTTTTTAAAACCTAACCCTGACTTGTACTTCTCAACAGCATTGTCCCTTACTTGTTTGGAGAGGAGTTCCTTGGTCTTCATGGCAGTGTTTGATAGTGGTGCCTCTTCCTTAGATATTGCAGCCTCTGGGGCCTTTCTAAAAGGTGTGTATATGTAATGACAGATCATGTGACACTAATGCCCCATACACACGATCGGTCTTTCCGACAACAAAACCGTGGATTTTTGTTCGAAGGATGTTGGCTCCAACTTGTCTTGCGTACACACGGTCACACAAATGTTGGCCAACAATTACAAACGTAGTGACATACAAGACGTACGTGATATCTCCATTACGAACGCTAGTTATATCTCCGGCTTGTACTTGATTCCCAGCATGCGTGGACTTTTGTCCGACGGACTTGTGTACACACGATCGTAAAGTCAGATAACAAACATTTGTTGGCAGAAAATTTGAGAACCTGCTACCGTAGCCAACATCTGTTGGTGGAAAGTCCGACAACAGATGTTCGATGGAGCATACACACAGTCGGACTTTCTGCCAACAAGTTCACATCCAACATTTGTTGTCGGAAAATCTGATTGTGTGTATGGGGCATTAGAGTAATTTTACTTTATCAACTTAAACTATTGTGTTCTGATCCATCACATAGTTCAGATTAAAAAAACATTGACCTAAAGGCTGTAATGTAACAAAAAGCCAAGGGTGGTGAATACTTTTGCAAGACACTGTATCATCCAATCCTGGGCTTCATCAGAAAGACCTTTCTGACACATTTTTTTTTCCAGAAGCAATATGTCCCTGCTCATTGTTTTCTATCCATACAAGCTTAACCCTTTCATGACTAAGCCTATTTTTGGAATTTGGTGTTTACAAGTTAAAATCCATATTTTCTACTAGAAAATTACTTGGAACCCCCAAACATTATTTATATTTTTTTAACAGAGACTCTAGAGAATAAAACGGCGATTGTTGCAATATTTTATGTCACACGGTATTTGCGCAGCGGTGTTTTAAATGCAACTTTTTGGGAAAAGGGACACTTTCATGAATTAAAAAAAAAAAAACAGTAAAATTATCCCATTTTTTTGCATAATGTGAAAGATAATGTTACGCCGAGTAAATAGATACCAAACATGTCACACTTTATAATTGCACGTACTTGTGGATTGACGACAAAGTACGGTACCTAAAAATCTCAATAGGCGACGCTTTAAACATTTTTTACGGTTACCAGGTTAGCGTTACAGAGGAGGTCTAGTACTAGAATTATTGCTCTCGCTCTGACGATCGCGGCGATACCTCACATGTGTGATTTGAACACCGTTTACATACGCGGGCGCGACTTCCGTATGCGTTTTCTTTGCTTTGCGAGCTCGCGGGGACGGCGGGCGCTTTAAAAAATTTTTTTTTATTTATTTTATTTTAAAATGACTAAATTGTTTAAAAAAAAAAAAAAATTTGATCACTTTTATTGCTGTCACAAGGAATGTAAACATCCCTTGTGACAGTAATAGGCGGTGACAGGTACTCTTTATGGAGGGATTGGGGGTCTAAAAGACGGCGATTCTGAATACCGGATATTTTTTTAAAACCAGCGCCATTGGCAGCCGAGTAAACGAGAAGTGACGTCATGACGTTGCTTCCGTGTTTACTATGAGGAGACTGGAACGAAGCCGATTACGGCCTCCCCAGCGGCCAGAGGCATCGCAGCAGGAATTGGTGCTCCCGATCGAGCGGGAGCACCGGTAACAGCGGCGGGAGGCGGCGGGAGGGGGGGACGTCCCCTCCCGCTCCTCCGGCATAACAGCCGAGTGGCTTTTAGCCGCATCGGTTGTTATATCTGGATAGCCAATCGCCCGCTGAACAAAACGGTACCAGGATGATGCCTGCAGGTGCGGGCATCATCCCGGTATACCCCCCGGAAGCCGAGTACGCAGATCTGCGTACGCTCGGCGGGAAAGGGTTAAAGGCTAAGTTCACCTTTTTTTTTTTTTCTAAATTCCAGCTCCCCTAGGCACCAATATAGCATTCATGTACTTTTTTGCAAAAATATCAAAGCTTTCCATAAAATCTACAGACATGTACCTTACTGTCCTACATCAATGATTCAAAATGTATCTATTGCTTCTGTCTTATGTCCTTACAGACTTTAGGTCATGACACAGGAAGGAGTTGACCAGCTGACCTCATTAGCACACACCCTGCATCATCTACCCTCCCATTCCCATCTGGACGTTTTTTAAATGAAATGCAATCAGTCAGTGATCACCCCGTCTCGCTAAATATACAATCAGATTGCATAGTGTATGGCCAGCTTTTATACAAGTACATAGAAGGGAATGGACAGAAACACTTGTTCACATCTCTGCATAGTGGGAACTCGCATTCCCACATGTGTGTTTTTTTGTTTTGTTTTTTTGCGAGGTGTGGAAGTGTTTTGGAGCATTTTCACTTATCACACATAGGGCAGGCCATTCACTTGAATGTGCTGCCCTACACACAGCAATCGCCCCAAAGAAGCTTCAGAACTTTTTTTTTAAAGCTGAGCTCGGTGTGTTTTTTACTGCAATTTTTAGTGCAGTGCATTTCTGAAATGCAAGGAAACGCACAGATGTGAATGGAGCCTCGTTATTCTTGTTCTTGTGTTAATGCACCAATTTCACTTTCAGGCCCCATTCACATCTAACATAATGGGAGCTCACATTTTGTATCTCGATTTTCCTGTGACATGCATAGGGCAGCCTGCTGATTTAAATGGGCTGTGCTATATGTGGTTTATGGGACATGTTGGCATTTTGTGGGTTGCATGTTTTTTGTAGACATGTGCATTTCGTTTCGTTCCGAATCGAAATTCGGATGAATTTTCATTACTCGGACATTCGGATGCATCCGAATTACCGAATTGCAATGCTAACGAATTCAAACGAAATTTGAATCAAATTCGAAAAATGACATTTTGCGACCCGACTTTGGGGCCATGTATCTCAGGGCCACTTATAGCTAGGAACCCCAAATTTGGTATGCAAACACAGTAGAACTAGCACTACAACATATACAGATTTGCACCAAGTGACCCCGAGTTACGGGGGTCCAAAGTTAGGTCGCAAAATGTCATTCTCTGCTTCAGAAAAGTGCTTGATATTTTGCGACCCGACTTTGGGGCCCCATAACTTGGGGTCACTTGGAGCTAGAAACCCCAAATTTGGATATGTTGTAGTGCTACTGTGTTTGCATACCAAATTTGGGGTTGCTAACTATAAGTGGCCCCGAGAGACGTGGCCCCAAATTCGGGTCGCAAAATGTCATTCTCTTCTGCAGAAAAGTAATATAAATGAAATAAGATGTGTGTGTTTTTTTGCACTGGTACACTGCAAGTATGAGAAGTTGATGTGACAGATGTATATAAGTAACTAACCATCTTCCAAAATTTCTAATTCAAATAGAAAATATTAGAAAAAAATATAATTTAATAGAATAAAATAGAAAGAATATACAACCATCTTCTGAAACTCAAATTTCAAATAGAATACATTTGAATTTCGAATAGTATGAATTCAAAATTTTTAATTAATTAATTTTAAATTTGGATAGAAAAGATTATAATAAAATAGAAAATAGACTAGAAAAATGATAGAACAGAACAGAACATTTTCCGAAAATTCGAATTTAGTATATAATGATTTTGATTTTAATAGAAAAGATTTTAATAGAATATAAAAGAATAGACTAGAAAAACAATAGAACAGAACAGAATAAAATATAATATATTCTATTCTGCTCTGTTCTATCGTTTTTCTAGTCTATTTTCTATTTTATTATAATCTTTTCTATCCAAATTTAAAATTAAATAATTTAAAAATTTGAATTCATACTATTCGAAATTCTAATTTATTCTATTCAAATTTGAATTTCAGAAGATGGTTGTATATTCTTTCTATTTTATTCTATTAAATATTTTTTTTTTCTATTCTGTTCTAATCTTTTCGATTTGAATTAGACATTTTGGAAGATGGTTAGTTACTTATACTTACTTATATATATCTGTCATATCAACTTTTCATACTTGCAGTGTACCAGTGCAAAAAAAACACACACATCTTATTTCATTTATATTTATGGTATCAATGAAGTTGTCAGCATGCCTGATTGAAGAAGTCACAGATGTCGATCGCAAGGCAAGGGCATATGCTGTATGTCATTGTCCACTTGCCAAAAGTTGTGTATTGTATTTGTCCACTTGCCACGTCACCTGCCACAAGTTGTGTATTGTCCACTTGCCACATCACCTGCCCCAACTTGTGTATTGCCCACTTGCCACGTGATCTGGCTCGAGTGCCACGTGACCTGCCACGAGTGCCACGTGACCTGCCACAAGTGCCACGTGGCCTGATACGAGTGCCACGTGACCGGCCACGAGTACCACGTGTCTTAACACGAGTGCCATGTGACCAAGTTGTGGATTGTCCACTTGCCACGTCACCTGCCACCAAGCGACCCCAGATATGGGCAATATGAAAGTACTTTTCTGCAGCAGAGAATGACATTTTGCGACCTGAATTTGGGGCCACATATCTCGGGGTCACTTATAGCTAGAAACACCAAATTTGGTATGCAAACACAATAGAACTAGCACTACGACATATCCAAATTTGGGGTTTCTAGCACCAAGTGACCCCGAGATACATGGCCCTAAATTCGGGTCGCAAAATATTTTCAAATCCGGTTGAAATAGTTTCGAATGCGGTTGAAATAATTTTGAATCATGTTGAAATCATTTCGAATTCGGTAGACATTTTTTCGAATTTGGTTGAAATATTTTCGAATGTGACCAGTTTTTCGAATTCGGTAGAAAACTAAACGAAGTACGAAAAAAATTTAAGGAATTTAACGAATATAACTAAACTAAATTAATTAATTAATGAATTAAAACGAAACGAAACTAAACAAATTTTTTCCTTTTGCACATGTCTAGTTTTTTGCAGCATTTGCCATTCGATTTTTCACATGCCAAAATGTGCGTTTGTTGTGTTGTTAACAATTAATGGCACTGAAAGCCCAACTGTTTTTTTAGCTGTATAAAGGTGGCCATACACTATACTATCTGATTGTACAATCTCCTTTAGATCTGCCATCACTTATGTAGTGGAAGGGCCGCCCTGATTGGATACAGAGTGATTGGTGTTTCCTCCTATTATATAAATTTGGTAAATCTAAAGGAGATTGTACAGTGTATGACTACCTTTATAAACCTAAAATTACTAGTTGCTCTTTCAGTGCCGTTAATTGGTAATGGCACACCAAACACAGAAGCAAACACACATTTTGCCATGTGAAAGAACGAGTGTCAAATTCTGCAAAATGCACAGTAAAAAACACAACCCACAAAACACCAACATGTCCCATAAGCCACATATAGCACAGCCTGTTTAAATCAATGGGCTGCCCTATGTATGTCACAGGAAAAGCAAGCCACAAAATGTTTGCACCCGCTATGCTAGATGTGAATGGGGCCTGAAAGTGAAATTGGTGCAATAACACAAGAACAATGAGGCTCCATTCACATTTGTGTGTTTCCTTGTATTTCAGAAATGCGCTGCACCAAAAAACACAGTAAAAAACGCACCAAGCTCTGCTTTAAAACAAAGTTCTGAAGCTGCTTTGGGATGATTACTGTGTGTAGGGCAGCACATTCAGGTGGATGGGCTGCCCTATGTGTGATGAGTGAAAATGCTCCAAAACGCCTCCCCCCTCGCTAAAAAAAAAAATCTGCAATCTGATTGTGTATTTAGTGAGAAGGGTGATCACTGATTGATTGCATTTCATTTTTAAAAAAAACGTGGACCTGGGAATGGGTGGGTGGATGATGCAGGGTGTGTGCTAATGAGATCAGCTGGTCAACTCCTTCCTGTGACATGACCTAACATCTGTAAGAACGTAAGACAGAAGCAATAGATAGGTTTGGAATTATTTATTTAGGGCAGCAAGGTACGGGTCTGTATATTTTATGGAAAGCTTTGATATTTTTGAAAAAAAAAGTACATGAATGCTATATTGGTGCATAGGGGAGCTGGAATTTAAGAAAAAAAAAAAGAAAAGGTGAACTTAGCCTTTAAGATCTGTGGTGCAAGTCTGTAACATTTGTTCATCTTTAGTCATTGACGAAAATGTATTGCTTTCCTTTTGCTAGGTGCAACATGCTTGCACTTTCAGTAAAAAATTGTAGTCTATCCAGGAAAGGTTCAAAAGGTGAGCTGCAATGTTTTCTTTTAAATTTATAACAAATAGACATAGCTTTTTTTCCCGGTGCTATACGCCTGCTCAGTCTCTAGTCCCAGATTCTCTTAATTTGCACCACAGATATTAAATCTGTATGCACAGTGTGCAGATTAGGGATGCACCGAAACATTTTGGCCGAAAATGGCCTTTTCTGCAATTTGCCGAAATAAAAAACTGACGATAATGGAGCTGAAAATGGGGCCCCCCACCCCTGGTGCCGCCTATCAGGGGGGCTTCCTATATTGTAGAAGAGAGGAGAGCTGTTGCCACCTGTTTACAGTGCCGGGAACATCACAGCTTTCATTTCAATAGCTGTGTGTTCCCCGCTGTGCTTTGTCACATATAGCCCCTCCCCCTCCATCAAAGTGCCCGGACAAGGGGGAGGGGCTGTATGTGATGGCTCGCAGCAGGGAACACACAGCTATTGAAATGAAAGCTGTGATGTTCCTGGTACTATAATCATACAGGCGGTGGCGGCTCTCCTCTCCCTTCACAGGCTGCAATGGGGACACTGGCTGCACTGGGGACACTGGCTTGCTGCATCTGAAGGGCACTGGGGAGGCTGCATTGATCTCTTGTATCATGTCCACAGTCTCTGACTCTCTGATCATGTCCCTAGTCTCTGACCATCTCCTGTACCATGTCCCCAGTCTCTGGCCATCTCCTATACCATGTCCCCAGTCTCTGGCCATCTCCTATACCAGTGATGGCGAACCTTGGCACCCCAGATGTTTTGGAAATACATTTCCCATAATGCTCAACTGCACTGCAGAGCGCATGAGCATCATGGGAAATGTAGTTCCAAAACATCTGGGGTGCCAAGGTTCGCCATCACTGTCCTATACCATGTCCCCAGTCTCTGACCATCTCCTGTGTCATGTCCCCAGTCTCTGACCATCTCCTGTGTCATGTCCCCAGTCTCTGACCATCTCCTGTGTCATGTCCCCAGTCTGACCATTTCCTGTGTCATGTCCCCAGTCTGACCATCTCCTGTGTCATGTCCCCAGTCTCTGACCATCTCCTGTGTCATGTCCACAGTCTCTGACCATCTCCTGTGTCATGTCCCCAGTCTCTGACCATCTCCTGTGTCATGTCCCCAGTCTCTGACCATCTCCTGTGTCATGTCCCCAGTCTCTGACCATCTCCTGTGTCATGTCCCCAGTCTCTGACCATCTCCTGTGTCATGTCCCCAGTCTCTGACCATCTCCTGTGTCATGTCCCCAGTCTCTGACCATCTCCTGTGTCATGTCCCCAGTCTCTGACCATCTCCTGTGTCATGTCCCCAGTCTCTGACCATCTCCTGTGTCATGTCCCCAGTCTCTGACCATCTCCTGTGTCATGTCCCCAGTCTCTGACCATCTCCTGTGTCATGTCCTCAGTCTCTGACCATCTCCTGTACCATGTCCTCAGTCTCTGACCATCTCCTGTACCATGTCCTCAGTCTCTGACCATCTCCTGTACCATGTCCCCAGTCTCTGACTATCTCCTGTACCATGTCCTCAGTCGCTTACCATCTCCTGTATAAAAATATTTTTAAAAACAGTCACTTTCAGTATCGATGCTGTTTCGGTTTTTGGCCTAGTGTATTTTTCATTTTCAGTATCAGTTTCGGCACCAAAAACCCCATTCAGTGCACCCCTAGTGCAGATCTATAACATTTTTCCATTTTCTGTCTCCCAAAAAATTCTTCTTTTTTTTTTATTTCAAGTTGCAATGTGCTTGCCCTCTCCTTCAGTAAATATGGCCTAAGTCACATTTAAGAAAGGCTTAAAAAGTGTTCTGCAAAGCTGTGCAATTTTACAATCTTCAATACTAGAAAATAGAAAGTCATTTTTATATTTTGAGCTTTAAATCTGCATCCTCTCTCATAATCGAAATCAACAGACTATCGTACTACCTACTATTTTTCAGTCTTTAGTCTAAAAAAAATACACTAATTTCTTTAATCAAGATTAAACCTGCATGCTCTCTCTTTCTGACATAGCATTTTAGCTGAAAAGCAGTACATACTGTCCAACAAATCGGTTCTGTTTTCTTGCTTGTGCCTCTGGAAAATGTAACAAAAATTTTGTTAAATTTAACATCTGCTAAGTCTCTCCATCTTCCAAGGAAAATTGTCTCAAAATAGTAAAAAAAAAATGTTTTAAAATGTAGCTATATATTTCTTGATATTATCATAATTTACCACCAAAAGAACAACCCAAAATAAATTCTCCTGCTCCTGGTGATTGCAGCGATACCATGTACATGTATGCCATTTGTTGTTTGTACCCATAGTACAGCCCCGAAACAATAGTGCGCATTTTGCATTATCATGCCTAAAACACACTAAAGCCCCATACACACTATCAGATTTTCTGCAGATTTTTTCCTTCAGATTTACCAAAACCATATAATATAAGGTCAAATACCACTACATGGTTTTGGTAAATCTGAAGACAAACATCAGCAGAAAATCTTTTTTTATTTATTTTTATTTTTTTAATCATACCCAAAACATGCTGACCGTGACCTTTGACCCTGACATTGACACTATCATGAACCCTGGTAAACCTTGATCTTGTTGTGTGTTTTTTGTTTTTTTATTATTCTTTATATTAATTTTTTTTATTTTTTTTTACACACTTTGTTTGTTTTTTTTTTATATTTTCCTCTACTGGGATATACAATGTATCTTCCTCTTTATGCAGAAGAGAATGTAAACACAGGTGATTGATCACTATGAGAGCCAATCAGAGGCTATCGCATTGATCAGGGGACCCAGAACTGATAGTCCCGAGTCCCAATCATTAGTATGAGACCCGGGGCTCTCGGTGAAAGCCTGGTCTCTGTGCTGGGAGCGCACTACTCGGGCACAGCGAGTTATGCATATATGCAGCCTCATGGAAAAAAGCCCACTTGTGAGGCCGCGTACATGTGTTTTCAACAGGAACACGATTTCACTGCTATAAACACTCTACTTTGTGATCTGTAACAGCCATACTTAATTTTATGAAATTATTGCAACGTATAAACAATGCAGTCTCCAAAGAGATAATATGAAATTATATTCATATTATTCTTCTATCATAAATTCACCAAAATTATGTTTTGGAAACCTAAGAATATTTTCTTTAACAAGGACTAGGACTTCAGCTCTGATAAGACCTTTTAATTGGATATATGTGTAAACGTCGTTAATTGCTTTTTTTTATAGAATAAATTAAAATATTCAGCCGTACTGCCTTTGAATCCAGCTATCATGACAGTAATATAAGTAATAAAAGTGAACGAACCTTTTGTGCTTCTGGTAGACATGGCAGATTTTGGAACATGCCCCAATAAATCTTTTCATTGGCTTTTTAGTACCAACTGAGCACTTTTATTTATTAATGCTGTATATCAGGTTGCAATTTCTCTCTGCACATGATGGCTAAGAAATGTAACTTTTGCTTGTGGATTTAATACAAAAGATGCAATTTCATCCCTCTTTACTCTTGTCTTTTATGTTAAACATTGCATTTTATCATACTTTTCTACAGACATTTTACTTCCCAAGCAAATCATAAATGGATAAAAATTTGGGCAGTTCAGCAGAGACCAGCTGAATTTCCATCCATCCATGGGTATGCTGGTTGTATAGAACTCTCTCCACTTCCAATGCAACATCTGGAGGTCCACTAATTGCATACCCCCGCCTTACACTGACTCTCTTTTTTTCCTTTTGTTACTTCCTGGTTCCTTACACGTCAGCCTCCCAAGCCCCTCCTACTAGTTTTGTCACTCCTCGTGACTTCCTCAGGGAAATATGATTGGCTGGCGTGTTAACCATTCTTTTTATACAGACGATCACCGCCATTTTATTGTGATCTACCTTGTTCTGAGTCGCGTCCATTTTTCCTTAGTCTTATTGTATGTATTTGTCTGTATGCAGCAGTTGGTCTCCTTCAATTTACACTTATGTGAATCATTGGCTTATAAGATTAACAAAAATAATATTGGAATTTAAAAAACATTTTAAATTCTCCCCAGCAACAAGTCCACCTCTTGATCTTGTATACTAGGATATAAACTCTGATATTCATATAAAAACAATCACCGCCATTTCCTTGTGGCCTGCCTGGTTTTAAATTGTGGCCATTTTTCCCTTGGTCTAATCAATCTATATACTGCGGCTGGCCACCTTTATTAGTCTGCGCTTATGAGTCTCAGATCAAGCTAATCATAAAAAATAGAAATAAAAATGGAATAAAAACAAAACAAATAAAAAACCTTAATGTTACAATGCACTAGGATGTACCGTATTTATCAGCGTATAACACGCACAGGTGTATAACACACACACCTTTATTTTAAGAAGTGAAAAAAAACATTTTAAATAAAGAACTTTGAAGCAAATTTAGGGTTACAGCTCATCAATGCAGCCTAACCCGTGCCCATCTGCAGCCACTAAATTGACCAACAATGCAACCACACCTTTCCCATCTTTGCAGCCTCATCAGTGTTGGATTATCCCTGCTGTCTCAGAGGGAAACGCCTCCTGGCCCTGCTCATATGATAGACAGAACAGTTGCCCAATGCAGGGTCAGGAGGTATGTGTCAGAAACCATGAATCAGACCGAGACAGAAGTACAATTTAAATCACACTTGTTTATTAAATAAAAATAAAAATGTAAATAGAAATAGCATAGTCAAAGCATAGCCAGAGTCCAGTAACCAGATCATGTAATCAGCCACACCAGAAGTCCGGGATCCAAGTAGAGCAACAGCAAGCAGGATATGGAGCCAGAAGGGATGTTAGCAAGCCAGTCTTTAAACAGAACCGCAGGAGATGGTTTCTTGTAATGTGACCAAGGCGAAGGCAGAGGTGAAGTGAGCTGGACAGCTTTAAGTAGGCAGGTCAGACGAGCATGATCAGGAACAGCTGGTAACTGTGGAGAGAGATGAGAGCTGGCAATTAGCCCACAGCTTAGCAGCCAACCCAGAGAAGGAAGTGCTAAGCCAACCCTGACAGTACCCCCTCCTCAATGACCCCTCTCCCTCAGAGGGCCACCGGGCTTGAGGGGAAACCATCTATGGAACTCGACTGGACTACGCAAACTCGCTTTACATAGGATTACCACAATATCAACTTGCGCGATTACAACTGATCCAAAACACGGCGGCAAGGCTGATAACAAGAAAAAAACCCTGAGAATCCATCTCTCCTTCACTGAGGAGCTTACATTGGCTAACCGTAAAAAATCGGATCACGTTCAAGACCCTGTGCCTCACCCACAAATGCGTGCATAGAGAAGCTCCGCAATACCTAATGGAGAAAATAAATCATTACACACCAAACCGCAGTCTTCGATCAGCCAACAAAAACCTCCTCCTCGTGCCCAAAGCCCGGTATAAATCCAAGGGTGATCGGAGATTCGCTGTCCAAGGGCCTCGGCTATGGAATGCTCTACCAATCAACATCTGCCAGGAAGAAAATCACCTGGCTTTTAGGAAAAAACTCAAGACCTTCCTCTTTTAGCAGATGATCAAAGCTCGCCACAGCGCCTAGAGGCGATTCAGTTCGCATTGTGCGCGATACAAGTATTTCATTCATTCATTCATTCATTCAGGACAGGGGCATATACGTCCGAGGATGAAACCCAGGAGCGTTCCTCCGGACCGTACCCCTTCCAAAGCACCAGGTACTGTATGTGCCCACGGAACCTAAGGGAGTCGACAATGGATTGTACCTCATACTCCTCATGGTTCTCAACCTGAATAGGGTGAGGGCATGACACCGAGGTGGTAAATCAGTTACAGACCAACGGTTTCAATAAGGAGACATGAAACACATTTGAGATGCACATACTAGGAGGAAGATCCAACGCGTAAGCCACTGGGTTAATTCTGCAAAGGATACGTAAAGGCCCAATAAAGCGAGGTGCAAACTTCAGTGAGGGAACACAAAGCCGGAGGTTGCGAGATGACAGCCAGACCCTGTCCCCAACCTGGTAGGAAGGAGCAGGCAGGCGTTTGCAGTCAGCGTGGAATCTGTACCTATCATTAGCATGACGCAAAGCCTCCTGGACTTGTACCCTAGTGGAATGAAGACCACGGACAATCTCCTCTAACACAGGAATACTCTGCGGAACAAACGAGTCAAGCAACATGGAAGGTTGGAAACCATAATTTGCCATAAATGGAGACAATCGGGAGGCAGAATTCAAGGCACTGTTGTGAGTAAACTCTGCCATGGTAATAGGTCTGACCAGTTGTTATGGTGGTCAGAAATATAGCAACGTAGGAATTGCTCCAAGGTCTGATTGGCTCGCTCTGTGACCCCATTAGACTGCGGGTGATACGCAGAAGAGAACGCAAGCTGGATTCCCAACTGTGCACAAAAGGCTCGCCAGAACCAGGAGACAAACTGACTGCCCATGTCAGAATCAATCACCTTGGGTAGCCATTTTTGCTCTCCCGAGCAAAAATGGAAGCCAGCACCTTAGAGGTAGGCAACTTCTTAAGTGGAATACAATGACAAGACAAGTGTGTTATCTTGTCTCGATCAGAGTAATATGCTTTTTTATGCACCTAGGCTCACAAGCAGGTTCAATTTAATTGACTTTGCTTATGAAAATCTTTATTTTATGACATTAAGGGCCGGTTCACACAGCGGGCGATGCGAGGCGACGCGACTCGCCTCGCCTCGCTCCCGCAAGTCGCCCCCGTTCTGTACAATGGAACCGTTCTGAGAGGAGCGACTCGAGTCGCTCCGACTCAGAAAAAAGGTTCCTGTACTACTTCTGGGCGACTTCGGGGGCGACTTGCATTGACTTCTATACAGAAGTCCTCTGCAAGTCGCCGCTGAGGTCGCCGCAGGTCGCGGCGAGGCAAGTCGGAGACGCCTCGCCGCGCCTGCAGTGTGAACCGGCCCTTAGACTAACACAATTACATATGCGTAGCACTGGCAACTGCCAAAAAATAAACAAACAAATTAATTGATTTACTAAGAGCTGCTGGAACAAAAAGGAATTACGAAGCTGCAATATATAAAGAGGTGTGATTTGTGCTATGGTTATTGTATTTCTAATACACAGTCACAAAGATTTTGCTTTACAAGAAAAGATGTTTAAATGATCAGAAACTATTTGTTTTCCAGTGACATAGCTTAGGTTTGGGTCATATGCTATATATGTGCTTTAAGATGGGCACTTTCTGGTGTTGAAGGCATTTCCTAAGTATCCATGTACATTTTACCAACAGGATAGCAACATCTACAAATTGATCTTCACAAAATAGCAACATGGGGAGACAAATGCCAAATTACACTTAATGTTAATGTAGCCCAGTCTGTAGCATTGACAATAAGATCATTTTTCAGAGACGGTATGCAGGCACAGATGCAGGAGAGAATTCTATTGCAGAACATAGAGCAGCTAGTGCCAAGCCAGCCTCTATCCACTTACGGGTGGACTGCTAGAGACTCTGCAGAGAAGTGTGGAGGATTGAGGAAGGTGTAGTTTCTACAGACTGATTTGCCTTTGAATTGAGTAAAAGACTTCAAGTGATTGCAAAGGCATATTTTTTTTAATAACATACATGGCATATTTTTCTGCAATGGATTTGCACAGAGCAGCCCTGATCCTTCTCTTCTCAGGTCCCCCGCTGGCATGCCTAGCCTCTCCCTCCTGCCAAGTGCTCCCACAGAAAACAGCTTGATTTGAGGGCACCCGAGCAGGCTTATTCCTGAGCCGCTGCTGTGTGTGTGCATTCAAACACAGCCGTGGCTCGGCCCCACCCCCTACCAGGATACACTTTGCCAGTCTGCAAAATTAGCGCCCCTGCTGACACAAAGTTGTGACAGGCCACTGGCCAACCTTGCACTGCACCTTGATAACAGAGGGACAGAGTTATCTACAAGAAACACAGTTGCAGTGCCCTCAGCAGCTCTTAAAAGGAAGTTACCTTGAGTGCTTTACCATAAAGATTGCACCTCAACAAGCTTGCCAGCAGAAGCACTATGGTAGCATATTACTGACCTTTAGACATGGGCCAAAAGACCCACAGTTTGGTTCACAGTAGAACTTTCGAACATCATAAAAGTTCAGAACCAAGTAACGAACCCCACTGAAGTCTATGGGACCTGAACTGCAAAAATCAAAAGTGCCCACTTTGAAGGCTTTTATGCAAGTAATTGGGCATACAAAGGGTATGGGGGTCCGGGTACTGCCCTGGGGGACATGTATCAATAAACACAAATTTTGTAAAAAAAAAACATTTTTAAATGAGCAGTGAATTACTGATGCTAAAAGTGAAACCATCAGGGTTTACTTCCTCTTTAAAGCGGGAGTCCGCCGGGACTCCGCGTTTTTTTTTTTTTTTTAAAAGCCAGCAGCTACAAATACTGCAGCTGCTGACTTTTAAAATAGTGACACTTACCTGTCCAGCGCGCCAGCGATGTCGGCACCCGAAGCCGATCTCCCGATCGTCTCTCGGGTGCTGCCGCCGCCATCTTGGGTATGGGAATCAGGAAGTGGAGCCTTTCGGCTTCATTTCCCAGTTCCCTACTGCGCATGCGCGAGTCGCGCTGCGCAATAAGGACGGTCCCCGCTGCCTCTGGGATCTGTGTGTTTCCCAGCAGGCAGCGGGGGACTTTCGGAAAGGGGCGTAATCTACGCCCCTTTCCGCAGAGAGCTATCCCGGAAGTGGGTGCAGATACCTGTACTGTACAGGTACCTGCACCCCCCTCCCCCCTGAAAGGTGCCAATTGTGGCGCCGGAGGGGGGGAGGGTTCCGATGAGCGGAAGGTCCACTTTAGGGTGGACCTCCGCTTTAAGTTCTACCTTTGATGCTAGTTTTCACACATGCTAACTTAAACATTTACAGCTACAAACAAAAATAGTATAACACTCAGTTCACTGTAGAGGAAAACATGTTAACAAACAAATCAAACTAAGCACAATAAGTAAAAGTACAGAATTAACAAAGCAGAGGAGCACCCACCCTGTTAAACTCATGAATTTATATCTGCCTAGCAGAAAGATGTACATAAACATCAGAGTTAAAATAAAAGAAAAACTACAACGGACATACAAAAAATCTAACATTCAAAATTATAGGTCATTAAAACTTAATTTCAGCACAAAAGCATGCAATAATTCCCATTTGGTATACTAATTTAATACATTTAGTAATATAAAGATGATAATATGCAATGTTGTACTGCAGGAAGTGCATTCAGTTACTATGAGTAACCCGAGAAGCTTGTCACGTACCTATTACTATTGATTATTAATTTGCACTTAACCTTTGAAAGTGTCTTGCTTCTAATTAACTGAAGCGCATTCATTTTTATTTCATTGGTTTACTTATTGAAAAAAGAAGCAATGTATACATACACACTTTCTCTTTGGCTCATTTTAAATTGCATATATAGACAGAAATGAATATGCATGTACATTCCTGTTTTGCTCTGGTCATGACCTCACTGAAGTCAGCAGGAGCATGTCCCAGAGGATAAAATGTGCAAGTGAGAAGACAAGAGAAGCTTAGCCAGGTGTGCATGTGTGTACCAAAATGGCTCATGAATTGGCAGTGAGCCTAACCTAAAAAGGAGACTGTGCAGGCTCAGAGAGGGTGCTCAGGACACAGCCTGGGAAGGGGGGAAGGGAGCCAGATTCATAATGGAAAGAATTCCCCACCACTGCCTTTTGTGACTGAGGGTTCATGCACAGTGGGCTTAAAAAAAAAAACGCTAGGCAAAATGCAAAACCTCTTTAGAATTTACCCTGAATGTATCACTGCTGGCGCTGTTATCCATTTTGGCTTGGACTTTGACCTTGCTCCTACTTCTAAACTCTGCTGCTCAACTTTTTCTAACATGGCCCATCCTGACGTTGGCTCTACCCCATGCAACTGCACATTTAGCTTCCCATCCTGCATACCAGTTTCCTGCGCAGACCTGTGCAGTCCTGGTCCTCAGACCTGGTCCAACAGCAGAGCAATTCCCAAACCCCCCCCAATTTTCCACTGTGTCTGGACCCACTACAGGCATATATGCCACTCTGTTACCTGCTACATACTATCTCCAAATACATGGGGTATTGGGCAAGAGGTGTAAGGGAAGCCCTCTTGTCAACCCCACCCATCAGGACTGATGCACAAGGAACTAGGAAGAGCTGTGGAGAAAATAGGACAGGGGAAACGCCGTACGCCGGGACTGCAGACCAGAATACAGACTTCGGTTGCTGTCGGAGATTTTTTTTTCTACCACTGAGGGTATAAACCCTCAGTGGTATGCTTGCAGGAAACCCACCTTCAGCCTTCTACTATCTCTGCACTTAGAAGCCGTGGGTTCCCTACTCAGTTTCACTCCACCCATGTGGGTGGAGTGGGGAGCTTACTCTAGGGGGGTTAGTATACTTATCTCACGTCATGTGCCTTTTCAGCTGCTAAAATCCCTGATTGATGACCGGGGCAGATATATCGTCTTGCTTTGTAAACTGGCAGGTTTAAACTGTATTATTGCTAACATTTATGTCTCTCCACTCTTCTCGTTTGAAACCCTGACTTGCCTGGCAAGATTTTTAGCATTGCACCCTAACTTACCGGTGTGGGCGCTGGGAGATTATAATAATGTTATGGACAAACGTATAGATAAATTTAAAGCTGGGACCGGAGGTATCCCCCCACTTTGCTAGGTTCCTAGTAGAGATTGGTTTGCGAGATGTGTGGAGGGACATTAACCCTGCGACTCAGTGTTATTCCTGTTACTCAGTATCCTATAAATGCTTATCTAGAATTGATCTATGTTTGGGTAATGACCTGGCACACTCTCTCACCACCTCGGTGGTGTATGCCCCACGCAAAATTTCAGACCATTCTCTTTTATGTGCTCGTATCAACACTATCCCTAGACCTGGGTGCAAGATGTGGAAGGTGAGCCCGTTTTGGCTTGCTCTCTTCCCAGAACCTGATTTGTCTTCGGGGGCCCTTCGGGAGTTCCTGGAGATTAATCGGGGATCTGCAACATCTATGGTGGTATGGGATGCCTTGAAGGCCCATCTGAGAAGACTGATCATTAGACAAATCACCCTCATTAAAACAAATACCAAAGAATGGGAGAACATAGTGATGATGCAGGAGGCTGCCAAGGCGGAGGAAACATATATCTCTGATCCCTGCCCTGCCTCAGAGCGTAAATGGCAGGAGGCACATGTACTCTATAGGCAGGTCTCTGTGTCAGCCACGGAGAATAAATGTTTTTTTCTCCAACAAAAATATTTTAATGAAGGGGAGAATACTGGTAATTTGCTTGCAATGATTACTAGAGCCCAAAATGACAGTGCACACATTGAATGTATACGGAATACAGTAGGAGACGTGATTACAGATCAAAGTCGCATTCCCGAGGTATTTTCTGACTTTTTCAGGGATTTATACGCCTCTAAGACCTATCCCTCGAAGGAGGAACTGGACCAATTTTTGGACCAGTGCTCCCTTCTGTACTTGTCGCAACAGGCCCGGACCGCACTTAACGTCCCAATAACCTTGGAGGAACTTTCCCTGGCAGTGGCGCAGTTGGCGAATAACAAGTCGCCAGGTGCAGATGGCCTACCCACAGAAATATATGGGAAATATGGAGATGTTCTCCTTCCCACTCTGTTGGCCACCCTGAATGATGCCCTCCATGGGGGCGGTTTACCCACCTCCATGAATGAGGCTATCATTGTGGTCATCTCGAAGCCTGATAAAGACCTTCTACAGCCTGACTTATACCGACCCATATCACTTCTCAACACTGACGTGAAAATTTTGGCCAGGGTACTGGCTACTAGACTGTCGGGTGTGGTGGCAGACCTGGTACATCCAGACCAATCCGGGTTTATCCCAACTAGAGCCACGTCACTGAATATCAGACGACTGTTTCTTAATACACAAATCCCAGTTGACAATCCCAACAGTAGAGCTGTACTCTCCCTTGACGCTGCCAAGCGTGGAATGGAAATATTTGTGGGAGGTGCTGCGGCGGTTTGGGCTGGGTGATACATTCATTTCTTGGGTGCAGTTGCTGTGTAGGGCCCCTACGGCCAGAATGAGGATTAATGACACCCTATCTGAGGCATTTCCATTGTTTAGGGGTACGCGGCAGGGGTGCCCATTGTCACCCCTGCTGTTTGCCCTCGCCTTGGAACCTCTGGCGGCTAGAGTGAGGGAGTCGCCTCACATAGTCGGATTGTACCGCGGCTGTCAGGAGTAAAAAATCTCGCTATATGCGGGTGACACACTACTGTACTTAGGTGACACCGCGGGTTCCCTGAGAGCGGTCATGACACTGATTGACCAATTTGGTCAGTTATCTGGTTTTGCCATTAATTGGCACAAGTCCGCTCTCTTGCCATTAGATACTTTATTAGGGCCATTGGCGGCGGATCTCTCACATATACCTGTAGTTACCACTTTCAAATATTTTGGGCATAGTGGTGACGGGAAATCCGGGCGACTATATCACGCTGAATCTTAAACCACTATTGCGCAAATTTCAACAAAAGCTGGCTAGCTGGTGCAAGCTGTCGCTCTTGGTGACCAGGTGAGTAAACCTTACTAAGGTGATTTGGGCCCCACAGCTGCTGTACATCCTGCATAATGCTTCGCTGTGGATACCACAGTATTGGTTCAGGCGCATCAAATCTAATTTTAGAGCCCTTATTTGGAAGGGTGGGGTAGCACGCATAAAACTGACTATCTTACAATACCCTAAGGATCGAGGTGGCATGGCCGTTCCGCACCCACAGCTGTATTACCTTGCGGCCCAATTGCAACACTTCATGGGTTGGGACTTGGAGACAAACAGGGACCCCTCAAAGAGACTGTTACTGGATCAGACTGAAACCTACACAGCCCTATCCCATATGGAAATGGGATTCCATAATGTACTGCCTAGCGCCCCTACTGCTCAACTACTGAGGAAAGTATGGAGAGAAGTCAGGAGTATACTGGCAGTGACGGGTTACATGAGCTATAACCCTATCTGGCGAAATAGACACTACCCAGCCTTGGCTAGGTATCCCAAGCATCCGGTATGGAGGAGAGCAGGAATACGATTTCTGGGTCAGATTTTTCAGGGACCTAGGTTAAAGCCATGCCCTCTCCTGTCATGAAATTTCCGCCCCTTGGGGGTCATTATTTCCAATATATTCAACTAAAGCATGCAGTGGAAGCACAGGGTAGGCAGTCTGACCTTTGCTTGGATGACTCTGCGTTTTTTAAATCTATATTTGTAGAATCAGAGAAAAAAGGGGCTATTTCCAGATTTTATACCCAGCTACTTTCGCACATACAAGCTCCTGACCTTTTGCCATGTAGAGAAAAGTGGGAGATAGATATTGGCCCTATTGATGGCGAACAATGGGAACAGATCCTGGAGGGTCTGTATCTGCGGCTCAGAGGCTGTCTCATTTGTTTATATTGCACCGTGTATACCGCACATCTGAGCAGCTACATAAGTGGGGGAGAAGAGACACTCCCATCTGTCCAAAATGTCAGGCCCGCACGGGGGACCTGATCCACATGTTGTGGAGATGCCCTAAATTAGTAAGGTACTGGAATGCTGTTGTGGCCAAAATTAATAATGTTTTCCAGGTGCAATTGGCAGTGGACCCATTGACGAGCCTCTTGGGTAATCTCGATGAGGGCCTGTATACCCCTTTGGTGTACATCGTGCTCACGAGGCTCCTTTATTTGGCTAGAAAATTGATTGGGCGTGTCTGGCTCTCGGCTAATGTACCTGGGGTTACACAATGGATCCAGCAGGTTAACAACACCCTTGTGAGGGAAAGAAATACTTATCAACACAGGAAGTCGCCCAATAAATTTTATGGTATATGGCAGTGTTGGTTGGGATCGCCAGATGTGGGGCCCCCACAACTGGCACTGGATAGATTGCTAATGGGATGATTGGTTTTGAGTGTGATGCAGTAGAAAGATGATGGAGCACTGAGCGGGATACACCTGATGGTACATATTATGATATAAGCACCTTTCTCAATTATGGGAGTGGCTATTTGACTAGAGAGAGCATTTTTTTGTATTAGTTTACTTCATGTTATAAGTTTGGGGTTTGTCTAAATTTTGTTTTACCCCATTTATGGTACCTCTTTCCCTTTTTTCTTTTTCTCATTTTCCACCTATTTTGTGACTGGTTCGAGTTTCCTTATGAACTGGATATGCATATTGTCATGTTCGCTTTCCCCCTGGATAGGGGAACAGCGGGGATGAAGGGTCCCTTGCAGGGATTCACAATTTATGGGGTGGAGGTTAATGGTCACACATTGTTAAAATCTCTGTAATCTACTAGAAATGTAACAAATATTACTGATCATTGACTGTATATCTCTGTACTTTGTGTGGTACCTAAAGTTAACTTCAATAAAACTTTTGTTGATTAAAAAAAAAAAAGATTTTCAACAGATTTCTTTGAGTGCAAAGATTCCACATGGAATCATCCTGGTCAGTCATTGCTTCCCCTACCTAGGATATTTTTTGGCCTCTGAGGATGGCTTATTACACGTCATCATTTTTCAGGTGTATCAAAACTATCTGTGTTTTGCTAAGGGCACACAACTTTTTTTTAACACAGCATCCTTTTGGCCTGTCCATTGCACGTCAGCCAATGTCTGATTGACCTGAAGATCTTACAGAGTATTGTGTGGATCCTAAATCTCTAGAAATCTCTGCTGGAAAAAAAATCTCATTGACTTGAGTATCAGGGCCTACTCTTAAGCCCCGTACCAAATTTTCCTTCAACAGAACAAACTCCAGAATCTCCACTCACATGCTTAGAGTGTCCAGGAGCGAACCAACGCTTGGCTTCTGCATGAGGGTTCAGGGCTTGATGATCTGCTTTGGGGCTGCGTCATATGCTCAATAGCTATCCAGACCAAGAGAATTCAACATTCTGCTAGTGTTGGACAGATTCAGTCTCTGGACCACTGCATCTGCCTGACCCCAAGGGTGAATCGTAAGTCCCGGAACTGAAAATGGGTAAATCCCTAATCAGTTTTTCAGGCTGGGGAACTGTTCTCGATCCTCTTAGCAATGGATATGCTTACTGGAAGAAGCTTGTCTCACAATCATTTTTCTAGTCTAGATTTCAGGATAATTCTGGATGACATTGTAAGTATAGCTCCTGGCTTCCAGGTTTAACCACAAACTGGACAGGTTTTCTCATGGTCCTGAGATCCTTGGCCTTTTGCAGTGGATGCCCTTGTGACTCTGTGGGATCAGATGAACCTGATTTATGTATTTCCTCTTTTAAAATACCTTCCATGTCTGCATTATAGGATGGATATGGAGGGCATTCTAGTGATTCTCGCTGCACTGAACAGGCCCAGGTGGACTTATCGGGCTCTTGGCTGACTCTATGGATCCTATTAAATTGTCAGATCTTCTGTCGTAGGGACGGTTTACCACCCTGCTTTTCAGTCACTGGCTTTTATAAATGTTCTACTGTCTATCCTTACTTGCATATTTGTACGGACAGGCTAGGGTAGTATACGGACAGGCTAGGTGTCAGGGCTGGGCTCAGCCCTTCCTTCTCTGAGCTGGCCGCTCAGCTGTTGGCTAATTGCCAGCACCCATCTCTCTCCACAGTTACCCAGCTGTTGATGATATCCTACTTGTCAGTCCTGCCTATTTAAACCATCCAGTCCAGAGGAGCTCTGCATTCACCTTGGTCAACATTACAGAAACCTTCTCCTGTGATCCTGTTCAAGACTTGCTTTGCTGACATACCTTCTGGCTCCAGATCCTGCTGGCTGTTCCACTACATTGATCCCTGACTTCTGGCTTGGATGACTATCTGTTCCAGTTATAAACAGGAACTGATTCTAGACAGCCGCACTCTTGAAAAGTTGCCTTTTAGTTAGAAGCACTAATGCTAGTGAGAAACATCAGCTCTTTTGTCTGCTGTGATTTCCATCTTTGATTTTGATGTGAACTTTTCTAAATAAAAGAAGGGAACTTTTCAAGAGTTTTTTTAGTATGAATGGCCGCGCTTAGGTTTACAAGTGGTTGCTACCACCCTAAAAATATCTACAGCCTCCTCAGTACTGCTGTTGATATGAAAGTGTAATATATAGGAAAAATTAGGGTCTGGGGCACTACCTCCTGCTTTGTAAGATATAATCGACTGAAGGGGGGGGGGGGAGAAAATTTCTTTCTAGCCTTGATTATTCCCCAAATATATATATATATGTGTGTATAACCTATAACAAACAGCCGATTAGGTGAAAAGAAGGACTAGAGTCACGCTCTGTCTCCTATATTCTTTAAAACCACAACTGGAAACATACACCAGGGTATCCCCCAAAATTAGGTATATTCGATTAAATATCCAGCACTATGTGTGAGAGTTTACCCCATATTAGTACCCACCATATACTCTAAAAGGGCTACAAGTGAACACCCTCTATTATGCTCACGCTGCTACATCGAGCTATAACCTCTCACGGTTCCACTTTATATATCCTCAGGACAATCCCCTTTACATTTATGGCTTCCAATGCTTATGATGGGTCCTCAGAGAAAGCAAAAAGCAGCTCCCATGGTGCAGTATTTTTAACCTGAGTGGGGGAGCACGAAAGTCACCGGATCATCCTGACCAAGCACAAAAGTCACCTATACTTGATTCTAATCTACCTCATGGTTCCTGAGAATTTGATATATAGTGACTAAACACACTATTTATATATCTGTAGCCTATGTGGCATATATAAGACTGCTTTTTTGCACATTTTTCACATTTTTTTTTCCATATATATATTTTTTAATATTTTGCAAATTTTGGGGATTTTTTAGCACTTGGCACTTTATGGACATATGTGATATATAGTTATGCACTATCTATGGACTTATAGTGACTCTTGATTATATTTGGATTGTATTCTGGGGTCTTCTTACACATTTTGTGGTCAAAAGAGGAACTACATATTGTTTTTTCACGTATATATATATATATATATATATATATATATATACAATTTATGATATTCAAAACACTCATATTTATATTTTAGTTCACATACTTTTGTATATATTTTTATTATTATTATCGCTGTTTTCTCTCACTCACCTTGGTAAATTCTCAAAGGCTTGATATAGCTTGATGTAGCAGCGTGAGCATACTAGAGGGTGTTCACTTGTAGCCCTTTTAGAGTATATGGTAGGTACCAATACGGGGTAAACTCTCACACATAGTGCTGGATATTTAATTGAATATACCTAATTTTGGGTGAGGGGATACCCTGGTGTATGTTTCCAGTTGTGGTTTTAAAGAATATAGGAGACAGAGCGTGACTCTAGCCCTTCTTTTCACCTAGTAGGCTGTTTGTTATAGGTTATACACACATATATATATATATATATATATATATATATATATATATATATAGATATAGATAGATATATATATATATATATATATATATATATATATATATATATATATATATATATAGATATATATATATATATATATATATATATATATATTGGGGAATAATCGGGGCTAGAGAGAAATTTTCTCCCCCCCCCCCTTTTCAGTCTATTGTATCTTACATAGCAGGAGGTAGCACCCCTAGACCCTAACTTTTCAAGAGTGCGGCTGTCCAGAATCAGTTCCTGTTTATTGCTATTAGTAATTGCCAACACCTAAGGCTTCCAAACTGAGAGAGAGGTTTACTATCTGTTTGTTTTCCTGGAGTAGTGATATCTCCCTCTATCCATTCCAGTTACTGAACTTTGGCTATGTTTTGAATACGTTTGTTCTTTTTACTTTTATTATAAGGAGAAATACAGAAAAAAAGAGGGAAAACACCGCGCTATGATTTGTGAAGAAATGGCCACAACAGCCACAACAGCAGCCAACACCAAAAACAAACAAAGTTCAACAGGTAAAATAATAAAAACAGTGTAGCGCTTCAATAATAATAAATGTGATGAACATAAATTGTAAAAATAATAATATAATAGAAATCGCATAGATATAAATGCCTAGAGATAAAAGTCCAACATTAGGTGCTAGAGATAAAAGTCCAACATTGGGCGCTCATTCCACTATGTAGCTGGCATAGGAGTGACCAAGCCGTCACAGAGAAGGAAAATGGTGTACTAGGCGAAATGTATCCATGTGGGTCTACTTGATTGTAAACATCAGAGAAAAGTAGATAAATACTTCTTACCGGAACAGTTGGACTCACACAGTCATATGACGGTTGAGTCTAGAAGGCTTGAGGTCACAATCTGGGACCAAGGAGTGTGAGGAGAGAGGTCTGTTGAGCTGATAGAAGAGCTCCGGGCGGTTGAAGGCTCAATGATGAATCCTTTCAGATGGAACGTCAAAGTAATCAAGCTCAAACGCAGCCCGTTGTACCAATACTCCAACCTCCCCCGGATGAGGAGGGGGGTGTTGTGAAGTTTTAAACCAAAAAAATGGAGAAAAAGAAAGAAAGGCTCCACATGGTGCGGGTCAAACGATATAAAAAATGTTGGTTTATTGAAGTCAAAAGATAATTAATGACTTGGTGATCACATAAAAAACAAAATAAAATTAAAAGCAATGTGGGGTGCCAACAGCTCGCCCGACGCGTTTCGACATATGTGTCTTCAACTGGGGCATGTCACATGCCCCAGTTGAAGACACATATGTCGAAACGCGTCGGGCGAGCTGTTGGCACCCCACATTGCTTTTAATTTTATTTTGTTTTTTATGTGATCACCAAGTCATTAATTATCTTTTGACTTCAATAAACCAACATTTTTTATATCGTTTGACCCGCACCATGTGGAGCCTTTCTTTCTTTTTCTCCATTTTTTTGGTTTAAAACTTCACAACACCCCCCTCCTCATCCGGGGGAGGTTGGAGTATTGGTACAACGGGCTGCGTTTGAGCTTGATTACTTTGACGTTCCATCTGAAAGGATTCATCATTGAGCCTTCAACCGCCCGGAGCTCTTCTATCAGCTCAACAGACCTCTCTCCTCACACTCCTTGGTCCCAGATTGTGACCTCAAGCCTTCTAGACTCAACCGTCATATGACTGTGTGAGTCCAACTGTTCCGGTAAGAAGTATTTATCTACTTTTCTCTGATGTTTACAATCAAGTAGACCCACATGGATACATTTCGCCTAGTACACCATTTTCCTTCTCTGTGACGGCTTGGTCACTCCTATGCCAGCTACATAGTGGAATGAGCGCCCAATGTTGGACTTTTATCTCTAGCACCTAATGTTGGACTTTTATCTCTAGGCATTTATATCTATGCGATTTCTATTATATTATTATTTTTACAATTTATGTTCATCACATTTATTATTATTGAAGCGCTACACTGTTTTTATTATTTTACTTTTATTATAAAACAAGTGTGATTTAACTGTACTTCTGACTCAGCCTGATTTCATAGTTTCTGATACTAGGGTGGTAAACGGACAGTATAGAGTAGTACATAGACAGGCTAGCCTAGGAAGGGGAGAGAGGAAGAGTGAGAGAGAGAGAGAGATAGAGGGAAGGAGGGAGGGGGAGAGAGGGAGAGGGACAGGGAGAGAGAGAGAGAGAGAGAAGAAAAAGAGGGGGTGGGGGGAAAGAAGGTGCATAGCACACAGGGGTGGGAATAGAGAGGGGGGTTGTTCTGGGGATGGACATCTCACTCACCAATGTATCTCCCCCATTTAGTCTGATGTCCCTCAGGGATGTGGCAGCTACTGTTTGAAAAATGCCGCTCATCTGTTCACAGAACTAATCTCACAGCACACAGCAAGTGCATGGCATGCAAGTGGCTGGAGTGTGTGCAGGGTTGGGCAAGCACAAATGGGAGGTAGGGTATTGGATTGGAAAAATTAGATTTTTTTCTACTTTACTCTAAAATCCCTTTTCTCTGAAGTTCATTGACAGACACAGTACTTTCAGTTTTGAGTTTAGGGTTATATTGCCACCTTCAGGAGTAGGACTAGGCAGAAGATTAAAAAAACAAGCACAGCACCGCCTAGGGGCGGTCCTTACTGGCAGTAACCCCCCAATCTGCTCCCAGCAGCTCAGTTCATCATAAAGCAGTACTAACATAAACAGAAGGGATGGATGCTGTGTCCGTCAATGAACTTCAGAGAAAGGGATTTTACGGTAAGTAGAAAAAAAATGTCTTTCGTTTATTGACGGACACAGCACTTTCAGTCTTGACCTTAGGGACGTCCCAAAGCAGTTCCACAACGAAGGGTGGGAACACAGAAAAACAAACTCCAAACACAACAAAAGAACTCCCCCCCTAAGAGGAGCCTCAATCTCAGACGGCCACTTGCAATAAACATTGCAAAAACTTTGAAACGTGCTTCTGAAGATGCGCCAACATCCACCTTGTAAGACTTGGTGAAAGTGTGTACCGACAACCAGGTAGCTGCCTTACACACTTGAGAAATGGACGCTTGATGCCAGAAGCCCAGGAAGCACTAACCTCCCTGGTAGAATGCGCAGTGATGGGAAAGGGAGGCATCCGCTTACTTATGGCATAAGCCTGGACAACAATCTGTCTGATCCAATGAGAAATAGTGCCCAACAAAGCTGCCAGGCCCTTCCTTGGACCAGTGACAGAGACAAACGGTGAATTCGACCTACAAAAAGGAGCCGTAACAGATAGATACACCCAGAGAGCCCGAACCACCTCCAAAGAACGTAAGGCGATCTCCTTGGGGTAAGACGGTCAAGGACACAAGGAAGGAAGCACAATGTCCTCATTTAGATGAAAGGCAGACACCACCTTATAAAGAAATGAGGGCTATGGAAGCAGCACCGCCTTATCCTTGTGGAGAATCAAATAGGGAGACTGACAAGGCCGCCAGCTCAGAAACTCGCCTCCCAGACATAATAGCCACTAGAAAGACAATTTTCTGAGAGAGTAAGTAAGGGTATCTCTCTAATGTTTATGAATGGTGGTTTCTGAAGTACCGAGAGCACCAGACGGGGGCAGCGGCGGGCGTACCGGGGGGAGCCACATGGCGAACCCCCTGAATAAATATGCGCACCGAGTAAGCCTCCAATGGCCGCTGAGAAGAGATAGCCAGAGCCGATATCTGCCCCTTGATGGTGCTCAAAGCAAGCTTCAGATCGACACCACACTGCAGGAACACCAGGATCCTAGATACCGAATAGGAACGCGGATGCCACCCCACAGCCTCACACAAAGAGATGTAAGCCTTCCAGGTGTGATGATAAATCTTCCGATAAGTGTCAGTCCTCGGTCCCTCAGCACCTGGCTTTCAACAGCCATGCCATTAAAGCCAGAGACAATAAAGCAGGGTGCAATATCGGACCCTGGGACAGAAGATCCTCCCGCACCGGCAGCCTCCAGGAAACGTCCGCCACCATCCGTACTACGTTGGCGTACCAAGGCTGGCAAGGCCAGTCTGGGGCGACTAGAATTACCGGAATCCCCTGGGCCTCTACCCTGTGCAGCAGACAAGGAAGGAAGGAATAAATGAGTTGATCATGCTCCCATGGAGCCACCAGCGCATCTGACGCCTCCACCAAGGGATCACTTGTTCTGGCCACAAATCTCTACACCTTCTGATTGAGACGAGAGGCAAGAAAAACCACGTCCGATGTGCCCCATAGCAGACAAATGAGATGAAATATTTCCGGATGCAGTGATCGCTCCCCATGATCCAGCAACTGACTGCTGAGGTAATCTGCTTACCAGTTTTCTACACCCAGAATATAAATGGCTGACAGAGCCAGCACGTGACGCTCTGCCCACTGCAGAATGTGAGAGATCTCCAGCGCCGCTGCTGAGCTCCTCGCCCCCCCCCCCCCGATGATTGACATAAGCCACCGCCGTGGCATTGTCCGACTGGATCCTGACCGGTCGACCCTGCATCCGCTGCAACCACGTGGAGAGGCACAGCCTGATCGCCCGCAGCTCCAGAACATTGATCAACAGGTGGGATTCTTCCTGCGTCCAGTGGCCCTGGGCCGAATGGAGGTCAAAAATTCCCCCCCAGCCAGTTAGGCTGGCATCTGATCGTGATCCAATGGAGAGAAAGAAATGACTTACCGGACCAAAGGGCCAGGGACCTTAGCCACCAAATAAGCGAAGCCTTGGTTAGATGGCCCACCCAGATTCGACAATCCAGAGATGTCAGAGATTTGTCCCATTTGGATAAGATCTCCCTCTGCAAGACCCAAGTGTGACATTAAGCATACAGAACCATCGCGAAGGTGGCTACCATGAGGTCCAGAATTCACATGCAAAAACGCAACGACGACCACGTGCTGGACATCACCACGGAATGAACAGTGTGCAACTTGCTTGATGGAAGAAAGACCCTCACTCTTGAAGAGTCCGGAATCAACCCCAAGTACTCCAGGCATTGGTGCCTGGACACCCAGCCGGACTCTTGTAAGGTCTGCATGGTGATCGCCACATCCTCTTTCAGTTCTGAGGCTGAAGCCGCTCTCAGGAGATCGTCCAGGTAGCCCACGATCGCAATCCCTCGCTGTCTCAAATGCCAGAAGTCGCCTGTGAGTGGAAAAACAGGAGGCCCTGCTTACGACGGGACTCCTTACCCTTTCTGGACTGTGGGAGAGAAGTACTCTTCCCTCCAGTGATGTCCTTAATAATGTCATCCAGAGAGGTGCCAAATAGTCTCCCACCCGGGAAAGTCAACTCTGCCAAGGCTTTCTTAGATGTCTGGTCCGCCGACCAACACTTGAGCCAAATCAGCCGACGTAGAACTACGGCCATCACAGAAACCCTTGAAAGTAACGGGGCCTCATCAGAGACATACTTAAGTCCTTGCACCAACTAGACTGCCAGTTCCATACAGACTGGGGAAGCTTGCTCATTACTCAACTCGCAGTGTAATAACTTAGCATATTCAGTAAGTGGCTGACACCAGAGCCTAGGCTAGCACCAGAGGAAGAGCCAACCCCGCCACCGTAAACATAGACTGAGCAACCGCCTCGGCCCTTCTGTCGGTAGGATCCTTGAAAGAAGGGGACCCCTCCCCCGGAATCATGGTCATCTTATTTTTTTTTTTAATTCTTTATTTTTGAAGTTATCCAAAATTTACAAACAGCTATAAAACATATATAAACCATTCCACATAATAATACATACAGCATCAGTGCTTATAAAGGTTATCCTCCTTTACCCTCCTTCCCCCCCCCCCCCCTCCCCTCTCTCACTCGATCCTACTCCATGGGATTGCTTTTGATTAACCTTCCACCATCTTCAAATAATTTTCAGTTTTACCAAATAATACCCAGAGATGCCATTTATTCTGGTACCTCTCCTCCATATTATCCAGTTTATACATTGACTCTTCAATAATTCGTATCCTTTCTAGTCTTTCTGCCCATTCCCTCATTGAGGGGGGATCCGATCTTTTCCATCTTAGCGGTATCAGTGCTTTAGCAGCATTTAATAAACAGGGGATCAAGGAATTCCCATACTCCCTCTCCCCTTTTTCTATATCATGAAATAAACATACCCATGGATCCCTCCTGATCCTTTCCCCAGTTATTTCAAAAATAGTTTCAATTACTTTACCCCAGAATGTCTGTATCTTGGGGCAAAGCCACCATATATGAGCAAATGAGCCCTCCCCCAAGCAGCCTCTCCAGCATGCCCGGGGGGTCGCACTACATATTTTGTTTCCTTGTTGTGGGGTTATGTACCATCTTGTAAAAAGTTTGTATGACATCTCTCGTGTTTGTGAGTCTACGGCAACCGAGTAGGTACGTCTAATTATCTTATTTCTATGATAATCGTTACTTAAGGACCCGATTTCACTTTCCCATTTTTCTAGACAGGGGGGGTAATTTTGCTCTATTCTTTCTATTAGGATTTTATAAAGTTTTGAGATCCTTTTTTCGAGGCACTGACGGTTCACTAATAGCTTCTCCAGTGGTCTAAGTTGTTCCTTACCCCGTAGTGGCTGTGGTAGAGACTGAATAAAATAATATAATTGATGATATCTCCATTTATCTAATGGTTTGTGACCCCATTTCCCTATAATTTCCTCGTATGTGCACATCCTATTTCCTTCCATCACCTCCTGTAATTTAATGTTATTTTTCTTAACCCATCTACTATAATATAAGTATTCCTCTTGCCCTGGGATAAAAAATTTAGTGTCCAATAGTGGCATTAGTGGTGAGTTATGTCCCCAGTTATGTCTCTTATTTATTGTGTCCCATATCTGAAGTAAATTTTTTGTCAGTGTGTTTGTGCTATGGCCTAATTCTCTATGTTTTGCAGGTATCCATACTATTTCCCCTAATTCCCTACTGCTTAACTTAATTTCTAATTCAACCCAATCCTTTCCCTTTTTATTGTGTATCCAATCCGGGATTCGTGAAATTGCTATGGCCTCATAATACTTTTTAAAATCCGGCATTGCCAACCCTCCCCTGTCTTTACTTCTTATCAGGGTGTTCAGTGCCACCCTCGCCGCTTTTTTTTTCCATATAAACCTATTAATCAAAGTTTTTAGTTTATTTAAATAAGCCTGTGGTAACACTATTGGGATCATTTGGCACGTATAGGTGAAGATTGGTAAAATAAACATTTTGACTACGTTTATTCTACCTGTCCATGATAGAGCTTTATATTGACACCTTTCCAAATGTTGTTTAATTTTATTTAGTATGGGCATATAGTTGGCCTCAAACAGATCACTCATCTTTGCTGTCAACCTTATTCCCAAATAGGCCAATTCCCTCCCACACCATCTAAAGGGAAATTTAGATTGGAGGATGTTTTGCTCTATTATTGGCGTATTTAAATTCAAAATTTCCGATTTAGATATATTAACCTTGAAATTAGAGACCTTCCCATATTTTAATAATTCTTCCATTATTGCTGGTATAGAAGCCCCAGGGTTAGAAACATAGAGCAAAAGATCGTCCGCAAACGCAGCGACCTTGAACTCCCTCTCGGCCGCCAATATCCCATGAATGTTCCGATTTTTTCTAATGGCCATCAGCAGGGGTTCAAGCGACAATATAAATAATAATGGGGATAGCGGGCAGCCCTGTCTTGTCCCATTGAGCAACTCAAGGGGGCGAGACAGGGCTCCGTTTATTCTTATTTTTGCTTTCGGGTGGGTGTATAGGGCTTCTATCCAGCCCCTCATCCTCTCCCCTAATCCATACCTTTCCAGCACTTCAAACAGGAACCCCCACCCCACTCTGTCAAATGCCTTTTCCGCATCTATTGACATGAGTACCGTGGGGGCCCCCCGTCTTACCGCTTCTTGGCATAACATGATGGTCTTTAGTGTGTTATCCCGACCCTCCCTCCCTTCAATAAATTCAACCTGATCCCGCAGGATCCACTCCGACACGTGCGGTCCTAATCTTTCAGCAATAATTTTTGCAAACAGTTTGATGTCTGAGTTTAGCAAGGAAATTGGCCTATAGCTCTCCACTGCCGTTGGGTCCTTTCCCTCTTTGAGGATCAGGACCACATGCGTCAAAAGTGTTTCCTCGCGGAATTCTCCGCCCTTCCCTACTGCGTTAAAATAATCGCATAGTTTTGGGACTAGCTGTTTTTGGAATTGCTTATAGTATGAGATCGGGAAACCATCGGGCCCCGGGCAGCCTCCCTTAGCTGTATTTTTAATCGCCCTCTCAACTTCCCCTCTTGATATTGGGGCTTCTAGTGCATCCATTTCTATTTGCTTGGCCCTGGGGATATCTATCTGATTTAAATAATCTTTTATTTCCTCCCCTACTCGATTCTCTACCTTATCCTGTCGCCCGATGTTATAAAGGCCCCTATAATATGAAAAAAATGTATTCATAATATCATCTGGCATATTTTGTATGTCCCCCTCAGCGTTTCTTACTTTTGGGATAAAAGTTCTATTTTTCTTTTCCTTCACTCTCCTCGCCAACCATTTACCTGATTTATTCCCCCATTGGTACCTTTCTCTTCCCAGAATATGGTAGGCCGTTCTTCTATCCTGCTCCAAGCACTCATCTAGCTCTCGCTTTTTAGTTATTAAATCTTGGGTGTCCCGAAGCCCCCATGGTCTCCCCATCTGTTCCAATCTCTGAATTTCCTCATATAATAGGGTTTTCCTCCTCTCCCTCTCTCTCTTTTTCCCTGCGCCAATCCCTATTAGTACCCCTCTTATAACTGCCTTATGCGCTTCCCATAATACAGGGCTAGAGGTTTCCGGTGTGTCGTTCAGATTAAAAAATTGTGTAATCTCATGCTCGATCCTGTCTACTGTATCTTTATCCTGTAATAGGGATTCATTCAATCTCCAATTTATCCCCGGTCCCAGATCCCCCCCGATCTCCAGCTGGATCAGCACAGGTGCATGATCTGAAACTGTTCTTATCTTTATTTCAGCCTTCTTAAGTACCCTTAAAAGTGAATGTTCCAGAAAAATATAATCTATTCGGGAAAAAGAACCATGGACCGAGGAAAAACATGTATAATCCCTATCTTTTGGATGCAGTGTTCTCCAGGTATCGTATAGTTGACATGCCGTTAACGCCCTTAAGAGCATTTTCTGTTTGTGCTCAGATATCCTAGGGCCCGCCCCTGTAGTATCTATTTTAGGGTTCATACTCCAGTTGAAATCCCCCGCCAGGATTAATTTCCCTTCTTTAAAATCTTCTATTTTATTTAATACTTTCTTCAGGAATCTATCCGCATTCTTGTTTGGGGCATAGATATTGACAATTGTACATTTAACATTCAACAGCCTGCCTTTTAGGCACAGGTAACGACCCTCCGGATCCACTAGACGTTCTTCTAGGTTAAACCTCATTGTGCTACTAAACCCTATCGCAACCCCTCTCGCGTAAGGGGATGGGGAATCCCCATAAAACCACACCGGAAAATTAGCCGAATTCAATCTAACCCCAGAAGTGCATGTTATATGCGTCTCTTGAAGGCATACTATATTAGCTTCCATGTACTGCAGTTCGTCATTTATCCTATATCTTTTCCTTTTTGAATTTAACCCCCTTACATTATAAGTGATAACATTAAGGACTACCATAGCTCTCTACACGGGGTAATACCCCCTCTTTCTTCTGCCTTTCCCTTTTTTTTTTTTCTTTCTTTCTTTCCCTTCTACTTCGCTTTCCATTTTCCTTTCCTTCTTGAAGCGCCTAGTGGATCCAGTGGTACCTGTCCCCCTTAACCCCATGGGAGGACCGAGTGAGAGCCCCAAAAAGCCACCCAAACCCCCCTCCCACCCTCTCCCTCCCTCCCCCCCTATCCCTTCCCTACCTCCCCCTTGTCCTATAACGGAACGTCTTATGAGACTGGGTAGGACACCCCCCTTCCCGTTAAGCCCATGGCACTGGTGGGCCGATATTTGTGTTCGCCGCACCCCCATAGTATCCGAGGGCTCGTACCCTTATCCGCCCTCCCTCCCCCTCCTCCCGCACTCCTCAGCTCTCAGCGCTGCCCATACCCTCAGCTCATTTCCAGTATTCTACTTTCATCTCCTACTGCTCGGCCCATCCTGCCATTTCCTCCCCTGGGTGCTATTCCCCTGACCCCCTAATACATCCTCCCAGCCCCATTCAATCTTTGGGGCAGGGTGTATACCTAACTGGTCACAAAAATCTGGGAGGTCTTCTGGGAAGCGTAGAACTGCAGATCGTCCCTCTTTCTTCCCTATGAGACATGCTGGGAATCCCCATTGATATGGGATATCCGCCGCTCTCAATAATTCCGTGAGTGGTTTTAAACATCTTCTTCTTCCCAATGTCTCCCCCGCTAAGTCAGAATAGATCTGCAGTTCCGTGCCCTCATGGACCACCCCAGACTGCATTCTCACTCTTCTCATTACCTGCATTTTTTCTGCTAGATTGTGAAATCGCACTATAACGTCTCGCGGTACTTCTGATCTGATCCCCCGGGGGCGTGTCATTCTATGTATTCTATCAATTTTCAATGGGGCTGTAGCTTCCTTATCCACTAGAGGGCCAAAAATCTGTTGAGCTATCTCTCCCAGGGCGGAACCGCTATGTGACTCCGGGAGACCCTTTATCCGTATATTCTTCCTCCTACTTCTATTTTCTTGATCCTCCAACTTATATCTAATTGATCTATTTGACCTACGGAGGGCTGTTATCTGTTTTACAATTCCGTCTATCTTACGCTCTTGGTTCTCAACTCTATTTTCTATCTCCTCCACTCTCCCTAAAACCAAGCCTATATCGCTTCTTATTGTTGCGATATCCGCCCTTAGAGAGACCTCCATTCTCGAGAACATCTCAGAGAGCATCTCCCTAATTTGTGGGGACTGGGGGATTTCTTTATGACTATCCGAGACCATTTCTTCTGCCTCTCTGTTACCCATCCCCACCGTTCCCTGGGGATTATTTTGGACTACTCCTTCATTTTGTGGGTTTACTCCGCTTTTTTTTTTAACCTCACTTAACTTTATGGTAGGGTTTTTTACCCCCCTACCCTCTTCCCCCTTCTGTCTATTTGGGCCCGAGCGGGATGGTTTTTCTATTCTAGGGCTACCGATCTCTTCATCCTCTCTGATACTAGAATTTGCAGCCATGTATTTTTGGATTCCAACCGGGCTTGCCGCCGGGGTGATCGTCTTATTTGCCTTACCTGCCTTTCCCTTCATTTTGGCCAGACCCAGGTCCACCTCTCACTATCTATCGATCGCCAAGTTATTCTCTTTACTGTTTTCCCCCTCTTCCTTCTTTCCCTCCCCCCTATCTCCACCCTGATCTAGTATACCTAATATACCTCTCTCCCAGGCCTTGAGAGATATCCCAGGGGGCTAATACCACCCTCAATGATGAACAATTAAATCAGAGATATCAAGAGCAGAGAAAAAAAAAAAAAAAAAAAAAAAAAAAACATAGGGGAAAAAAAGAAAAAAAAACAGAAAGGATGGAAGCTAGTTCAAATGCTTTCCACATCGCAGGTAGGTCATCTGTCCAAGCTCATACCGTATATCTCCTTGAGTTACCTAAAGCGACCCAAACTAGGCAGTGGAGAGATATTAACATTAATATTATTATAGCTGTTATAATAAGTACATCTATACTGGTAGTAAGTTATCCCACCCAAAAATTGAAAAGCAGGGAATGGTATCGAATAACTTCAAACCTTTAACTGTTGACTGGGAAGGTACAAAACCGACCCACTACAGTAAAAGATTTTAAATGCCCTTTCCAGCTTTTCCCGCCAGAAAGATTCTAACATCAGATATTAAACATCAAGATGCATCCAATGGCTACTGTTCAGTACAATCTTCCCCCTTTTGGTTATGTACGTATCTGTTCAGCTATTCTTTATGTTTCAGGAAGAAAAAAGGGGGGGGTTTTAGCAAATAGAGCAGGTTCAGCAGCAAGCAAATTATAACTTTTCCTCTTCTTATCTCTTATCTCTTCCCCCTCTCCAAGTACTCTTAGAGCCTAATTAATGCAGGTTTGGAGTGTGCAGGGGAATACTGTCCTTCGGGGGTCCACGTTCAAAAACAGCCTTCTTGTTCCATAAAGGAGGGGGGGGGGGGTAGAATCAAATAAGCCAAAGCTATAACCAGGGGGGTATCTCCCTGTCTGGTATGCTGTCCATATATCTCATATGTTTTTTAAACCGCTACTCCACAGCTCCAGCAGAAGTTGCGGAGCATAATACCAGTCACTGTTGATTTTCATTCAGGGATTATTGCTATTACTTCAACACTGAATAGGTGTAGAACGGTCCATAATCTCCCCACTGTTTACTATGAGGGGGCCCGCAGCACATATACGATCTCAGAGCTTCACCAATATAACAAGTTCCTCAATATCACCAAGCAAAGATATTGTACAGCTGTCTTAGCCCTCACAGGCTGATACGCTTACCACCTCCCTGGTGCAGCCCTGAGGAGTTAGTCCCGGCGTCCCGGCATCAGCATTGACCTCCTAAGGCTCTCTTTCATCCCAGAGCAGCTTGGTGTAGCGAGGGTCAGCGAGGGTGTTAAAGCACGGAGAATCAGCCAGCCTATGCAGAGTTAGCAGCGGACGGTGAGCGGTGGGATCCTACCCGGTCATCTTGGTATGGCCCCAGCATCTGTGCCTGCTTCCCGGTCCGGTCCGCTCGTTTTCTCCGTCCAGATGGTATCCCTTCCAGAGACCGTATCGCCGATGTCAGCGGTCCGGTCCGTTCGTGCGGTCTGAGAGGCTGAAGAGTACGCCGCGCTCCATGCGGCGTGAGGTGAAGGGTAGCGAGGGAGAGCAGGGGGGACACGGAGGAACGAGCTCCACGGCCACGCCCCCTACGTCATGACGCTGCCCGTCCGCAGGGATCCGTATTTATGACCTTAACCCATTCTTCAGGATCATGGTCATCTTATTTAACCTGGACACCGTAGGGTCCACGACCTGAGGCGATGCCCATTTCTTCAAGAAACTCTTCTCAAAGGGGTTAAGCACCGCAAACCGCCTCGGAACTGAAAAAGAGCACTGCGGGCGTTCCCAATCCTTATAAATAAACTTATCAAAATAAGTGTGTGTCAGAAACCATGAAACAAACTGAGACAGAAGTACAATCAAATCACACTTGTTTATTAATAAAAATAAAAGGTAAATAGAAAAAAGCATAGTCAAGCATAGCCAGAGTCCAGTAGCCAGATACGGTAGTCAGTCAGTCCAAAGTTCATTAACCAGATGGGGTAATCAGCCATGCCAGAAGTCAGGGATCCAAGGAGAGCAACTGCAAGCAGGATAAGAAGCCAGGAGGGATGTCAGCAAGCCAGTCTTGAAATAAACAGCAGGAGATGGTTCCTTGTAATGTGACCAACGTGAAGGCAAATGAAAAAGTGAGCAGGAAGGCTTTAAATAAGCAGGTCAGACAAGCATCATCGGGAACAGCTGGTAAAGTGGAAAGAGAAGAGAGCTGGCAATTAGCCGACAGCTGAGCGGCCAGCCCAGAGGAGGAAGGGCTAAGCCAGCCCTGACAGCGTGACAGGAGTCATTTTTGGGCACAGAGCGACTATGAAAATTTATCTTTGATTACTTAAAATGGGACAGTAATATTTATCCACAATATCTCCCAGGATATATGTAAAGACTATTCTTGTTTTTTTTTTATTCTGAACTCAACATGTTAATTGTACAGAGGCCAATGTGATCAGCTCTTTCAATGTAGGAGATGGGCCGGCTCCTAGTGGAGCTCCTCCTGTTGTGAGAATGTCCTGTGTTTAAACTTATGATAATGAGTCATCTACTGTGTGAAGCTTGGTGACAAGTCTGACCTGTAGTGAAATCCTGATTTATCATAACCATGATCAGGCTGATTAGTTAATAAGCTCATATTAATTAGGTTTCTGGTCACAGGTGTATGTTCAGAGTAATATGACCAGGAGGTATACACCTCCTCTTTTACTGTATATAATACTTGTATTCCTTTCAATAAGAGTTCATTCCTGTTTGACCCTCAAGGCAGAGCCTCGTCTCGTACTTGGGGGGGAAGAATTATTCATATGGGTTTCTTGTTCGGCTGATCGGAGTGTTTGGTAGCTGCCTTGGTGTTCAGGAAGGGAATGTCCTAAACAACTTTAACCCCTTTCATACTCGGTGTGTAGGTATAATAAGCCAGGCAATGAAACACCTTAGCAGTGCGGACCAGGTTGTGAGACCCAAAAGGGGCCAACACCTCTGCAGATGCCCCAGCTGTATCCTCAATTTTCAAAGTATCTCGCACCGCAGTGATAAGTGCCCCCACCAGCGCCTTCTCATGTGCCATAACGGATGTGGAAGATTCCTCCTCACTGTCCAGACAGGGGCCGCCCTCTACAGTGGGGCCGAGTCTGGATCAGAGTCCTCCCCGGAAGATGGAGGAGGAAGGGGGGCTTTTTTTTACCCCTCTTACGCCCACACAGCACTTCCACCCTGGAAATGAATGACTCCAGGACCGCCGACAAAGCATCCAGGGGCGCCGCAGACCCAGAAGAGCCAGATGCCATCACAGGGGTGTCTGGGGGGAGGCACCTGCTTCGGACTCCATGCCTGCCCCACGCTCGGCTGTCACTACCCGGGACCTAAGGCAAGCGAGATAGACAACCAACCTCCTAGCTGCCACAGACTGAGGGGCCCCCCAGAAGGACCCTGACTGAGGAGCCGTGCTGTGCTGTCCGTCCTGCGGAAGAAACGCTAAGCCACGAGGAGATCCGTGTGCCTCTCATGCTCTTCTTGGCTTCAATTGCCAATCCAGCGCTAGAGGCACAACCGAATACCTCTCACACGGCTACAAGGAAATGGCCGCTGGCCACCCCAGGCACAAATGAGACATCAGGAAAATGGCTGCCGCGCTCCAAGAAAATGGCCGTGGCTTCAACAAATGGCTGCGGCTCTGAAAAAATGGCCGTGGCAACCACCCCCACATTAATGGCGGCCCAGCATGTGGACAAAAATGCCAGCTATCCCCCCTGCACCAGGACACCCGGAGACCACCTGGAAGAGAACCCACTTAGGCAGGTAGGTGCCTCACACCATCCCAGCCCCCAGGAAACGGCCGCTCCCCCGGGAAAGAGAGGGGGGAGAGGGGGAAGAAAGGCAGAGCATGGAAGCTATCTCCCCAAATCAACCCCCCAGGGAGTACCCAGCTGCTCCACCAGGCCTGGTCGCACTCCACAGACAGATCCACCTCCCACATAGATGGAGTGGCTGTCGGCCATGGCGACACTGTGACCCAGACAGCAGTAGTCTGGTGATATGTGCCCCTGTCGCAGCAGACCCAGCGCGGAGCTAAGGTCCGCGTGTGCTCGGTGGCCAGGCTGGGGAGACTACCAGGATCTATATTATCCAGCCTGTCACCCAGCCTGGCAGTTGATTGCAGATCATTACAGAAAAAAAGAGAATTAAAACAAAATCCAAAGAACCACAGGTCCCAGCAGGGAGCCGGGTCCTTCTCCTACACTAGGCAGAAAAAAACTGAGCTGCTGGGAGCAGAGTGAGGGGTTACTGCCAGTAAGGACCGCCCCTAGGCGGTGCTGTGCTTGTTTTTAATTTTCTGCCTAGTCCTACTACTGAAGGTGGCGATATAACCCTAAGGTGCAAGACTGAAAGTGCTGTGTTTTGCTGTGCATTGATCCGTCAATGAATGAAAGAGAAAGCAGGAGAGTGGGAGGGGGGAGACAGAATACAGCCCGACTCCTGTGCAAGCTGGCTTTACCCACTTTCTCTGTGTCACTATGAGAGGCTGACAGAGGCTATGGATCGCTGGAGCTAGAGAGGTATAGCTGCTCTCCATCTCCACACTGTGTCGGTCATGGTGTCTGGGGGAAAAGACGCGCTACAGCTGCTCACACAGACTCTGCCCTCTGGTCCGCCTGCTCTTGTTCCTCCTCATGCCCAACCCGGCTCATCCTCTGGCTTGTCACCTCTCAATAGAGCTCCAATCTGCTTGGTGTGATAGCAGCGAGTGGTACGGGGTCACTGTCTGCAAGGATTTTACCGCCCCCCCCCCCCCCTCCATCCTGGTGCTCTAGGCGGCTGCCTGTCTCGCCTAATGGTGACGCCGACCCTGCGCAGGCTCTCTTGATTTTATTTCCATCATTTACACTTTCAAGATTGCAGAAAACAAAAAAATGGCGTCTGCAAAGGTTTGGGCACCCTGCAGAGTTAATATCTTGTACTTACCCCTTTGGCAAGTATCACAGCTTGTAAATGCTTTTTGTAGCCAGCCAAGAGTCTTTCAATTCTTGTTTGAGGTATCTTTGCCCATTCTTCCTTACAAAAGTGTTCCAGTTCTTTGAGATTTCTGGGCTGTCTGTCACGCACTGCTCTTTTAAGGTCTATCCATAGATTTTCAATAATGTTGAGGTCAGGAGATTGTGAAGGCCATGGCAAAACCTTCAGTTTACGCCTCTTGATGTAATCCCCTGTGGATTTTGAGGTGTGTTTAGGATCATTATCCATTTGTAGAAGCCATCCTCTCTTTAACTTCAGCTTTTTCACAGATGGCATCAATTTACCATCCAAAATTTGCTGAAATTTTATTGAATCCATTTTTCCTTCTACTCGTGAAATGTTCCCTGTGCCACTGGCTGCAATACAACCCCAAAGCATGATTGATCCACCCCCATGCTTAACAGTTGGACAGAGGTTCTTTTCATTAAATTATGTGCCCTTTCTTCTCTAAACGTACCTTTGCTCATTCTGGCCAAAAAGTTCTATTTTAACCTCATCGGTCCACAGAACTTGTTTCCAAAATGCCTCAGGCTTGTCTATATGTTCATTTGCAAAGTTCAAACGCTGATTTTTGTGGTGAGGACGTAGAAGTGGTTTTCTTCTGATGACTTCCATGAAGACCATATTTGTACAAGTATCTCTATAGTGTACCACAACTCCAGTGTCTGCCAGAACCTTCTGGAGGGATCGTGCAGTCAAACGTGGGTTTTGAATTGCTTTTTTCACAATCCTGCGAGCTGTTCTGTCTGATATTTTTCTTGGTCTTCCAGATCTTGCTTTAACTTCCACTGTTCCTGATGACTGCCATTTCTTAATTACATTCTGAACAGAGGATATTGACATCTGAAAATGCTTTGCTATCTTCTTATAGCCTTCTTCAGCTTTGTGAGCGTCAACTATTTTCAGTTTCAGTTTTCTAGAAAACTGCTTAGAAGAACCCATGGTGCTGATTGTTGGGGCAAGGTCAGATGAGTGTGGCCATTTAAAACCTTTGAGATTGACATCACCTGGTCTTCCCAGATGATGATTGAGAACAATCCATGACACTGGCAGGTCTCAGCTTTGCAAAGGGGGCAGTGCAGGCTATAAATTCTGCAGGGTGCCCAAACTTTTGCAGATGCCATTTTTTTGTTTTCTGTAATTTTGAAAGTATAAATGATGGAAATAAAATCTAACTTTTTCGACATATTATAAGAATGTCTAATCTGTAATTTGATGCCATTTGGAGATTTTTCCATCTTTCCTTGGCTTCGTTATGCACATTTTTACCTGGGGTGCCCAAACTTTCGATCCTCACTGTACCAGCAACCCTACATATCGAAAGGACGTTACTGTTTGAATCATGGTCGCACATGCAGGGAGAGGTACTGCCAATGGGGTCAAGGGCAATAGTCCCGACTTGTCCCAGTTTATTGAGAAACCGGACAACGTGCCAAACAGTTTAATCAGACGCATGGTGGCCGTCAGGGAGCCCTGAGTGTCCTCTAGATATATTAGTGTATCATCTGCATATAATGACACCACATCCGTGCTGGTGTGCCTTCTAAATCCAATAATCTCACGATCAGTTCTCATTCTAGCCGCAAGTGGTTCCAGTGCCAAGGCAAAAAGAAGGGGTGACAAGGGGCACCCCTGCCTTGTGCCCCTAAACAGCGAGAATGATTCGGACAGTTCTGCATTAGCTTAGATTCGGGCCGTCGGTTTGGCGTACAGTAGTTTAACCCAGCTAATAAATAAATGCATTACCTAGCCCCATTCTCTCCATGACCTTCCACAGGTAAGGCCATTCAACACTGTCGAAGGCCTTAGCTGCATCCAACGAGAGAATGGCCTGATTACCGGGATTTTCCACTGGGATTTGTATATTTAGAAATAAACGTCGAATGTTTTGGGCGGTAGATCGTGTGGGTATAAACCCAGATTGATCCCTGTGGATCAATTTTTGTATAACCTGGGACAATCTCATTGCCAATACTCTCGCAAGCGCTTAACATCCGTCGTGAGTAAGGAGATGGGTCTATAGGAGTCAGGGGATGTCACCACTTTGCCTGGTTTCAGAATTACTATTATAACTGCTTCATTCATGGAGTCAGGTAGGGCACCTATCTCTAAGGCATTATTAAATACTTTTAGAAGAGTGGGCAGCAAGATGGCGGCGTATCGCTTATAAACCTTGGATGGAAGTCCATCCGCCCCTAGGGCTTTGTTATCACGGGTTTGTTCCAATGCCAAAGCTAGTTCGTCCTCTGTGATTGGGGCATTTAACATTGCTCCATCCGAGGCAGACAAGCAAGGAAGTTCACAGCCATCAAGGAAGTTTGCTATATCCCCGTCGCTAGGTTGTACCTTAGAGGAGTATAACTCTGCATAAAAGGACCTAAAAATTTGTAAAATCTCGGATGTGTCCGTATGGGCTATCCCCTGCAAGTCACACAAGGAAGAAACCATAGGGGCAGATCCCTGTGCCCTTGCCAGCAGGGCCAGCATATGTCCAGAGGACTCTCCCTCCTCAAAGTGCGTTTGTTGCAAGAAAAACCTCTTATTTTCTGCTAGTTGAAGCGCTAATTGACTAGACAGAGATTGTGCCCCTAGCCAGGCTTTTTTGGTGTCTTCCGAGGGGTTGGCGATATAGGCCGCCTCCGACTCTCTAAGCACTCTGAACACCTCTCCCTCCCATGCTTTAGTGTTTGTTTTTATACCGTTAATGGCTGTGATAAACTGCCCCCTAAGAAATGCCTTAGCCGCATCCCAGACAGTACCCACTGGGGCCGAGTCTATGTTATCTTGTATAAAAAATTTAAGACTGTCTCCTATGGGATCAGGCGATGGAAAGAGTGCAAGCCAGAAAGGATTAAGCTTCCAACTCCTAGGTTTAATGTTAACGGGTAATGTCATCTCAACCCACAGAGAAGAATGGTCAGAAACATGTCTATCCCCATACCCAGAGTCTGCTACCAGTGGGAGTAAGGTGGCGTTCCCCAACCAAGGGTCAATCCTAGACAAGCTCCCAAAAGCAGTAGAGCAGCATGAATACAGTCTGGTTTGGGGGTGAGCTCTCCTCCACACATCCGTCAGGCCAAGCTCAGCAAGTAATGCTGCAAAGGGAGTGTCACCACCTGGCCGGGAGGGTACTAGTGGGGGCACGGGTACCTTATCCCATTTGTAATTTAAATAATTGTTAAAGTCCCCCATTGCCAACAGGGGTACATCAGGGAACTGTGTCATAAACCCAGCAAGGTGCCTGAGGACTTCAGCGGAGTACGGGGGTGGTATATATATATATTGGCGATAATGCAAGTCACATTAGCTACTTTACACAGTAACAAAATGTACCTTCCCCCTGGATCAATAACTTGTTGGGAGCAAGAAAAGTGCGTATCCTGATGGATCAGAATGCTCACTCCCCTGGCGTATGCAGAATATGTAGAGTGGAATTGAGTAGTATATGCTCTAGGGCTAAAACTAGGCATGTAGTCAGGAGTGAAATGGGTCTCCTGTAGGCACACAATTCCAGCCTTCATATCCCTAAGGTGCCCCAGCACTGCCAGTCTTTTTACCGGGCTGCCCAGCCCCCTAACGTTCCATGAGATGAATCTAACTGTCGCCAACATTTGTAGGGAGTACAATTAAGTACAGAAGTAGCATGGACCCCAACATATGTAGACTAAGGCAGGTAAATACTCGTAATTTGAACTTAACAGCTATAAGCGACCTGCGTACAGCAATACCTGAGGCTCCGAAATAGAGTAAATAAGCAGTGAGTCCACTGAGAAGTCGCAGAGGTAGTTTCGGGTGCTTGGGTAGGAAGTCAATGTCCTGTGTGGATCTGAAGGAGAGGGGAAAGAAAAAGGAGAAAAAAAGACCAATCAAAAAATATAAAACTGTAGCAGTGTCATCTACGGAGCCAACAGGGCTCTCAACCGGTAAGAGCAAAATAGAGGTAGCCCCCATCAGGAACTCGGGGGGGGGGGGGGGAAGGCCATGGAAACACCCATAGAAAGTATTTCTAGTTGACAAATAGGGTTTCACATACGCAGATAACATGGAGCACTGGTGGACCGGTAACTGATATAAAGTCCTTCACCCTCCGCCGGGCCTGTGTAAATGTGATTCCAGTTGACTTGTCTCGATCAAGTTTCATTACGATAGAGGAGGTCTTTGCTGTTTTGCAGCCTTGAGTGCGTTGTCTTCTTGGTCTAGCCACTGCGTCGTCACCGCGGGACGGTCAAAAAAGTGCGTCGAGCCAGGGCAGTGACACTGAGTCGGGCTGGGTATAACATGCCATATTGAACATTAAGATCTCGGAGTCTCCATTTGACGTCATTAAATGTTGCTCTCCTCTTTTACTGCACTGCTGAAAAATCCGGAAACAGCGAGATTGTAGAGTTTTCAATTTCCATTTTGTCAGGCAGTCCCCTTGCTTCGGACAGGATTGTGTCCCTGTCTCGGTAGTTAAGTAGTTTAAACAAAAAGGGTCTGGGGTGGTTGCCAGGAGGTAAAGGGCGAGAGGGCACCCTGTGAGCACGTTCCACTGCAAAAAGTGGCAAGAGGGATTCTCTGCCAAACGTGGAGATCAGCCAGTTTTCAATAAAGTCAACTGGATTTTTACCCTCTGCGCGTTCCAGGATTCCCAAGGCGCGTATATTATTTTGCCTCATGCAATTTTTCATTTCATCAAGTCGCACAGCGTGCTGTTCAGTAAGATGTCAATTATACTTTAGGTCTCTCTGCATGGGCACCAGATCATCCTCCACTGTACTCAGCCTGCCTTCAACGGCAGATGTCCTCTCTCTTAGTTTTTGCATATCATGGCAGACAAAAGTGATTTCAGCTTTAACTCCTTTGATATCCTCTGAGAGAGCAGTAATGGATTGATTACATGATGTTACAGCAGTAAATATGTCTCTCAATGTGGGCTCTACATCAGCTGCATTAGGGATGATGATCTGTGTCTCAAGCCCATTATTATCTTTAGGGGTATTCACTGTGCGCCATGCCGCTGACAATCTATCTTCATCCTCCAAGGGGACTGTGTCATCTGCCTCCAGAGAGCTTCCAGGGGTGCCCCTGGATGTGGGCTGGCCAGGGCATCTTTATATGTTTCCCCCCATACAGGAGCTTCTGTGCAGCCTCCTTATAGTGATCCTTGGCTGCACGCCTAGCGCCGACGCCATCTTGGCAGGGGGGTCTGACTGCCCTCTGCCTTAGGTATGGCATCTGGACATGGCAGCTGGTCTCTCGGCGCGCACAGCGGTGGTCCGGAGATCTCCCTGTAATCAGCAGAGCGGATTGGCCCCAAAAGCTCTGTGTGGACAAGTCTGGAAGGATGTTAGCACGGATGGCCAGCGGAGCTCCAGGTACACACGTCCTCCTACATCAGCCGCTAAGCCACGCCCCCCGACCTTGTCCCCATGTTGATGAGGACAAGGGCCTCTTCCAGACAACCCTGCCTGTTGGTTGTTGGGGTCTGGGGCCGGGGGGCTTATCGGAATCCGGGAGCCCCCTTTAACCACTTCACGTCCAGGCCAATTCAGACATTTCTCTCCTGCATGTAAAATTCATAATTTTTTTGCTAGAAAATTACATAGAACCCCCAAACATTATATATGTTTTTTTAGCAAAGACCCTAGAGAATACAATGGCGGTTGTTGCAACTTTTTATCTCGCACGGTATTTGCGCAGCAATTTTTCGAACACGTTTTTTCAGAAAAAAAAACAGTTTCATGCTTAAAAAAAAAACCCAGTAAAGTTAGCCCAATTTTTTTGCATAATGTGATAGATGAAGATACACCGAGTAAATAGATACCCAACATGTCACGCTTCAAAATTGCACGTGCTCGTGGAATGGTGCCAAACTTTGGTATTTAAAAATCCCCATAGGCGACGCTTACTTTTTTTACTGGTTACATGTTTTGCATTACAGAGGAGATCTAGAGCGGTGATACCTCCTCACATGTGTGGTTTTCACACCGTTTTCATATGTGGGCGGGACTTACGTATGCGTTTGCTTCTGTGTACAAGCTCACGGGGACAGGGGCGCTTTAATTTTTTTTTTATTGTTAATTTTACTTTTATTTTTTTAGTTTGACAATTAAAAAAAAAAATTTGATTACTTTTATTCCTATTACAAGGAATGTAAACATCCCTTGTAATAGGAATATTGCGCGATCTGACCTATTTACAGTGAGATATGGGGTCAATAAGACCCCATATCTCACCTCTAGGCTGGGAAGCCTAAAATAAAAAAAAATAAAAAAAACGATCACGGCTTCCCAGCCAAATTGGCGCCGTTATTTTGAATGCAGAGGCCGGGCGTGACGTCATTACATCGTGCCCGGCTTCCGAACGATCATAGAGACTCCGGGGACCATCTGGTCCGCCGAAAATCTCTATGGTATCATCCGGTGGCCGGCGGATCCTGTAACCCACTCACCGATGGAAGCGGTGAGTCGGTAGAAGCACCGGAGGGCGGTGGGAGGGGGGCATCCCCTCCCGCCTCCCGTAAGAACGATCAAGCAGTGGAACAGCCACCAGGATCGTTCTTGTGGTGCAGGGAATCGCTGACTGAAAATGCCGATATCTGAATGATGTCTGTAACCTCAGGCATCATTCAGATATACCCCCGGAAGGTCAAGGATGTCCCTGGACGTACCTTGGGCGGGAAGTGGTTAATAACCCCCTTATTAACCACTTCCCGCCCAAGGTACGTCCAGGGACATCCTTGACTTTCCAGGGGTATATCTGATACCCAGATACCCATAGGGTAGGGGGCCCAGATACCGGCCCCCTACCCTATGTGAATGAGTATGGGGTACAATTTACCCCTACCAATTCACCTGGTGAAAAAAAGTGTAAATAAAAAACAAAACAAGTTTTTAAAATAATTTATTAGACAGCTCCGGTGGTCTTCTCTTCTTCTGTCTTGGGGGGTCTTCTGGCTGGACTCCTCCGCTATTTTCTGCTAGCTCTTTTACTAGTGGAGGAGCCTGACTTTCTTCTTCGTCGTCGCCATCCGGGGGTCTTCTTCCAACTCTGGTCCGCCGGATAGTCCGATCGTGTGTACGCAGCATAAGAAAACAGTATTTTTGTCTTAACTGTAAAATCTTTTTCTTGGTGTACATTATGACACTCAGGACTCTGTTTCTATGATCTATTCCTATTAGGCATGATGGGAGCATTAAAGGTTATACTGGGCTTTGTTTTGCTAGTGTCTAATTCCCCTGAAGCAGCCTGATAATTCAGCTTTTCAGAAAACTATCCCACGTCTTGTAAAGTACTCTAAAGGAAATTTGCAGACAAAAATCATATTATTTTGCAAAGTAACAGGTTCACTTTTAGAACATGCAGAAAAAGAGCAGTAAAACTGCTAAGTATGGTAGGAGCATATTTTAAAATGACTGCTTTAAAAACAATCTTTGACATCAAAATTTTCTTGCTGTTAGGTGGGACTTTACCAGGGCACACAATTTATGTGGATTTAGAGTACCACTAAGTTTTACAATGGCAAGTAAATTGGACTATTGTTATTAAATTGATAAGTGTGTTAGGAAAGAATGTGGACTCCCAGAAAACTTGATATAATATTTATTCATGAGACTACTTAAAGGGCAAGTAAGAACTCAACAGTCAAAATAATAATGGCTGCTGAGTCCTTATTTCATAATTGCATAGCAACAAGACTGAAAATACATTGATTTCAGCCTTTCAAAGATTGTGGGGATATCAACAGAATCTCATCATCAGGGCAGCTGTGGCCGGTTTCTACCAGATCTAAATATTCCTATATGATGCATCAGTAATTGTAACTATGGATTCCATTGATTGTAGGAAAATCGTCCTTCATTTAAATGTTATTTATTTACACTTTTTCCATTCCCTTCAGTATTATCCTTAGTAAAAAAATCAAAATGTACCAAATATGTACAGAGTACTGACCTTCTTGAGTCTATTGATATACAGTATGTTAATTTTATCCCCTTAAAAAAGATTTTAAAAATCCTTGACGGATAATATTCTTATTATATATCTAAATACCACAGAAGATCGAAGATCTTGTATAACAAAAGAAATTCTTTACTATAGTCTAGGGCAGGCATGGCCAAAGTCCGGCCCGCGGGCCAATCGCAGCCCGCGTTCCGGTTTCGGATGGCCCGCCTGGTAATGTTGACATATATATCTTTTGTGGCCCCCAACAAATCCCCGAGCACCGGGGGCCACAAAAGATATGCTGGCTGCCATGGAGGGGGCGGGACGAGTGCCGTGGATACAGGAGTATTTCCTGTTTACACAGCGTCCTGTGGGCTGCATTCATGGCAGTACTCTGGGGGCTGCATTCATGGCAATACTCTGTGGGCTGCATTCATGGCAGTACTCTGGGGGCTGCATTCATGGCAATACTCTGGGGGCTGCATTCATGGCAATACTCTGGGGGGCTGCATTCATGGCAATACTCTGGGGGGCTGCATTCATGGCAATACTCTGGGGGGCTGCATTCATGGCAATACTCTGGGGGGCTGCATTCATGGCAATATGCTGGGGGCTGCATTCATGTGAGTGTGGGGGCTGCATTCATGGCAATACGATGGGGGCTGCATTCATGGCAATACGGTGGGGGCTGCAGATGGGCACTGACCCTTATTTTGCTTCACAGTTCTTTATTTAAAATGTGAGATTTTTTTCCCCTGAGACTTCTTTTTTAAAGTTAAGGTGCGTGGTATAAGCCGATTAAATACCGTATATCCAAATAACACACCTGAGCTCATCTATTCACCACACACAGCACAAAGACAAGAGAATTATTGTTGGGCCGTGTATTAGTGCTCGGACAAACACACTTAGACCGAATTTTAATGGTTTAAAGAATGTCAGACAAAATGGTTGGCCCTCAAACATGTTCACTTCATCAAATCCGGCCCTCTTTGAAAAAAGTTTGGACACCCCTGGTCTAGGATTTCCAATATTGTGTAGCTAAACCTTGATGTCAATCTCAAAAGCTATCTTAAACATACCGAATGTGCAAAAACATAAAAAGTGCGCATTATATTTAATATAACTATTAAAAATAAGATCCCCTTATATGCACATAATACTAGAAGCATCAGACTTATGTATATAAAGTCATGACATCTAAGTTTAATCAGTGATGATGCCCACATGAGCTGCATACGCTTATGAAAGGTATGACTGATGCCTTAAATTTAGCCATAAACATAATTTCTCTTATGCTCAGATGTACCCACTTACTAAATCATGGCATTCAATGTGATCATTATAACTATATATTTGATGTTTTTTTTTTGTTCTTTTGGATATAATATGTCATTTTGTAGATATATATATGTATATTGTATGTTTTTTTTTTTCATAAACATGAAAATTATCTTTCTTCCCCATTTTCAGTTATGAGTCATACAGTGTATATGCTTCTGAATCTGTGGTCCTGAAGAAGCCGGAGTCCTGCAAAACGCATAGACTAGATAAAGCTAATATTGAACCTATATTCTTGGACCATTAAAATGTGTGTACGTATGTGTGAATCAAAAAGAGCGCTATAAGCAGCGAACATAAGTTGGTCAATTCCAAATCAGTGCTAATTAGCGATTCCTTAGACATGCAAGTGTCAACTTTTACTAAGTTGTTATACAGCATTGCACTGCAACCATGATCGATGTATGTGAAAGAAACATTTTTATATGAGATGTGCTCTACCTTCTGTGCATCTATTTTGCAATTAATATTCCTATTTTTTTTTCCTTGTTTTGCTAACGAATGCAGTTATGAATAATTATTACAGTAATGTCTGCTAGTCTGTAAACTAGCATGTATTGAACATTTATGTTACCTATATTTTGTATGTTGTGTTTTTTTTCTTTTTTTTTTCCTTTATTCAGGTGAATATAAAGCGGTAATTATTTATGTTCATTCTTTAATCATACTACACTATCATGCAGAGCTCAGCGTACTTAGCACAATGGCCTGGTGGTCTGTTCAGATGTCTCCACAGTGCTCAAGGTATGAGTTCAAATCCCAGCCAACCTACCATACACCAGCTATGTTTTTTCAGTGCACCAGCAAATTAAAACAAGCAAAAAAAAAAAAATGTAAACTGCCCCTTAACTAGTGTGTGATGTTTGGAATTCCACACCATAATATTATTTAATAATTACATACCATTGCAATCATCACTGCGTTTTTTTTATTGTTTGCTAAAAAAAACTAATAAAGACCAAAAATTTTGAAAAAAAATAACTTTTATGTTAAATTATGTCCACCAATTGTCTAACAGGAGAGTTGGGGTAAAGTTCCTCAGATGCATTAAATGTTGGGGCTTGTATAGTACAGGAGAGCACTTCCTGTGTATTCATTCCTTCTCTATGGTCAGTTAGTGATGATATAAATAGCCATCACTTTGGTTGGTTGATTTTAACAGAACATGGCACTGATGTGGGTATACTCCCGACCTGTGCTGTGCGCTTCTATGGAAACACACAGTGCCCTCTTCTTGTTAACTATACCACCCCCCTTTAATTTTTTTTTCTTCTGGGATTTAGTGCTGCTTCCCCCTGCCCCCCCCCTTTTTCATCTGGGGAAAAAAGGAAAATAACAACAAAAAAGTAAAAAAACTCAGTCAGAAAATATCCTAGTGTTGTGAACAAAAATCCCTGCTGCATAAACATTTCATATATTGTCTACATTGGAACTCAATGCCTATGATGTATCTATATTTGCCTTTATGTCTCTGTTTACAGTTATCTGTTACATTTTCGCTGCTACATCTGTGCTGTAAAGATATAATGTGCTGATTCTTCTAAATAAAGAATAAAAAAAAAAATAATAAAAAAGTGCACTCCTCTTTTGCACATACTGCCTGCTGTCATATGCTTTGTACTCCTCTCCTGAACAGACTGCCTGATGCCATACCCTCTGCACTCCTCTCCTGCATAAATGGCTCACCACTATAATGTAGCGTTCACTTCCGGTAGGGGCCGCTGGATTTCCGGGTCTTTCCCCCACACAGCCAAGCAACAGGAACTTCCCACACTTTCTTTACAGGATCAATAAACAATCTAGGGGTTTTGTTTTTGTTTATTTAGGGGGCAACTTGGATAGAGATGAGTGATGCTCAGAATTGAAGAACTGGATAAACTCTTAAAGACTTGCGGTCCTTGGCCAGACTTGAGGTCTATGGCTACTTCAAAAGTGCTGTCCACCCTTAGGAGTGATGGTGCAGCAAATGAGCAAGTAAAAGTTCCAAAACTGAAGCTGGATGTGCTGCCCCTTGCAAAAATACCAAAGCACCTGTCTACTGTTGCCCCAAGCTAGAGAAATTGGGTTGCTTCTGGCTCTTTTGCACTGGCACTAAGCTGTCCCTTGGACCCAGACACGTACAGTATTGGGTAGGTAGAAGTGGAAGTTACTCACTCAGTCCCTTTAAGTGAATCCTGGCATCTAAGAGGCTGCTGTAGAGACACACTGCTGTACAGGCTTGTACTTGATTTCAGGGTGTCTTCAGCTAAGCGTGGAGCACTGCACAATCAAAGCACAAATAACCCCTGCTCCTTTGCCTAAAGAGGAGCCAACTAATTTACCTCACCTAACAACGAGGAAGATGCTACAATACCATCTGCACTTTTATCCTGCACATACTTGTGTTGGTTTACTAAAACTGGAGAGTGCAAAGTCTGGTTCAGCTCTGCATAGAAACCAATCCGCTTCCAGTTTTTTTTCCATCTAAGCTTAATTGAACAAGCTGAAGTTTGAAGCTGATTGGCTACCATGTACAGCTGGACCAGATTTTGCACTTTTCAGTTTTAGTAACTCAACTCCACTGCCTGCTGCTGTACTCCTCTGCAGGGCCATTTTTAAGGCAGAGCAAAAGGGGCAATGCCCTGGGCCTTGTCATCGTTGTGGGGCCCAAAGCAGCTGCCTCATACTTGCCAACTAACCTGGTTTAAATCCCCTTACCCCTTGAGGTTTTAGTCCTGTTGTCATGAAAAGGTCCACCCGTTGGTGGTGCTGTTGATCTCTTGGATTGCAGTACCAGTGTCCACCAGTGGGTGTCTTCTAACACCCAGGGCCTGTAATAAGAGGACCTACCTCCTGGTGGCACTATTGGATCCCTGGGCTGTAGTACCAGCGCCCACCAGCGGGTGTACTCCGGCAGTGTGGAGCAGACAGCACCTGCTGCGATCAGCTGTTACGTGAGGGTAATCAGTAGTCTTATAAATACCCGGCAAGCCCTAACATGCTTGACTTGGTATTGCTCTCTCCATGTGACCTGAACCTTGGAACCTGAACCTTGGAACCTGAACCTTGGAACCTGAACCTTGGAACCTGAACCTTGGAACCTGAACCTTGGAACCTGAACCTTGGAACCTGAACCTTGGAACCTGAACCTTGGAACCTGAACCTTGGAACCTGAACCTTGGAACCTGAACCTTGGAACCTGAACCTTGGAACCTGACCTGTTCCTTCCTGATTCTGAGCACATCCTGGACCTGTCCCTCTGGTCTCCTGCTACCTAGATCCCTGCTCTGCAGCCCATCCATCCGTCCTTACCCTTCTACTGATTCCCTGGTGTATGACCTCGGCCTGGCTTTCGTTGACGTCTCTGGTAGTGCCCATTTATTGTGTGTGTGTGTGTGTGTGTGTGTGTGTGTGTGTGTGTATATATATATATATATATATATATATATATATATTGTTGTTGTGGTTGATAGTGCACTGTTTGTTTTCACTTTCCTTTTATTTATAATAAACACATTGTTATTTCACTCACATGTGTTTTGGGTTTCCTCTGTGCAGTCCACACAGTCTGGTCTAATCACTCCCTGACAGTATACCGATTCGATCCCTGACCAGAGGTGGCTGCATTGAGGAACCATCCTGACCTGTTAGTCTGCCAATATGGATTTCAATGAAATCATGTATTATTCTCTGCTGGCAGAAGAGGATGGTGAATATTGTCGCCAGCTTAAAAAAAGGTGGTCTAGTGACCGGCTGATGGAGACCATCCGATCAGCTCATTCCCTGGTGGATCAGGGCTACATGTCATTTGAGGATGTTCAGCCCTTAATCCAATTATGTGCAGAACTAGCCCTGTCATGTAATTCCAAAGTAAGTGGTGATTTTTCTCACCCCTTCAATTTGAGCCAAGTTGTATCTTTGGTATGGTTGTTAGAGGATGATCCAGCCTATTTCATGGAATGTTATTCCTCTTGTCCACAGCAGGTGTTGTCTGATTGCACCCATTCAGTGCAATCTCTGGTTAGTCAGGCTGTGTGTGAATCAGTGTTTGTTTAACCTGTGCTACAGACATGGTCAGGTCTCCTGCATTTAGCTGAGCCACAACACTCCAGCCCTGTCATTAACCACCTGCCTTCCCAAGTATCTATCTCCCCATTGCCTATGGCAACCTCAGTTACAGCCCAGTCTACTCCACTTCCTACCAAATACTACTATCCTGTCACCAAGTGTAGCACCTATCCTGCCTGCAACCCACCTCCCTTTTCTCCTCCACCTGTAACAATCCCACAGAACCCTCCTCCTGCCACTGTTCCTTGGTCTTCCTTTTGCCCAGACACTTTCTTTTCTCACAGACCTGCACCTACATACAAAGCTGCAGCGGCTAACGAAAGTTCTTTCCGACCCGCACAATCCTGCCAATAACCCAACCCGCCTCCGCACCAACCAACCCGGTCCAGCCTGCATGCATGCCAGTTGTATCCGGTGGCCCACCTAAGCCTGACGTTCCAGCTACCCAGTCGGACGTCCCAGTGCCTGCCATCCAGTCCGATGTTCCAGTCTCCCAGCCGGATGTTCCAGTCTCCCAGCCGGATGTTCCAGTCTCCCAGCCGGATGTTCCAGTCTCCCAGCCGGATGTTCCAGTCTCCCAGCCGGATGTTCCAGTCTCCCAGCCGGATGTTCCAGTCTCCCAGCCGGATGTTCCAGCTTCCCAGCCGGATGTTCCAGCTTCCCAGCCGGATGTTCCAGCTTCCCAGCCGGATGTTCCAGCTTCCCAGCCGGATGTTCCAGCTTCCCAGCCGGATGTTCCAGCTTCCCAGCCGGATGTTTCAGCTTCCCAGCCGGATGTTTCAGCTTCCCAGCCGGATGTTTCAGCTTCCCAGCCGGATGTTTCAGCTTCCCAGCCGGATGTTTCAGCTTCCCAGCCGGATGTTTCAGCTACCCAGTCTGCGGAGTCGGGGCCCGCTACCCAGTCTGCGGAGTCGGGGCCCGCTACCCAGTCTGCGGAGTCGGGGCCCGCTACCCAGTCTGCGGAGTCGGGGCCCGCTACCCAGTCGGCGGAGTCGGGGCCCGCTACCCAGTCTGCGGAGTCGGGGCCCGCTACCCAGTCTTCTGAACCGGGGCCCGCTACCCAGTCTTCTGAACCGGGGCCCGCTACCCAGTCTTCTGAACCAGTGTCCATTAACTGGCCTGTTAAGCTTGTGCCCGTTATTTGGCTTGCCGGACCAGTGCCTGGTGTCCAGCTCGCTGAGCCGGGGCCCGTTACTCAGCTTGCTGAGCCAGTGCATGTGATCCAGCTTGTACTTGCTGTTCGGCCTAAGGACCCAGAGATTGCTGCCCAGCTCGACAATCCGGTAATTGCTGCCCAGCTCAAAGACCCAGAGCCTGTGCCCGCTGTCTGCCCGGATGTGCCCGCTGTCTGCCCTGATGTGCCTGGTACCCAGCTTGACGTGCCCTCATACATGGTGTGGTTTGAGGCCATTAACTTTGGACAATTACACCTAGCTGGAGCGTCCGGAGGCCGCTCCTTTGAGGGGGGGTACTGTCATGAAAAGGTCCACCCGTTGGTGGCGCTGTTGATCTCTTGGATTGCAGTACCAGTGTCCACCAGCGGGTGTCTTCTAATACCCAGGGCCTGTAATAAGAGGACCTACCTCCTGGTGGCACTATTGGATCCCTGGGCTGTAGTACCAGCGCCCACCAGCGGGTATACTCCGGCAGTGTGGAGCAGACAGCACCTGCTGCGATCAGCTGTTACGTGAGGGTAATCAGTAGTCTTATAAATACCCGGCAAGCCCTAACATGCTTGACTCGGTATCGCTCTCTCCATGTGACCTGGGCCTGGGCCTGAGCCTGGGCCTTGTATCTACCTGACCTGTTCCTTCCTGGACCTGTCCCTCTTGTCTCCTGCTACCTAGATCCCTGTTCTGCAGCCCATCTATCCGTCCTTACCCTTCTACTGATTCCCCGGTGTATGACCTCGGCCTGGCTTTCGTTGACATCTCTGGTAGTTCCCATTTAGTGTGTGTGTGTGTGTGTGTGTGTGTGTGTGTGTGTGTATGTATGTATATATGTGTATATATAGAGATAGAGATACTTGTTGTTGTGGTTGGTAGTGCACTGTTTGTTTTCACTTTCCTTTTATTTATAATAAACACATTATTTCACTCACATGCGTTTTGGGTTTCCTCTGTGCAGTCCACACAGTCTGGTCTAATCACTCCCTGACACCTGTGTTGTGTCCCAATATCTCAGTGTGAAGTGCTGGTACTAATGCTGCCCAGCTCTGCCCTATTGTTGTGTACAGATGACTCCCCTGCAGACCCTGTGTTTACATGTAACTTACCGGCATTCATATGTAAATAGTGACGGCATTCATATGTAATTCTTAACGGCCGGCGGCATTGATATGTATATCATGCCCCCCTGAGGTCATATCCACAGTAATCTCTAGCAACCAATCAACAAGCAGAAATCATGTGCTGTAACCTCTAGCAACTAACCAGTGAGCTATAATGTGTGCTGTAACCTCTAGCAACCAGTCGGCGAGCGGTAATGATACACTGTAACCTCTGGCAACCAATCGTAATAGCTGCCTGATCTGATTCATTAACCACTTTCAGACCGGACCATTTTGCTGGTAAATGACCAGAGGTCTTTTTACACTTTGGCACTGCGCTGCTTTAACTGGTAATTGCGCGGTCATGCAATGTTGTACCCAAACAAAATTTGCGTCCTTTTCTTCCCACAAATAGAGCTTTCTTTTGATGGTATTTGATTGCCTCTGCGATTTTTATTTTTTGCGATATAAACGTAAAAAGACCGCAAATTTTGAAAAAAAATGATATTTTCTACTTTTTGTTATTAGAAAAATCCAATAAACTCAATTTTAGTCATACATTTAGGCCAAAATGTATTCAGCCACATGTCTTTGGTAAAAAAAAAGTCAATAATTGTATATTTATTGGTTTGCGCAAAAGTTGTCACATCTACAAACTAAGGTACGTTTTCTGGAATTTACGCAGCTTTTAGTTTACGACTGCCTATCTCATTTCTTGAGGTGCTAAAATGGCAGGGCAGTACAAAACCCCCCCAAATGACCCCATTTTGGAAAGTAGACCCCCTAAGGAAATTGATAAGAGGCATGTTGAGCCCATTGAATATTTTATTTTTTTGCCTCAAGCGATTGAATAATGACAAAAAAAAAAATTTTTTTTTTTTTTTACACAAAGTTGTCACTAAATGATATATTGCTCACACATGCTATGGGCGTATGTGAAATGACACCCCAAAATAAATTCTGCTGCTTCTCCTGAGTATGGGGATACCACATATGTGGGACTTTTTGGGAGCCTAGCCGCGTACGGGGCCCCGAAAACCAAGCACCGCCTTCAGGCTTTCTAAGGGCGTAATTTTTTGATTTCACTCCTCACTACCTATTACAGTTTTGAAGGCCATAAAATGCCAAGATGGCACAAAACCCCCACAAATGACCCCATTTTAGAAAGTAGACACCCCAAGCTATTTGCTGAGAGGCATGTTGAGTCCATGGAATATTTTATATTTTGCCACAAGTTGCGGGAAAATTACAAACTTTTTTTTTTTTTTTTTTTTTTTCACAAAGTTGTCACTAAATTATATATTGCTCACGCATGCCATGGGCATATGTGAAATGACACCCCAAAATAAATTCTGCTGCTTCTCCTGAGTATGGGGATACCACATATGTGGGACTTTTTGGGAGCCTAGCCGCGTACGGGGCCCCGAAAACCAAGCACCGCCTTCAGGCTTTCTAAGGGCGTTACAGTTTTGAAGGCCATAAAATGCCAAGATGGCACAAACCCCCCCCAAATGACCCCATTTTGGAAAGTAGACACCCCTAAATTTAGGGGTACACTAGTGAGACTAGGTAATAAATGGCGGGTGCCCTGAAACTATAAAAAAATAACTAACCAACCAGCGTCACCTGTAACAGTTATATGGTGATCACTGGTGAAAGGGTTAACTAGGGGGCAATTAGGGGGCTTTATGCGGTAGTATATGGGGGTCCCTGGCGCTATAAAAAGCTGCAGCGAACCTAAATACCTACCTGCCTAACTAGCGTCACCTGTGACACTAATACAGCGATCAGAAAAACGATCGCTTATTAGGCTGGGTTCACACTGGAGCGATGCGGGAACGCCACGAATGCGCGGCGGGTTCCCGCATCGCATGCCTCCCGGCGGCAGTTCACACTGCCCTATGCGAACTGCTGGGAGTGTCAGTGAAATGTTACTGACACCCCCAGATCAGTTCGCATATCGCAGTGCGATCTGCAAACTCGGATCGCATGGTGTGAACACCCATGCGATCCGATTCTGCTGCGGGCCAAAAAAAGGGTCCCGTGCGAATTTGCGGCGGGTGCGGCGGGTGCGGCGAATGGCTGAACTCGAATCGCACAGAGATCGGATGTGATTTGCACTGCAGTGCGGTGCGAATCACATCCGTTCTCATAAACCGCTGCAATGTGAACCCAGCCTTAGTGACACTGGCGACGGGGGGTGATCACGGGGTTAAACCTTTATTGGGGGGGTTAGGGGGGTACCTTAGAACTAAAGGGGGCTAACCCTAACTGCCCTAACAGTTATTAGTCACAAATGACACCCGCCGGGTGATCAGGGGGTTAAACCTTTATTAGGTAATAAATGGCGGGTGCCCTGAAACTATAAAAAAATAACTAACCAACCAGCGTCACCTGTAACAGTTATATGGTGATCACTGGTGAAAGGGTTAACTAGGGGGCAATCAGGGGGCTTTATGCGGTAGTATATGGGGGTCCCTGGCGCTATAAAAAGCTGCGGCGAACCTAAATACCTACCTGCCTAACTAGCGTCACCTGTGACACTAATACGGCGATCAGAAAAATGATCGCTTATTAGGCTGGGTTCACACTGGAGCGATGCGGAAACGCCGCGAATCCGCGGCGGGTTCCCGCATCGCATGCCTCCCGGCGGCAGTTCACACTGCCCTATGCGAACTGCTGGGAGTGTCAGTGAAATGTTACTGACACCCCCAGATCAGTTCGCATATCGCAGTGCGATCTGCAAACTCGGATCGCATGGTGTGAACACCCATGCGATCCGATTCTGCTGCGGGCCAAAAAAAGGGTCCCGTGCGAATTTGCGGCGGGTGCGGCGGGTGTGGCGGGTGCGGCGGGTGCGGCGAATGGCAGAACTCGAATCGCACAGAGATCGGATGTGATTTGCACTGCAGTGCGGTGCGAATCACATTCGTTCTCATAAACCGCTGCAATGTGAACCCAGCCTTAGTGACACTGGCGACGGGGGGTGATCACGGGGTTAAACCTTTATTGGGGGGGTTAGGGGGGTACATTAGAACTAAAGGGGGCTAACTCTAACTGCCCTAACAGTTATTACAGTCACAAATGACACCAATGCAAAAAAAAAAAAAAAAAAAAAAAAATGACATTGGTGTCACTGTGACTGGGGGGGGCAGGGGTAATTGGGGGGGTGATCGGGGGGTAAAGGGGGGGTGTGAGTGTGCCTGGCATGTTCTACTGTGTGTGTGAGTGTTGGTGCAACTTACTGATCCGCTCTCCTCCGTGTCGGAACGAAAAATACCGACACGGAGGAGAGAATACATCACTTCCTCTCCTGTGTTTACATTACAGGAGAGGAAGTGATGTCACCGGGGATTTCTATTCGTCGGGAGCGATCGCGAGGGGGTGGCCATGAATGAATGGCCGTCCCCTCGTCCGGGATCGCTCCCGAACGAATACCGACCGCCGCAGGCACCGGGCGGGGGCCCGATCGGGCCCCCGACCCGCGGGAGGCAAGGGACGTACATGTATGTCCTTATGCCTGCCCGTGCCATTGTACCGACGTACATCGGCGTGCGGCGGTCGGCAACTGGTTAAACTGATTTTGAGTCTAGCTGCTATTTATTGTATGTCTCAGGGCAGGTGGAGAGCAAAACTGCATGGGGGGGGGGGGGCAAGAAAAGTTTTGCCCAGGGTCCAATCAATATTAAAGGCGGCCCTGCCCCTCTGCCAGTTATGAAACCCTCTGGACTGCACACCTCTTCCACCATTACACTCTCAGCACTCCCACTAAAAATTTTCTTTAGCATTGCTTGTGGAATCTATAACCTTGGCCATTCTGAATACTCTGTACCTTTTGCTAAAGAACTGTAAGGCTCTGTTCACATCTGGGCATTTTGAATTGCGGGCAGAATCGGTGTGATTTTGTCCAATTTTAAAGAGCTCTGCTAAATGAAAAATCACACAATGTGATTTTAATTTTTCATAATCGCTCTGTAATTGCGGCAAACCACAACGCTTAAAGCTTGTTGAACCAAAAAGGTGCAGTCTTTTGGACAACAAGCTTTAAATGATGCAGATTGTGGCGTGATTTATCATGGTAGGACCGCACAGCATTTTTAGGTGCTATTGAAATGAATGACACCTGAAATTCACATTGTGCTATTTGTAATTTAGCAGGGTGCTTTGAATCAGGGGCAGAATTGTAGCGATTACTGCAGGGTGAATAAGAAATGATGTACTAAAATAAAAACATAAATAAAATAAGAAAAACTTACACCCAAAATTAACCGAAGACTGAAGTATATATGTTGTACTTGGAATGATGACAAAAACTATTGTAATGCAAGTGTCTAGCAATGCCCCTGGCTAGCAATATAACTTTCTGCATATTCCAAGCCCTCCATCATAGAAGTAAAGGTACACAATCAGCTGCTCTAAATTTACATCCTTAATAAATAAATAAAAATAAATTCAATTTTTACTGGCTTTTTAAGATGATGCATTATAAATTTTTTCCTTCTGTCAGATACGTTTATTTATCCTATGGTCTGTCAGTTAATTGACACCAGTCTTAAGCCTCGTACACGCAATAAGATTTTTGGCCAACCCGAGCGTCAGACTTTTGTCCGAAGGGCGTGTGAAAGGAACTTGTCTTGCATACAAACGGTACAAATTGTCGGCCAACAAACACGAACGTAGTGATGTACTCTGTGGAATTTCCGCTCCTGAGTACCACCCTTTGCGCACCATCTGCCACTGATTCCGAGCATGCGTGTGTGTACTTTGGACTTGTGTGATGGACTTGTATACACAAGATACGAAAATCAGACAACAGACCATTGTCTGCCGAAAATGTAGGCCCCTTTCACATGGGCAGACCGAATGTCTGTTTTTTCATCGACCTGTTTTCAGATGTAAAATGGACATGCATGCATCCCTATGGGATAGTGGATGTCAGCGGATGAACATTCGCTGACATCAGTCTCCGCTATGCTCCGTTTCTGATGACGGAGGAAAACCCTATTTTTTTCATCTGTCTGCGGATCGATTTCCCCCCCCCCATAGAGGAAAGCAGTTATGCACGGTGTGCAGAGATGGACTAGTCATCTGCCAGCTCAGTGGGGATCAACGGAGTGATCCCCACTGAGCAAGCGGATGTCCAAATAGGGATCCTCCTGGGATCCGCCCATGTGAAAGGGCCTTACTAGCCTGCCATCTAACATTTGTTGGCCAAAATTGGACAACAATTGTCTGATGGAGCATACTAACGTTTAGATTTTAGGCAAACAGTCTGTCATTACACAATTCTCTCCCGAAAATCCGATCGTCTGTATAAAGCCTAAGGCCTGATTCACACCTAGGCATTTTTAGTGCTTTTTGCATTTTGCAGATTTGCCCTACAGAACGTGTTCCATAGGAAACCATGTTAAATGGCCTGTAGTGCAAATCTGCAAAATGCTCTTAAAATGCATAGGTGTGAATCAGGCCTAAGTGTTCTGAGAATATATTAAAAATACTCCTCTAGGGAGCTACATGCAACACAAATGATTAAGTTGGTGTTGTCAGATATTAATGATTTTTTACTTAGCGATAGCTTAATTTAGTGGAGCTAATTAGCTCTAGTTCAAGCTGACTTGCCAATATTTGAAAATCAGCTGATAAAAGCCAGGTTAATAGAAGGTAGGCATACGAGACATTAATTAATCTGTCTTCTCATTTCAATCCCTTGTTAATCCTTTTTGTATACAAGTAAAGCATTAACCTGTCATAGAGCTTAATCGAACAAGCAGGGGCGGACTGACAAGTCATGGGGCCCCCGGGCAATAGGAGATGATGGGGCCCCCAGGCAATCGGAGATTATGGGGCCACACGGTACACACACACACACACACACACTCACTCTCACACTCACACTCACACTCACACTCACTCTCACACTCACACTCACACTCACACTCACACACACACACGTTTCTATTGGCTGAGAAGGTACTGGAGAAGTGGGGCAGCTGTAATCTAAGCCTTATAAAACAGCGCCTAGAGGCGATTCAGTTCGCATTGTGCGCTATACAAGTATTTCATTCATTCATCTCTGGATTTTTAGACCAAAAGGATGTCAGTAAGGGATATTTCTACATGCTGTCCCTGGTTTTACTGAGGCTGGCAATGCTGATGGGGCCCCCTAGTGGCCCGGGGCCCTCGGGCAGTGCCCGAGTGGCCAAATGGTCAGTCCGCCCCTGCGAACAAGCAATTAAGCTATGTAACTAGCTTGGGAATTACATCTTTGAGCATCCTTTGGCTCTCATAATGTCATGGCCAACTATCTGAATTTAGAGCTCTAATATATAATATCTCTATTAGGGCCCTTTCACACTGCTCTGCAGCAAAATCACGGTAAAAACGTATGTTTGTTTTACCTCGATTTTGCTATGTTTTCATATGCGTCACGACAGCGTCACTTCCTGTGCAGCTATGTCACTACACAGCTGATCGCGGGCCTCCACTGTGCATGCATCGCTATACCGCACATGCGCAGACTCCCATTTTCAGATGAGGAAAATTTTAGACTCGAGCAGGCGGGCGGAGGTGGTGCGTGTTCCTTAACTACATTATTGGCAGCACCGCCTCCAGCCCCGCCCCTCAAACACTCCTAGCCTGCTCTGCTGTAGGGGACGGGCCCCCTTCCTAGCACTGTGTATCAGTGGGACCGAGGTCGAGAAAAAATATAGAGCTGCATCGTGCATAATAGCACTGTGTGTGTGTATGGGGAGGTCGAGGAAAAACATAGAACTTAACCCCCCCCCCATCATCTGCAGCCACTTGTGCCCCATCATCTGCAGCCACTTGTGCCCCATCATCTGCAGCCACTTGTGCCCCATCATCTGCAGCCACTTGTGCCCCATCATCTGCAGCCACTTGTGCCAATCATCTGCAGCCACTTGTGCCAATCATCTGCAGCCACTTGTGCCAATCAAACCCAGCCACTTGTGCCAATCCTATGCAGCAACCTGTGCCAATCAAATGCAGCCACTGCTCCCTCATATGCAGCCACTTGTGGCAATCATATGCAGCCACTGTGAACCATCATATGCAGCCACTGTGAACCATCATATGCAACCACTTGTGCCAATCAAATTCAGCTAATGTGCCCCATCATATGCATCCACTGTGCTCAGTATATGCAGCCACTTGTGCCAATCATATGAAACCACTTGTGCCAATCAAATGCAGCTACTGTGCCCCATCATATGCAGCCACTTGTGCCAATAAAATACAGCCACTACGCCCATCATATGCAGCTACTTGTGCCAATCAAACGCAGCCACTTGTGCCCATCATATGCAACCTCTGTGCCCCATTATATGCAGCCACTTGTGCCAATCATATGCAGCCCCTTGTACCAACTAAACACAGCTACTTGTGCCAATCATATACAGCCATCTGTGCCAATAAAATGCAGCCACTGGTGCCAATAAAATGCAGCCACTGTGCCCCATCATATGCAGCCACTTGGGTCCATCAAATCCAGCCACTGAGCCCATCATATGCAGCCACTTGTGACAATCAAATGCAGCCAATGTGAAGGTGTTATATCTGAAGGGTTCCACATGTACTGTCTCTTTAAGGCTGGTCCACCCAGGAGTGATGACAAGGGTCAAGGGGTATAGTAGCCATCTTGGAGCACATGTAAGGAAGCATGATGACAGTACCTGTCTTGAGATGCATGTTGCTTACTGAAATAAACATCCATTGTTCCAGACCAGAGTCTTGTGTGTCTCTCACAACTCAGAGGATATAACAGTGGCGACGAGGATGGGATTTACAAAGTGCCTATCAGAGACAAAGGCAGTGTGGATTGTCACCTGGATAAAAGAAATCACAGATGCCAGCAGGAAAATGTCATTGATCGGGACATTAAGTGAATTTGATGGAGAACATACATCCTGGAGTTCCTTGGTTGAGAGACTGGACCAGTATTGCAGTGCAAATGCCATCCCAGGTGAAAGGCATGTAGCTGTATTTCTGACAGTGGTTGGTGTTAAGACATATGATATTCTTAAACCCCATACACACGATCAGATTTTCTGCTGATTTTTTTTTTTCCTTCAGATTTACCAAAACCATATAATATGAGGTCAAACCTTAGGAGCTTCAATTTGTAGGCAATCGGGCAAGCCCTTGCACTACATGGTTTTGGTAAATCTGAAGACAAAAATCTGCAGAACATCTAATAGTGTGTATTGGGCTTTAGAGATCTCCTTTCCCCTGTAAAACCCAGCAACTAAGACATTGGCAGAGCTCCTGACACTGTTATAGGATCACTTCCAGCCGAAATCACTAGAGATTGCAGAAACATTTCGGTTTTATCAGAGGCAGCAGCAGCCAGGTGAAGAAATTAAAGCTTATGTGCTCGCCCTTCGCAGACTAGCCTCTACTTGTTCTTTTGGGGAGTACCTACCTACTGCACTGAGAGATAAGTTTGTCATGGGACTGAATTGTGACTCTAGCCAGAAGAGACAGTTAACAAAGACCTTACCCTTACAAAGGCAATTGAAATAGCTTCAGTGATGGAAATGGCTGTGAAAGATACAGAGGAATTGAATCCCCAGGGCAGAAGGGAAGAGGTGAAACAGGAAGTTTTCAGAACAGCAGTCAAGCCCACAGTCGCAAACTGGAAATACAGACCCCCACTAAGCCGGGAGTCAGCCTGCTACCATTGTGGGAATACAGACCATGATCACAAAGTCTGCCGGTTTAAGGATCAGACCTGTCATAATTGTGGTAAAACAGGCCATCTGAAACTAGTTTGCCTTGGCAAGAAGGTGCAAGATAAACCACCTCTGAACCCCAAGACAAAGACATATATGATGGGAAGATATACATCATCGGAGTCAGAGGATGAGGAAGTGGTCCACATATTAGACATACATCATATGCATTCAGCACCCTCTACAATGACTGTAGAGGTAACTATTGAGGGAAAGAAACTAAAGATGGATGTAGACACAGGAGCAGCAGTTTCAGTTATCACTCAGAAACAATGGAGAAAACTTCAGACCCGAGCAACTGTCCGCCCAACACCAATCAAACTGCAGACATACTCAAGAATTAAGTCGGCTGGAGGAACAAGGTGTCATCTCAAAGGTAGAGCACAGCGAGTGGGCATCACCAGCTGTGGCGATTTCCACATGGCACTGAACTCCCAACTGGAAATAGACCAGTATCCTCTACCCAGAGTAGATTACATTTTTGCCTCTCTTGCAGGGGCTCAAAATTCGCCAAGCTTGGTCTGAAACAAGCATATTTACAGTTTGAGGTCCATCCTTCTTCCCGCAAGTTTCTGACCATCAACACCCACAAGGGACTATATGAGTACAATCGGATGGTGTTTGGTGTAGCCTTTGCCCCAGCCATTTGGCAACGAAAAATGGATGAGATTTTGGCGGACATTCCTTTCACGCAGTGCCTGCTAGATGACATGCTCATCACGGGACGGACAGACCAGGAACACAAGCGGAACGTGGAGCTTGTGACTCCAAGAGCAGGCTCTGAAAGTAAACTTAGCAAAATGCCTTGTGGATGCAGAGGGTATACACACCATAGAAGCCAAGGTTGATGCTTTAGTCAAAGCTCCTGCCCCAACCAACGTCTAGCAGCTGCAATCATACTTTGGCTTGCTGAACTATCACCACAAATTCCTGCCAGATCTGACACATACCTTGTTTCCGTTGAACAAGCTTTTGGAGAAACACTCCAGATGGGACTGGTGGGCTGCATGCCAACGTGCTTTCGAAGCCTCTAAGCAAAAGCTGTTGGTGTCGCTCATGCACTATGACCTCCAGAAGCCTCTCACCTTGGCTTGTGATGCCTCACCCTATGGTCTGGGGGCTGTACTATCTCACATCTTACGAGATGGGTCAGAAAAAACAGTGGTATTTGCCTCCAGGTCTTTGACAAAAGCAGAAAGAGAAATTACTCACACATTGACAAAAAGGCTCTTGTGCTGATATGGGCAATTAAGAAGTTTAATCTTTACCTGTTTGGTAGGGAATTCACCATACTGACAGACCACAAACCACTCCTTCAGATCTTTAGCCCTGATGAAGGCATCCCTCAGACTACTGCAGCCCGCCTCCAATGCTATGCCCTATTCTTGGGAGCATACAGATACAAAATCCAGTATCGCAGTCATGATGCCAATGCTAATGCGGACGCAATGTCCCGACTGACAGGGAGGTTGATGAACTCTTCTCCACCGGTCAAGAGTTGTCGTTGCACCAGCCTGTCCTTCTTGTCTTCTGAGGATATAGCAGCCCATACAGCCAAGGATACCTTTCTGAAAACAATACCCTCCTGGGTACGGTCCAGTTGGCCTGCAACCGTCACACAGGATTATGAACCTTATTTCCGTAGGCGTATGGAATTAACTGTGGCTGGCAACTGTGTTTTAGGGGGAGACCGAGTGATCATTCCACAGGCCCTCCGGAGACACATTCTGGACTTGCTACATACTGGTCATCCCGGGGGCACACGTATGAAACAAAAGGCCCGAGGCTATGTGTGGTGGCCAAATCTAGACTCAGATATCACGACATATGTGAATGCTTGTGCTGGATGTGCAGAAACTAGCAAGAGACCCTCAAGGGTGCATCCAGCCCTGGCCCACGGTTCTTTGGTTTCGCCTACACTTGGACTTTTCAGGCCTGATCAGAGGACACACCTTCTTGACCATAGTGGACGCCCATTCAAAGTGGTCAGAGGTAATTCCTGTTACTCAGCCAACGACTTAGGCAACGGTTTCCATATTGTTACATCTCGCTGCTACGTTTGGCTACCCCAGAGAAATCGTCGCAGACAACGGTGCACAATTCACCAGTCAGGAGTTTCAGCGTTTCCTGACTGCCCAAGCACAAGTTGACCGCACCTTACCACCCGGCTACAAATGGTCAAGAAGAACGGTTTGTGCAGACTTTTAAATGCTATTTCAAAGCTATAGTGGCTGCAAGTAAACAGTCCCTGTCACCCCAGCAGCTGGACTCCTTCCTTTCTGCTTACAGAAACACACCACATGCAACCACAGGGAAAACTCCAGCAGAACTAATCCTGGGTCGGCAGCCATGGACTGTTTTGGACATGCTCCGCCCCCAAACACTCCAGGAACAAGTACTGCAGTCCCAAGACAAGATGGTCAAACACCATTAGATCCCCGATTCACAGCCTAACAAAAGCTATGGGCTTCCTGCTGCCATTGCAGAGACTTTGGGACCCAAGATGCACTGTGCCCCATCATATGCAGCCACTGTGCCCATCAAATGCAGCCACTGTGCCCATCATATGCAGCCACTTGTGCCAATCAAATGCAGCCACTGTGCCCAGTATATGCTGCCATGTGTGCCAATCAAATGCAGACACCTGTGCCCCATCATATGCAGCCACTTGTGCCCATCAAATGCAGCCACTTGTGCCCATCAAATGCAGCCACTTGTGCCCAGTATATGTAGCCACTTGTGCCCATCATATGCAGCCACTTGTGCCCATCATATGCAGCCACTTGTGCCCATCATATGCAGCCACTTGTGCCCATCATATGCAGCTACTTGTGCCCATCATGCAGCCACTGTGCCCACCATATGCAGCCACTGTGCCCACCATATGCAGCCACTGTGTCCATCATATGCAGCCACTTGTGCCAATCAAATGCAGCCGCTTGTCTGCTTGCTTCTGCTATTCAGGTCGTCCTTTCAGGCCTTGCTGTTTAGCGTTGCTTTCTAGTGTCCGTTCTGACCACCCGACCGTTTTCCAAACATGTTTAGTCTACGTACTCATCGTACAGCTTGTGCTGTGCAGGGGTTCTTACTTTGACTTTGACACAAGCCAAAGGGCTTGTGTCAAAGTCAAAGTAAGAACCCCTGCACAGCACAAACTGTACGATGAGTACGTAGACGAACCTTCAGGACCTCAAGTTCTCTACAGGCATCTCCCCCCAGGCTCTGGGGATCATTATTCCAGAGACCTGTTCTGCCATCATTCAGTTCCTACTGAAGGACTATATTATGCTAATTTTTTACCGTAAACATCACATTCTATGTATTTCATGATTGCTAATGTCTTGCATTTCTTTCCTCATTCCCTAATTACCATCATTGCAATATGCTCTAATTCATATGCTCTGCCTCTTTGTCCTCATGCAGATTTGCCTCACTAACTTCCCCACCATGCTCTTCTTGGCCCCTAAAAATAGAGTCTAGTCACTTGACAATGTCTTTTGGCAGCTCCATAGTATTGCTTTTCCCTAAACACCCCCTAAAATCTCTACAAATGTGATGTGTGTGCTTCAATTCATGCAAAGTGACCTTTTTATTGTTTTTTGGAGTTGTGCCAAACTCATTAGGAACCCCCCTCTCCCCAACTGTTACCTCAGCTGATAGCAATCTTCTATCTGATGACTTGACCCAACCCAATACACACACTCTAAATACCTTTTTCATGATAACATTTATGGACAAATTCACCAAAGCATGTAGTGTAAGGGCCTGCCTCAATACTTTCAAATGCTAGTTTTATTTTTTAAACACATTCATTTTATTGCTATGTAATAGCAGAATGTCAAAATGTCCTTCCATTTTGTTATTATGACACTTCTTACCTGTCCGGTGGGCTGCCAATAGTCTAACTAAGGAGGGGCTTCCCAAAGTATCACACATTATTTAGGCATTCAGCTCTCAATCAAGTGAAGAGGGTTACCTCTCCTAAACATCCCCCCTCATTTTTTATCAAGGGCCCATCAGATGGGGGGATGGGGGGGGGTTAGGACTCTCATAAGGGGACCTTATACTTTAACATTTTTTAAAATGAGTATTTAAAGCCTAGACTAATTGTCTTCAAAAATGTGGGTGTCTAATCTGCATGCAATGTTGATTTGTCAAATTACTAGTTTGTTTTCTTGTGTCACTACACAGTGTCCTTCAACGCAACAGGAATGGCAGACTGTGGCCTCCCACTTTGCCATTTTTTGACAAGTTGTGCCTTTTTCAGCAACAGTGCAAACCCAAGTTCAGAGTGAGATGAGGGGACAGTCTCTTCTTCAGATAATCTTATTATGTTGTGGGTCTGCTACACACACACCTTCTTTTTGTTAACTAATGTGTAGTGCATTACTGATCTAAATCATGCTCATTTTCAGCACCATGGCAGCAAAATGGCATGATTATCCAAATTTACACATCACTGTAGGTGCTTTTTACTAAAGGCACATCCACTATGCACTACAAGTGCACTGCAAAAGTACACCTGAAACTGCACTTGGAGTGCAAAGTGGAGTTGCCTTTAGTAAATCGCACTCCTTCTCATCACAAACTCAAATGTCACTACAAATACATTGTAATCCCAATGAAAAAGGAAGCCACACGTTGTTGAGAATGAAACTTTTTAATACAAGCACATTCATATGTGCGTTTAGTAAAGGTTTTTACAACACAACCCAGATATTTTGGGTATCCAAAACCCAGTTTAATAATATTTATTTTTGAGTTCTTTTTTTGTGTAAACAGGCATGTATCAAAGCGTAAAAATACAGAACACAGGAACTTACAAAGTTCAACTTGGAAAAGTGAAGACAATATCAGACATGACTATGTACAAACTGGGCTGATATTGCCTTCATCACATGGGGTGTGACCCCTGAAAAATACAAATTTGGAAGATGCACACAGTGTGTCAACATGTGCTATCTCCTATCATGGGGGATCAGTGTACATGCTTTGGGGCTGCAACCCCTTCATCTCAGACACTTTACACAAAACATGTACATTGATCCCCCATGATGTGAGATAGCGCATGTTTACACACTCTGTGCATCTTCCAAATTTGGAATTCTGCTAAATCCACCTTTTTTTATTTTCTAAAACAAAAATAAAACCCTATCTAGTTTTTTCGTTTTCACACTCTCCCCAAAACATCAATGATGTTCTTCATTTTATTTTTAACATCATTGATGTTTTGTTGTACAATTTCCAAATCCCTATTGCACACCATTATCTCCCCGATCAAGATCTGGGCATTTGCACTGGTAAAATGGGAATCTTCCTCCACATGACCTAGAAAGAAAAAAAAAACACACCATGTAATCCAAATATGGTGATATACATTGATGAGCTTACCTCAAGCTGTGTTCTCCGATACTCACCTGTTGTGGTGACAATTTGGCCAACCTCCACGATCTCTCCTTCTTCCTCCTCCTCCTGCTCCTCTGTTTACATTCTCATAGGGGAGAGAAGACTCGGCAAGTATGAGGACACCAGGGACCACACTCCTCCCAAAGAAGAGCAACTTCCAAAAGAAGAAACAAAGATTAATTAGCACACAGAGGGCAGAAATAGGAATATGAAACATTGCTTGGAAGTGTTGTCCAATTGTTTTTTTGGGCCGAGTTACAAGGTGAGAACATTATTGGTGCCACTTTGTTAAGCTGGAATACTTCCCTGCAGAACGATGTTTCATACGAACGAACGAAACCATGACCTTGAAAGTGGCCATTTTAAAATGCACAACATGAAATCCAAGCACATGGAGCATGTGTGCAAGCAAGAATAATGATATGAACACACGACAACTACTTACTTTTTTTAAGAACACGCTTGATCCTTACGTACTGCTCGTGCTCGCTCAGTTTCAGGTCTGACCAGCGTTTTCTCAGTTGATCCTTGGATCGGTGTACCCCAAAATTCTTCAGAAGACTCTTCACAACTTTATTCATGATCTTGGCCTTTCTGATATTTGGTTTTGGGTAAGGTCCATACTTCCCATCATAGTCGGTCCTGTTCAATATGTCGACCATCTCCAACATCTCTCCAAAAGACATATTTGAGGCCTTAAATCTTGTCTTCCTGGATCGGGACATTTCTGGCTCCGGGCTTTCCTCACCCTCCTCCTCGTTAGTGGAACTATTATTGCGCACCTGCGTTCTCTCCGCCATGTGCTCTCCCCACTGCGCGGGAAGCGAATGGGCGGGGAATAGTCTGGAAAGAACGTCAGGGGCGGGCGGAGTTTCACGCATGCGCACTGTATATAAAACGCCACACGTGTATCGTCCGTACGATCTGGGAGGAGAGTGTGAGGCACGGACGCGGCGAACGTCAAAACGAAGGTAACATTTTTAAATTTGTGCTTCACTAGACTAGACTGCTTGTATCTAGGCCGCTGTTGGGACAAGATTAGGAGGGATTTTAATTGCATTATTAGTATTTGAGGGTTTGTCTTGTGTTGTGTCTTGCAGACAAAATGGACCCATTCACCAATCCCAACTTTATGGGGCTCTTCCTCGAGCTATACATGGAGATGCCCTGCCTGTGGCAGTTCCACAACAAATTTTATTATGACAGATCCAAGAGGAACGCAGCACTGGAGAAACTGCTTGCTTTGGTGCAGATCAGGGTCCCCACGGCAGACATGACATATCTGAATCGCAAAATTGTGACCATGAAGCTTACATATTTCAGGGAGAGAAAGAAGCACCTGGAGTCCTTGAGAGCAGGAGATCCAAATGCTGTTTACTACCCCAGGATGGTGCACTTTGACAGGCTGCATTTTCTGTTAGACCAGGGGGTACCCAGGCCACCACTCGGGCCACCACTCTCCATGCTTCCTCCAAGGCATCCTTCACCCCCAGCTGAGGCTTCTGATGACCAACCTGGGCCTTCCAGGCAGCACCATGTGGTGGGGCCCAGCTTGAGACAAGAAATATGTTCAACAATGCAATACCTATGTTACATTTAATGATGTTAACTAGATTAGATGTTCTTATTGATCAGTAAGTTGAGATTTCTCCAAGTGGTTTACATCTCAATAGACAGTAGTGACCAAAAATGATTGGGACGGGAAAGAAAAATGCTGGTGTCAGAATGATAGTCTGTTCTATTTGGTAACAGTCAAATAGCAAAAGCCAGGAGCACAAAATGTTGTGATTGATGATCAAAAAACTAAAACTATGTCCCCTTTTCATACACAGGATGACCTCAGTCGGGGGGAGGCTGTGGCAAGTGGTATCCAGGAGGTCCAACAACGCCCTCCTCCTCCTGCCCCAGCTATAGGAGCCCAGCCACAGCCTGGAAGGATGCCTGGTGGGAAGTCCCAAAGGAAGACCAGAGAGTGATGGCCTGGGATGAGTCTGGTGTGCCAGAAGATGCAGCCTCTTCAAGATCACCATCCTGGGCATCTGAATTTCCTGCTCTCGAGGACTTCAGGAGCAGACTTCTCTCCCTGAGATATCTACTCCTCAGGCCACCAATTTTTTTATATCTCATTCATTCATGTCTGCCCTGGGGGCCAAAGGCTGTACCAAAGTTAATAAGTTTCTCCAGTGCTGCGTTCCTAGTTTTCTTTTCAAGCAAAAAAAATAAATTTTATTTTTGTTTTATGAAATACTTGTGTAATGTGTTTTCCTTCAAAAAGTAGAGTTTATTTGTGAGCAGGCAGGTACATTTCCAAAATACAAAGTAAAATAAATAACAAGGGGTACCAACACTAAACAACCTCCTGTAGATTAAAAAATAAAATCTAAAAAATACAATAATGTTGTTGTTGTAAGTTTACACCCAAAAATAAAAAGTTCAAAAAAGGAGAAATGACCAGTGTCTTTAAAGGAGATTTTTAGGGAATCCCCCCCCCCAAAAAAAAAAAACAACCCAAAAAAAAAAAAAACATTGTGTAGATGTGACTTAAACTAAAATTGTATTGCTGAAATGGTTAAAAAAGAGTAATGAAATCCCTTCGGGAGAAGTGCGTGTGACTATGAGCATCAAAAGAAGTTGGTTCTTGCAGCATTGTTAAAGATCAAGAGAATGCGCTTGATGAATGAATTTTTAACATTGCAGCATGACGAATGTGCTATATCGCTTACGAGCAGAAGTTTTACCTGAGCGAGCGCTTCCGTGTCGGAATTTGAATGTGAGCATGCGTGGCACTTGGTTCGATGAAAATGCTGTACACATGATCGGATTAGGTCAGTCCGGCCCAGTTGGTCGGGAAATCTTTCCAACATGTTGGAAAATTGGGTCGGACGGAGATTCGGACGGAATCAGTCCGATGCATACCACACACAGTCGGATTATCTGACGACGCGGTCCGATAGGACACATTCCGAAGGATTCTCCGACTGTGTGTACAAGGGCTAAGAGTGTCATATGTCTGAGCACCAACCACTGTCAGAAATAGTGCTACTTGCCTTTCACCTGGGATGGCATTTGCACTGAAATACTGTTCCAGTCTCTCAACCCAGGAACTCCAGGATGTCTGTTCTCCATCAAATTCACTTAATGTCCCGATCAATTACATTTTCCTGCTGGGATCTGTGATTGCTTTAATCCAGGTGACAATCCACAATGTCTTTGTCTCTCTCTCAGACTGATAGACACTTTGTAAATCCCATCCTCGTCGCCACTGTTATATCCTCTGAGTTGTGAGAGACACAAGACTCTGGTCTGGAACAATGGATGTTTATTTCAGTACTCACTGTACACTGCAACATGCATCTCAGGACAGTACATCTTATTATGCTCCTTACATGTGCTCTAAGATGGCTACTATGCCCCTTGACCCTTGTCATCACTCCTGGGTGGAGTCAGTCTTAAAGTGACAGTACATGTGGAACCCTTCAGGTATAACAGTGTTTACCTGTAGCACTTACACTAGAGACTTGTACAACATCATGGCATCCCAGGACAGTGGGTACCGGGTCCCCCGGGGGCAGAGCGCATGTGTGACCCTCTTTGGGGTCACTGGTTTCTTAGGGAGAAGGCCTCTGGGTGAATGTGGAAGAAGGAGAGGGCTCCTGGGTGGATGTGGGAGAAGGAGAGGGCTCCTGGGTGGCCGGTGGAGAAGGCCCCCTGGGTGGCCGGTGGAGAAGGAGAGAGCCCCTGGGTGGCCGGTGGAGAAGGAGAGAGCACCTGGGTGTTTGGAGGAGGAGAGGGCCCCTGGGTGGCCATTTAGTCAAAAAGAGAGCCCCTGGGAAGAGGGCCCCTTGGTGGCCATGGGAGAAGGAGAGGGCACCTGGGTGTTTGGAGGAGGAGAGGGCCCCTGGCTGACCATTTAGGGAAGAAGAGAGCCCCTGGGTGGCCAGAGAAGAGGGCACCTGGGTGGTTGGCAGAAGAGGAGGAGGAAGCCCCGTCACTCGGTAAGTGCCGCTGGATCGGCCACACGCGAGGGGATTTGTGAAGTGACAGCCAAGCCGAGGGGATGCACCTGGCTGCATTTGATGGACACAAGTGGTGCATTTGATGGGCACAAGTGGCTGTATATATTGGGGACGCGCCTGGCTGCATATGATGGGCACAAGTGGCTGCAAATGATGGACATATTGGCTGCAAATGATGGGCACAATGGCTGCATTTGATTGGCACAAGTGGCTGCATATGATGGGGCACAGTGGCTGCCTATGATTGCCACAAGTGGCTGCGTTTGGCACAAGTGGTTGCATATGATGGGGCACAGTGGCTGCATATGATATGCACAAGCGGCTGCAATATGATTGGCACAAGTGGCTGCATATGATGGGCACAGTGGCTACATTTTATTGACACAAGTGGCTGCATATGATGGGGCACAGTGGATACATATGATGGGGCACCATGACTGCATTTGATTGGCTCAGGTGGCTGCATATGATTGGCACAAGTGGCTGCATTTGATGGGGCACAGTGGCTTTGAGTGGCACAAGTGGCTGCATATGATGGGCACAGTGGCTACATTTTATTGGCACAAGTGGCTGCATATGATGGGGCACAGTGGCTTTAAATGGCACAAGTGGCTGCATATGATGGGCACAGTGGCTACATTTTATTGGCACAAGTGGCTGCATATGATGGGGCACAGTGGATACATATGATGGGGCACCATGACTGCATTTGATTGGCTCAAGTGGCTGCATTTGATTGGCACAAGCAGCTGCATATGCTGGGCACAGTGGCTGCATTTTATTGACACAAGTGACTGCATATGATGGGCACAAGTGGCTGCATATGATTGGCACAAGTGGCTGCATATGATTGGCACAAGTGGCTGCATATGATTGGCACAAGTGGCTGCATATGATTGGCACAAGTGGCTGCATATGATTGGCACAGTGGCTGCATATGATGGGGCACAGTGGCTGCATATGATGGGGCACAGTGGCTGCATATGATGGGGCACAGTGGCTGCATATGATGGGGCACAATGGCTGCATTTGATTGGCACAAGTGGCTGCATATGATGGAGGACAGTGGCTTTGTCCTCCATCTGATTGGCACAAGTGTCTGCATTTGATTGGCACAAGTGTCTGCATTTGATTGGCACAAGTGGCTGCATTTGATTGGCACAAGTGGCTGCATTTGATTGGCACAAGTGGATGCATTTGATTGGCACAAGTGGATGCATATGATGGGCACTGTGGCTGCATATAATGGGGCACATGTGGCTGTATTTGATTGGCACGAGTGGCGGCATATGATGGAGAGGGTGAAGCTCTCTGTTTCTCCTTGTCCATCCCATACACACATACAAAGTGCTATTGTACACGGGGCCCGCCCCCTTCACCAGAGCAGGCTAGGGGCGGGGCAGGGCTGGATGCGGCGCAGCTCTATATTTTTTCTAGATCTCGGTCCCACTGGTATACACAGTACTGGGCAAGCGGGCCCGCCGCAGGCTAGGGGCGGGGCTGGAGGCGGTGCTGCAGATGATATCATTAAGGAACTCGCAACGCCTCCCCCCACCCGCTCGAATCTTTACCGCTCGGTAAATCCGCGCATGCGCAGTGGAGCCCCGCGATCAGCTGTGTTTTGACGTAGCCGCACAGGAAGTGACGCGGTCGAGAATGTTGTACACCGTTGTCATCACATGACAACTCTGCCAGCTCACACGGCGGTGTCGAGGAAGCAAGATGACGGACTGGGGGAGAGGTATACAAGTCATGGGCCGTGAAGTGTAATACGGGGTGGAGGGGACTTGTAGTGCTGTATGGAGGTGTCTTGTATAATGTTATTAGGTGGAGACTTGTAGATTCAGGAAATGGGAACAGCTCCTACTATGGTTGTTCTATAGTTGCCACCATCATTTCCTGGCACACTATATACTGTGTGTATTGGAGGATATACAGGGAGAATATGCTATATACAGGGAGGTTTACTAAGACTGGGGCACCTGAACATGCAGCCAATCAGCTTCAACTGAACAAGCTGGAGCTAACATCTCATTGGTTGTCAAGCGTTTCTAAATTCCTCCAAGTATCCTAGAACAAGAACAAGCTGCAATATCCACTTCCAGGCCAGGTCTTTCCTGGGACTTCGTGTTTACATGTAACATCTGATACTAGAAAATGACTTGGAACCCCCAACATTATATAAGTAGAGGCCCTAAAGAATAAAATGGAGGTCATTGGAGGTTTTTTTTTTTTTTGTCACACGGTATGTGCGCAGTAAGGATGAGCTCCGGCGTGTTCACACAGCCCACGTGCAGAGCCAGCCCTGAAGTCGGCGCTACTCTAATCACAGGCAGTGAGATATTGTCCCGATGCACGGCTGCAGAGATCGGGAAATGTCTCGCTGCCTGTAATTAGCGCAGTGCTGACTTCATGGCGGGCTCTGCACGTGGGCTGTGTGAACACGCCGGAGCTCATCCTTCGTGCGCAGCATTTTTTCAAACACAATGTTTTGGGAAAAACACATTACATAGCCCAATTTGTTTGGTAAAAGATAATATATAGGGTAAATAGATACCTAACATGTCTAGTTGTTTGCTGTCCAACCACCACAGTGCGGCAGGTTGGCTCGGCTGTGCAAATCGCCATACTGGTATGGCGCTCCCTTTAATGGGTAAAAATGTCCTTAGGTGCACAAGGGCCGTCTTTAATATTGACTGGACCCTGGTTAAAATTTTTAGTTATTTTTTTCTTTCTCCACCTGCTCTGAGACATACACTAAATAGCAGCTAGACTTAAAATCAGTTTACTGTATCAGATCAGGCAGCATTTGCGATTGGTTACCAGCGGTTACAGCATGTCATTACTGCTTACTTACTGGTTGCTAGAGCTTACAGCACACATTACGGCTCACTGATTAGTTAAAAAGAAATGAAGAATATGGATTGTGGGACTTTAAATGAGGCATGGATATGTGTTTGAAATGGTCTAGGATACCTAAAATTTAATTAATTATTGCTGTCCCTATGGGGAAAATCTGTATACCCATAGAAAGTTGCTCATAAATCCAATAAATTAAATACAAATACTGAATAGTAGGTATATATAATGTATCATAATATATAATACATGGGTCATGCAAAAAAAAAAAAAAACATAATTGTAGTAATAATCATGTTGACATATTTAATGTATATAATGGATAGACATAATTGGTACAAGCAATCACAATTATGTCCTATAATATGACACATTATATATACCTACTATTCAGTATTTGTATTTAATTTATTGGATTTATTAGCAACTTTCTATGGGTATACAGATTTTCCCCGCAGGGACAGTGATAATTAATTACATCTTAGGTATCCTAGACCATATCAAACACATATCCATGCCTCATTTAAAGTCCCACAATCCCATTTTTTTTCATTAATACAGGGATGGAGACATGCTTATGTTGCATTGGGGTCCAAACAGGTTATGTGCTTTGTATCTCACTGATTAGTTGCTAGAGGTTACAGCAAATGATTTCTGCTTGTTAATTGGTTTCTAGAGATTACTGTACAGTAATACTGTGCACTGATTGTTGCTAGAAGGTTACAGCGCATCATCTCCTCACTGCAGGGGGGCATGATATACATATGAATGCCACCTTTATTTACATATGCCCAGACCAATTTTCAGCTTTTAGCGCTGTCACTCTTTGACAATTGGCGGACAACACTGTACGCAAATTAATTTTTTATTTTTCTCCACAAATAGAGCTTTATTTTGGTGGTATTTGATCACCTCATTGGGTTTTTTATTTTTTGCTAAGAAAAATACAGAATTAAAAAACAACAAAAAAAAAAACGTTTTATATTTTGTTAATAAATTTTGCAAACAGGTATTTTTACCGGTGGGCACATAACATGCTTCTCCTCTTGGTACTGGTGGGCACATAACATGCTACTCCTCTTCGGGACTGATGTCCCTGCAAACTGAAGCTGGTGATCTTTTTTTCTCATGCTATCAGCGTGAGAAGGAAAAAAAAAAAGATTACCGATCCTCTGTTTACATCACGTGATCAGCTGTCATTGGCTGACAGTTGATCACGTGGTAAGGGGCCAGGATTGGCCCCTTCCTTGGATTTGTGATCACCCAACACTCATTGACTCAAGTGATCACAGTGTGCGCCACCCACTCTCTTTAGCAGGGCGTGTCAAGGCTGCAAAGGGGGGATGTCAATATAGCCCTTTCATAAAGTTTTGCCATTTAGGTGACATTGCTATTTTTTCTGTAATGGCTAGGGGAAAATTCAAGCATGGTGACGTCTTCAGCCAGAGTAGAATAAAATGAAGATATGTGAAACGCCAACAAAGATTGCAAAAACCAGCAAGGATAATTCTATGCCACTATATGTTATTATGTGTATCCTGCATTTTACATAGTTTCATGTTTATTGGGCATAATTCAGCCTAAAAGTGACCCTGTTGGTTGTGTAAAAGTCCCAGTGACCGTTCCCAGGTCTTGTTTAGAGCTTTCATGCTCTACAACCTCCTTTAGACTCGTCTGCATTTGACATTTCCAGGGATTTAGGGTCCCTTGCTTTTTGCTGTGGCTCTATCCTCCAACCCCTATGTTAGAGGAAGGAACAACATTGTATGAGAGGGGAGACTGCCTAAAATGTTCACTGCTGAAGAGTCTGGTGGAGGCTGCAAAGTTTAAATGTAGATAAGGTGGGAGAGACAGGACTTTCTATTGCAAGGAACAGCCATTTTTTATTTTAAGAGACTGACAGGGTCACTTTAACCAATTGCCTACTGGGCACTTATACCCCCTTCTTGCCCAGTCCAATTTTCCGCTTTTGGTGATGTCGCATTTTGAATGACGATTAAAAAAATAAATGATTGGTCATGCAGCACTGCACCTAAATTACATTTTTATAATTTTTCACACAAATAGAGCTTTCTTTTGCTGGTATATTTTGCTAAACAAAAAAAGACTGAAATGTAAACGTCAATAGATGCCCTCCTGGCAAAGTAAGGCTGCGCTGTAGCCATCATTTGGCTATAACGTGGGCAGGAATGAGTTTAAAAGCCTGGTGTTTACAGACCTAATGGATGTAAACCCTCATTATACCCAGTGAAGTGAACAGCCACAGGTGATACAGGGATAAAACAAATCTCCGTACATACGTTGCATATCTGCTGTCTTCAGCTTTCTACATTCTTCAGAAAGTGCACATCATGTTAGAAATTTTTCTTCCTGTTTCAGCAGTGGGAGGGGAGCCTGTGCATACACTCTGTGTGAGCTGATTGGAGGAAAGGCACACACTCCCCTCCACATAGGCAGAGGACCGAAGAAGCTTGCAAAGCTGTGCTGTGAATAGACAAACTTCTCCCCAACACAAATTTCCAGCTGCTTTTATCTTGGTTCTCAGAGAGCTTGTCAGAAGTTATGCTGATAACAAAGGAACGGAGCAACAGAAAGACATGGGACTTAGGTCCTTGGAGAGAGATACAGTTAGGCCCCTTTCACATGTGCGGACCGCATGTCCGTATTTCATTCATCCGTTATCGGATGAAATACGGACATACATGCATCCCTATGGGATAGCGGGTGTCAGCGGATGAACATCCACGGACACCCGATATCATTCGTCTCCGCTATGGTCCAATTCTGCAGACAGGGGAAAATCCTTGGTATTTAAAATTGGTCTTATCGGCTTTGCTGAATCAGTCGTTCGAACCTTTAGGAGAAATTGCCTTGGTTCTTTGACAAGAAAGATGATCTTTTCTGGTTGCCATTTCTTCTGCTAGAGTATAGGAACTAGCGGCTCTGTCTTCTAAGAGCCATATTTCATCATGCATAAGGATGAAGTGGTTTCATGTCCTCATCCTGAATTTCTACCAAGGTGGTAACAGGTTTTTCATTTAAACCAGGATATTATTCTTCCTCCTTTCCCCCAGAGCCTTAACCGGTTCCCGACCAGCGCACGCCGATGTACGTCGGCAGAATGGCACAGGCAGGCATATTGGCGTACAGGTACGTCCAATCTTCAATGCCGCCCTGCTGGTCAGGACCCCCGTGAGTCCGGTCGCGGGTCCCGTGGACTCGATGGCCGCGGGCATACCCGTGATCGTCTCACGGGACGGCCGAATGGAGAAGTGCCGTTGTAAACAGCATTTCTCCATTCTGTCTAGCAACTAGTGACGCTGATCTCTGCTCCATGTGATTGGAGCAGAGATCAGTGTTCACTAAATGAAAGCCCAACCCCCCACAGTTAGTAACACACCCCTAGGAACACTTAACCCCTACACTGTCACCCACTGGTTAACCCCTTCACTGCTAGTGTCATTTACACAGGAATCGCTGCATTTGTATAGCAGTGACTGCTGTATAACTGACTGGTCCCAAAAAATTGTCAAAAATGTTCGATGTGTCCGCCATAATGTCGCAGTCACAATAAAAATCGCTGATCGCCTCCATTACTAGTAAAAAAAATAATAAAAAATTATTAATAAAAATGCCATAAAACTATCCCCATTTTGTAAACACAATAACTTTTGCGCAAACCAATCAATCGCTTATTGCGATTTATTTTTATTTTTTTTTCTTTCTCTTTGGTAAAAAAAAAAATATGTAGAAGAATACGTATCGGCTTAAACTGAGGGGAAAAAATGTTTTTTTATATATTTTTGGGGGATATTTATTATAACAATAAGTAAAAAATAATGTGTTTTTTTTTTTTTTTTCAAAATTGTCGCTCTGTTTTTGTTTATAGCGCAAAAAATAAAAACCGCAGGGGTGATCAAATACCACCAAAAGACAGCTCTATTTGTGGGGGGGAAAAAAAGGATGTCAATTTTGTTTGGGAGCCACGTCGCAACGACCACGCAATTGTCAGTTAAAGCAACGCAGTGCCGAATCGCAAAAAGTGGTCTGGTCTTTGACCAGCAAAATGGTCCGGTCTGTAAGTGGTTAAAATATGGAAGAGAAGGCACTATAGGCTCTGATCGCTCTTACTACATCAAGAGAATATCAAAAGGCGGCCGCTCAGGTTCCCAAAACACAGGTTTTGTTTGTACTGCCAGAAGGTCCAAGATATGGACAGGCAGCGTCAAGATCCACTATTTTCCAAATGGATTTGTCAAGTGATTGTTCAAGCTTCAGGTTAAGAGCACACTCATCCAGGGCGGTTGGTGCCTCTTGGGTGGTGCATCATCAGGCCTCTATGGCTCAGATCTGTAAGGCCGTGACTTGGTCTTCGGTTCAGACGTTTATCAGATTTTATCAAATCGATATTAAAGGTCAGGAGGATATTGCCTTTGGGCACAGCATATACTGCAGGGTGCAGTATGAGTCCTCTGGCCTCCCGTTTTTTGTTATGTCTTCAGATTTCATGATTGGGGTTTACATCAACTTTAACCACTTCCCTTCCGCCATATAGCAAAATGACGTGTGCAAAGTGGTTAAGTTATTCTGACTGGACATCATATGACGTTTAGTAAAATAAGCCCGGCGATCTTTGGTGTGATGTCAGTCTGACACACCGCATCACCGATCTCGGTAAAGAGCCTATAACGTAGGCTCTTTACCATGTGATCAGCTATGTCCAAAAACCTCAGTGGTGATCAAATACCACCAAAAGAAAGCTATTTGTGGGAACAAAATGATAAAAATGTTGTTTAGGTACACTGCTGCATGACCGTGCATTTGTTTAAAATTCAACAGTGCTGAAAATTGGCCTTGGCAGGAGGGGGGGCGGAGGGGAAGTGTCTGGTATTGAAGTGGTTAAGTTAATTTGTCCAAAGTAAGTGAACGAGTTATGAGAGTGTGATTTCATTCTGTCATGCCAATATAAGTATTCAAAAAGTGTTAAAATATAACTAAAGGCAAAACTTTTCTTCGTTTTGGATAGTGGGGAGGGGTTAGAACACATGTTGGGTTTTTATTGCTGTCTGTGTCCATGTTAATGGCATTCACCCTCTCCTTTTGTCCCATTTACTGTTCTCATTGGAGTGAAAAAAAGTTTTGGGTTGTTATCAGAACAGTAATGCAGCGGAAATCTTCCAATGTGGACACTATTTCCGGATTTCCTCTCGTTTGTTTTGGCTATGGAACAGGAAGTGAAGGGAAATCTCCCCAGTTGGACACAGATCGCAAAAAATAAATGACAGGGGTTATAACCCTTCCTTACGCTATCCAAAATTTAAAAGAAAAAAATTGCCTAATTCTTCTACTTATATATACACATGTTTATTAGAAAATTTCTGCTATTCTGTTTTACCATCTTCTGTTTTCCTGTAATGGTTTTTATCTTTTTATTTTATTCTGTATAGGTTCTAGTTCTGGGGCAGTAGATGAGATGCTTGATGCAGAAAACAAACGTCTTGCAGAAAATCTTTCTACGAAAGTAACACGGCTCAAATCTGTGAGTGCTTAAAGAACAGAAAATTCACTATCTACTTAAAAGTAATGCTATCTATACACTCACATATTTCTCTTCAGCCTACAGGTTAAGTGAAGGAAATCCAATAGCTTTAGCATATATGGAGGAATTGCCTTTGACATTTTAATATGCAGTCATTGGTCAACTATTTCCCCCTGCTCTTTAGATTTTTCAGTTTAAGCTTTTTGAGCTGGGTGTTGCCGACAAGCCACTCACTGCTTGAATTTCGGATAATTTCTGCTGGATTTTGTTGGCACCATACAACTCAAACTGATTTGAAAAAATCAAGCCATATGACTAATTTGCCACAACAGTATAAAACACACAGCAGCCAGTGAGGTTTCAGGTGAAGAAAGAAATATTGATACTTTTTAGACATCTACATTAGTAGATTGTCCAGATTGGCTCTGGAGACAAGAAAAATGTCATTACAACAAAATCTGGTAAAAGTGGGCATAATCGACTCTAGACTTACCTTTTAGGATCCTATTTTACAAGGTGAAATAACCTTTTACCACTAGGTTAAGTTCACCTTTTGGGAAACAATAATAAATGTACATATTTTTGCAGGAAAAATATATACATTTATTTTTTGCCTAAGGAGCCTGGAAAGCATTGCACCCCTGATCAGTGGATCAGGGGTGCAAGGCCTGCAGCTTTCAGCCTGTACCTCCTATATGGGCTGACAATTTTACATGCTGCAGGGGTTGTGAATGAGCTACGAAGCCGCTCATCAGCGACTTCACAGTCCATTCCAAGCTGTCAACAGCAATGGCTGACGATAGTTGTAGTTCATGCATCCACAGGAAATTGAATGAATGATGCAGTCATGTGGGTTGTACCCCGCACAGACACGTTATTTCCAAATAGTGACAGCGAGCATGGGGAGGGGTTCATAGTCACAGGGAGGGGTGGGGGAGAGGCTGCAGCTGCTGGAATATGTAACGTGTTCCAAAAGGGGAACTTTATCCTCCAGCAATGGCACCGTTCTAATCGGTGCGATGCCGCATTTGCGCCGCCGCAACGATTTCCAAAAGTAGTTTCTGTACTACTTTTGGCAATTTCCATTGACATCTGTGCAGAAACCCACACAGATGTCTCTGAAGTCATCCCTGAAACTGGGACTGACATGCGGGACTGAAATCGCGCAAGTTCAGCTAAACTCACACAATTTAATTCCCACACTCCTCTTTTTTTTTTTTTTTTTTTTTTTTTTTTGTGCTCTTTTTATAATGTTGAATGGTGAAGTCTGGCTATATTTTTTGTCTGTGTTTTAGCTTCACCTAAGTATACAGACAAAATCATGTAAACAGATAAATTTTTTTACTGACCTGGTCATTTCTTGCTGCTGGATTTTCAGAAAGGCAGCATTATTTATTTATTATTTTTTTATTTCTTTCAATTACACTTGCATATCACCAATTTCCATGTCAATCTTTTTACACTGAGCAAAATTATAAACGCAACATTTTTGGGTTTGCCCCTATTTATCATGAGCTGAACTCAAAGATCTACAACTTTTTATATGTACACAAAAGGCCTATTTCTCTCGAATATTGTTCACAACTCCCGAGGAGGGGACACCCCATTCCCCAGAGACGTTTTGGCTAGAGTGCACTTTTATACAACCAAAGTGGAGCTCTCACGCGCAGTGCATGGTCCAGGAGTCCCGTGCACTATAACGGAGCTTCAGTCAAATTATTTCCGGATCTTTCTCGCCTGACTCTCTGTATGCAGGGAACACTGCACCTGCTTCTGGAGGTAGTCAGAAGCGCAGGGCCGACATATCGCTGGGGTCACCCCTTTCATCTTCAAGTCAGCAATGGGCGGACTCTTTCTTCCTCAGATCCCCGGACCAACTGGATGCCTATTTGCCTTTTTAGACTCGCCTGCAGTCCCTGTCCCAGACTGGCTCGACTTGTCCCTGTTGGTGGATGGTCAACGTCCCCTCATTCTGGGTCCCCAACATAGCAGGAGGGCCAAGCCTCATACAAGGTCAAGGGATCCCTCAAGTGTCTGCTCGGCAGCCAACAAAGCCATAGCACTAATTTTGAAAGAAATCGGACAGGCCAGTGGTGTCTGGTCAGGAGTGGACTGCCTTCACCTGTTACATTTTGCAGCAGAACTTTTCTTAGAATTTTCTCCTTAGATTACCAGACGTTCAAGAGTTGGAACACCTGGCCCCTGCCTTAATTTTACGAATACTGGACATGTTTGAGTATTTGTCACATTTTGTTTACCTCTAGTTTCACTGAGTTAGTGTGGCCCTTTGGAGATGGAGGGAGGCTGGCTCCTGGCTGGGGGAATGATGCGGTGCTCCCAAGTTCCGATAGCCTTAGGTCAGGGTCGTAGCCATGGCTCGGGTGACCCTGGACTAATAGGTGGGCTATGGGTTTCAATCTTGGAGCTCTGCCCACAGGAGTATGCCCCAGTCGTTTTGAAGCATGGCGTTATTTCTCAAGAGTTTTTCGGAGCTAGCCTCCCCCAAAGGTTATTTCATTTTCACGTTTTGCTGTTATCCCAGCATTTGATGCTAATGTTCTTATGTTCTTTGGAGTCGGACACACGTCTCCTAGTGCTGCTTTAGACCCTTCCTTGTCCTTACCCCATAGGCTGCTCTACTGAAGCATTAGGCTTTGTTGTAGGCACTTTTAGGCTTGTCATTATTTGAGCCCTCATTTGTTTCCCTCTCTTCTCAATCCAGTCACTTCGACCCCTTTTTTTTCTGCTTCCTCTTTCACCCTCTTGCCCCCTCCTTCCCTTCACCCACCTGGTCCCCTTTTCATCCCGTGTGTGTGGGTTTTTTTTCCCCCAGGGGATTGTCCTGCAGGGTGGGATAGCGCCCCACATACCCTCCGTCAGCCAGGGCTCCATAAAGGGCTATAAATTTACCTCCTTCAATGCCACTATCTTGCTATTCCTGAGAAGCATTCTAAACTACTCTCAGACCTCAAGAAACAACATACTCGGGTTGCCCTCCTACAAGAGACACAGGACAGTGTGCCCAAACTCGCCAATCGAGACTTCCCATGGGTCTACCAAACCCCCCCCCCCCCCCCCCCCCCTCAAAGTCTAAAGGTGTGAGTATCTTGGGTGGGGACTGCCATTGCCCAAACAAAACCCTGCAAGGCCCCTGGCCCGGACTACTTTTCGCTGGATTCCTGACACTGGTGGAAGCGGGCTCCATGACACCCAATTCCCTGCCGGCATACCTTTCCCTGACTCACAAAGACAGCAAAGATCCTTCCCAGTGTGGGAACTATAGGCCTATTGTGCTACTGAATGTAGATCTGAAATTATTCGCTAAAATCTTGGCCTTCCCTATATCCCTCAGCTAATCCACGTAGATCAGGTGGGCTTTGTCCCCTCTCTGGAGGCCAGGGACAACACCAGTCGGGTCCTCCAATATCATCCAGGCAGCTCATTCCTTGAAGCGTCCCTTGCTCTTTTTTATTATCAACTGATGTGGAAAAGGCCTTCGATAGGGTAGCTTGGCATTTTATGCAGGCCTCCAGAAGCCTTCGGGTCATTGTAAAATAGCTGCTTTTGCGGACGATTTAATATTCTTCGTATCTAATCCCCGTATATCCCTGGCAAACATTCTTCAGGCCCTACACTCGTACGGTGCCCTATCCAATTATAAAATGACTCTGTCCAAATTGGCGGCTCTTTAACATTATGCTTTCTCACTCGGACACACTTTCCTTGCTCTATTTATACGTGGCATCTTCAGATGGCACATTTCCGTTGTTCATACATCAACGGGAAAAGGATTTAGGGATGAAGTTTACACCAGCTCAATCAGAATCACAAAATTCTCTCAATGGTACTGTTCTTGCTACACAAAATGGATAGCAATGTCTCGGAAATATGCTGGTGTTGCAATCAAGCGGTAGGTACAATGGCTTATATATTTTGGCAGTGCCCCCTCCTGGGGTCGTTCTGGGTGGATGTGACAGGTACCGTTAAACATTTTGACATTGGTTGATTTAAGTGGTAACCCTAAGGTGTGTCTCTTAAATTTGACGGGGATAGCCTTCCGGAAATCAAAAAAAATCTCTCGCTATCCATTTGGTGAATGCACCCCTGAGCTTGTATTCCTGCACTCTGGAGGCAGTCACAGCCCTCGACTAAGGTCCTGTGGTACCCCAAATTTACTGATATCCTACGTATGGAGGAATTCACTGCCACCCTGAATGATGAGGATGTCTTCAGGGAGCGTTGGACGCCATGGAGATATTTCACCTGTACTGACAAATACCTGCAAACTATGGCTCAACCTATACCGGCGGATGATGGTCAAGCTACCAGTTAGTTGCTTCTTGGCTAGGGTATTGCTGGAGGTGCCTGCTCACTGGAGGGTAATTCCCTCCCACCCCCCGACTTCCTGTGCTTCCCCCTTACCCCTTCCTTTTATTATTTTTGTCTGCTTCTCTCCTTACGCCTGATTTCCCTATCCTGCTTTTTTCTTCTGGACCGGATAAGCCTTTTACTGCAGATTTCTCTGATCCACTAATTTGGTTTGAATTAATAAAGCATTCCTGTCCTCCTGGTGCTTGAACTGGGACCAGAAGACAGCAAGTTTCCCATTACCATAGTTTCCAAATTATTTAAGTACACACTCTAAGCCCTTGTACACACGGTCGGACATTCCGACGGAAAATGTCCAATCGGACCGTGTTGTCAGATAATCCGAGTGTGTGTGGGCTCTATCGGACTGTTTCCCACGGACAAAGTTTTAGAGCTGGGCTATAAAACTTTCCGACAACATGATCCGATCGGACTTTGTCTGATTGTGTGTAGAGAATTCCGATCGGACAAAGTGCCATGCATGCTCAGATCATATTCCTAGACCAAAGCTATTGGCTACTAGCCTGAACGTAGTCCCGTCATAACGAAATAACGTCATCACATTACGTACGATTGGATTTTCTGACAACTTTGTCCGACCGTGTGTATGCAACACAAGTTTCGGACAAAATCTGATGGATTTAGTTGTCGGCATGTCCGACCGTGTGTACAAGGGCTAAGACAAGTCTAGATTAACCTCTTATCTTGGCAAGATTAAGTATGGGTATTTGGCAGCTGGGTCAGTCTTGCGTTGCAGAATCACAGGCTAAGCCATAACCAAAATTTGGATGTGTGAATTTTGAAGCCTTCTTTTTGTACTCTTTTATTGTAACCTATTTTTCAGTTATACTGATCGGTTTTACATTCTGTTGTTATATTTCTTTGTCCATATACATGAGATGACTGGCTGTAACATTGACATACTCGTTATGCCTTATACGAGTAATGCTATTGCTTATGGTTGACTATAATCTGGTTCACAATTTTGTATTGTACTTTAGCCATTAATAAAAATTTAATAATAAAAAAAAAAAAATTCACAAATCTGTGTCAGTGAGCACTTCACCTTTGCTGAGATGATCCATCCACCTCATAGGATTAGACAGCATGATTATTGCACAGGTGTGCCTTAGGCTGGCCACAATAAAAGGCCACTCTAAAATATGCAGTTTTACTGTATTTGGAGGGCGCTGAGGGGTCCGAAAACCAGTCAGTATCTTGGGTGACAACCATTTTCCTTGCTGGGTGCAGCACATCTCCTTCACATAGAGTTGATCAGGTTGTTGATTGTGGCCTGTGGAATGTTGATCCATTCCTCTACAATGGCTGTATGAAGTTGCAGGTTATTGGCAGGAACTGGAACATGCTGATGTATACGCCGATCCAGAGCATCCCAAACATGCTCAATGGGTGATATGTCTGGTGAGTTTGCTGGCCATACAAGAACTGGGATGCCTTCAGCTTCCAGGAATTGTGTACAGATCCTTGCAACATGAGGCCTTGCATTATCATGCTGAAACATGAGGTGATGGTGGTGGATAAATGGCACAACAGTGGGCCTCAGGATCTTGTCACGGTATCTCTGTGCATTCAGAATACCATCAATTAAATGCACCTGTGTTTTTTGTTTTTTTTTGTCCATAGCTTACGCCTGCCCATATCATAACCCCACCGCCACCATGGGCCACTCGATCCACATTGTTGACATCAGCAAACCGCTCACCCACATGTCATACACACTGTCTGCCATCTGCCCTGTACAGTGAAAAACAGGATTCATCCGTGAAGAGAACACCTCTCCAAAGTGCCAGACACTATTGAATGTGAGCATTTGCCCACTCAAGTCGGTTACAAGGACGAACTGCAGTCAGGTTGAGACCCCCGATGAGGACAACGAGCAATGCAGATGAGCTTCCCTGAGAGTTTCTGACAGTTTGTGCAGAAATTCTTTGGTTATGCAACCCGATTGTTGCAGCAGCTGTCTGGGTGGCTGGTCTCAGACGATCTTGGAGGTGAAGATGCTGGATGTGGAGGTCCTGGGCTGGTGTGGTTACACGTGGTCTACAGTTGAGGCCGGTTGAATGTATTGCTGAATTCTCTGAAACGCCTTTTGGAAACGCCTTTTGGAAACGGCTTATGGTAGAGAAATGTACATTCAATTCAAAGGGAACAGCTCTGGTGGACATTTCTGAAGTCGGCATGCCAATTGCACGCTTCCTTCAAAACTTGCGACATCTGTGGCATTGTGCTGTGTGATTAAAACCTGCACATTTTAGAGTGGCCTTTTATTGTGGCCAGCCGAAGGCACACCTGTCTAATCAGTATCTTGATATGCCACACATTTGAGGTAGATGGATTATCTCTGTAAAGAAGTGCTCACTAACACAGATTTAGATAGATTTGTGAACAATATTTGAGAGAAATGGGCCTTTTGTGTCCATAGAAAAAGTTGTGGATCTTTTGAGTTCCGCTCATGATAAATAGGGGCAAACACACAAGTGTTGCGTTTTTTTTAAAATTATTTTGCTTGGTGTATATTGCTATGAAAAACAGACATAGGCTACCTTTATAAACGTATCTTGCTAGCATCCTAATAATAAAAAACAAAACAAAAAAAAAAAAAACATGATGTAAAAATGTATCTATTGCTTTTTAGCTTGCATTGGATATTGACAGAGAAGCTGATGACCATAACACGTATTTGGATGGAATGGTAAGTCTGTCTTCAGCTTACTACTTTAGTCTCGTACACAGGATCCGATTGTTGGCAGGGGGACGCTCCTTCAGACAATTTTTGTCCCACTTTCAGCCAAAAAATGTTGACTGACATGCTAGTAAATTTTCGGCAGACAAGTCTCTAATCAGATTGTTGGCCAACCAAGCGTCTGATTTTTGTCCAAAGGGCGTGCGCCAGGAACTTGTCTTGCATACTAACGGTACACAATTGTCAGCCAACAAACAAGAACATAGTGACATACTACAAGGCATAAAAGCTTTTGAGTGCCACCCTTTGGACCCCTTCCATTAATTTTGTGTTTGGTGAGCATTGATACTGATGCGTGTTTGTACTTTCGACTTTTGTGTGATGGACTTGTGTACTGACCAACAGAAAATCTGATAGACCGTTGTCTGCTGAAAATTTACTAGCCTGTCATCCAACATTTGTTGGCAGAAAGTTGGACAACAATTGTCAAAAGGAGTGTACTAATGGTCAGATTTTAGGCCAACAGTCTGACAACAGACCATCCCCAGCCAATAATCTGATCGTGTGCATGAGGCTTTACTCAGCAATTTGTGTTACCAGCAGATCATTCCATTTTTTTTTTTTTTTTCCCCAATAGACTTTTGGTATGGATATATTGTAGTTGGACAGTCATATCCCTGGATCTGTTATTATAAAAGCAGTAAGCTGTCAAAAAGTTCCACATGTGCATAATGAAGTGAGCGACATTCATAATCACAAATAAAACCAGTAATATTCTATTAACATTGGAATTGCAGTTCCCATGGTGCCATAGTGGGTGCAGTAAGCTGCTGTTATGTTCCTCTGAGGAATAAATATGAAACTGGGTAGAAATGGCAGATTATATGAACGTCCACTTGTGTCTGCAATTATTGGCAGCTATACACATCAGAGTTTGTAGTACTGTAAAACCGTTCTGAGCATTTACAGTTCATGTGAAGTAGACCAGTCATAGGGGCTTTCATTGCTGAACACCTTTTTATTTCCTTTTACCTTGGAGGGATTTATTCTTGATTCCTTTTTTAGCTATGGAAGAGGAAGTGAAGGGAAAGCTCCCCAATTGGACACGGGTGGCAAAAAATACCATTGGGTTATAACCCTTCCTCGCTTCCAGAAACAAATGTTTTCCTTTTTATTTTAATGAAGTTTAATGTCCAACGCCAAGGATTTGTTACCCGGGTGCTTAAGCCCCATACACACTATCTCATGTTATATGGTTTTGGTAAATCTGAAGGAAAAAATCAGCAGAAAATCTGCATAGGGCAGAAAAGTGTGTATAGGGCTTTATTGCTCCTTTGCAAACATTTGCACTACAAGATTATCCCTGGCACAATTTTAGGTAAAATGTTTCCTCTTGTAAAATAAAAACTATCAGCACAAGTGATGTTGTCTAATGTGACATGTCCCTTTTTTTTTCCCCCTTCCATACCCTGCAGCTAATGCCAGTGCAGAACCTGAGACACGTATGAAGAGTGCCAACTATGCCTACCCTTTCTGCCTCTAACTATAATAGACCTTTTTTTTTTTTTTTTTTTTGTTCTCAAAGTAAAAAAAAAATTGTTCTAGATTTGTTCTGTCTTTTTTTTCTTTGTAGGATTCAGACTTCATGAGCGTGACCGGTCTTTTGAGCGGCAGTGTCAAGCGGTTCACAGGAATGGCTCGTTCTGGAAGAGATAATCGCAAGCTCTTGTGTTATGTTTCAGCTGGCCTTGTTGGATTGTTCTTTTTGCTGTACTTTCTAGTGTCCCGAGCCAGCACGTGATGAATGATGCCCCTTCACGCAAAAGACATTCCTTACTCATACTGCCCTGTGCCCCAAAGGAGGGTAGGGGTATATGGCCTGTCAGGCAGGCTGCTAAAACTTGGCATTTCCAAAAATTAATTGGGACAATTCTATCCCTGATTAATTCATTCCCAAACAATGACCAAAAAAAATCACCAGGCAGAATTGCAGTCAATATCTGCATTTGGTCATTGTCATGTACGTTTAATGGAAAATGCACAAACCCAAAATGTTCTTTTGGAAACCAAAATATCATATTATGGGCTGGGGATGACACCAGCACTGGTATAGATTTACATCTATTGCTCACAGAACTAGCAGAGTGTTGTGCCGTGTTACCCATCAATCTGTGCAGAAAGTTTGCTGTTTAAAGCTGAACTCCAGGCAAATGGCTAACTACACAGATTATATACATATAAGGGAGATTTTTTTAATTGCCAAAAGGTTTCTATTTATGTTCATCAACTTCTCAATTTTACACAGCTCTGCAACGCATGACAGCTTTGTCTGGCAGAGGAGATTACCTAATTTTTCTTGGTGGCAGTTAAGTAACGCCTACAGATCTTGACCCCAGTATGTGACTGGACCGTGAAAGAGAAGCAGTAGACCTATAGGGTCATTTCTGCATCAAAGCACTTTTTGGCACATATTTCACTGGCTCCTTGTGCTGCCTCTTGCGTTTGAATTGCTCAGTTGTACATGGGACTTGCAAAAGGTGATACTAAGTCGGATTTAGTCTCCAACACTGGTTGCATTTAAAATAAATACATTTAATGAATACAAAGCTGTTAGTTTATATTGGTCTTGAGTTCAGCTTTAAGTGATGGCCAAAAAAGTACCTTGATTTATTAAAGGTGCAAGTTTTTATTATGCATTAGATTTGTCAGGCATTATACCATTTATGGCAAAACTTTAACTACTTTCAGAACTTGCTTCAAGAAAAGACATATTGCAGAAATGTTTACATTTACCTGTAGTGAGATAATGTGTGTATGGCCATTCCTGACCTGCTTCAGTAGGTTGCTTGGTTGTAATGATGATCCTGTGACTCCAATTCACCCTGAGCCACTGGTGGGGAAAATATGTGTGCATAACAGGATTACACACTTATTCCCGGCCAGCAAGTTTGGAGACAGAATATTAGGCCCCTTTCACACTGCTCTGCTGCTTTTTCACTGCAGCGCAGCGTACCACTGGTTTTCGTGTGGATTACCAGCTCTTTGTTTTAGACTTCCATTAGATTGGGTGTTTTTGGTGCGTTTTCTGAAAAATCACCAAAATGTGGGTACATTGCGCCAGGGGCAAACCACAGTGTAGCAGTGTGTACGAGGCCTTAGTGTAATGGCCTGCTACCACTCTCAGAAGAAATGGCACTCCATGTATCTTTCTGAAAAGGCTCATTCACGAGGGCACACTTGTCACAACACCTGGGGGTTTTTTGTCTAGGAAGCAAAGGTGGTCTATGCAGCCAGCCTGTTAAAATCAATGATCATTTCAGGGCTGAATGTTTCTTCACACACATCCCTGAAGGCCGATTCAGACTAGAACACACACATTCTTGTGTGGTCCAATTTTAACAGCCAATTAATTTGAAATGCAAGTACTACTCTCGCAGATCACACTGCACAAAACCACATGATATTGCAGTACCATACAGTTTGGTGGCCAGAAACACGCTGCATTTGTGAGTTGCATTTGCGGTGCCACTGACAATTGGCACGTGCGCACATATTACAAGGGCAGGGCATGGAATGTGCCTTTCCAGCATGTTTGAGTGTATATCCGAGCAGGTCTGACACACCGCTCCGAATTCAGTCGGTCTGTTTTTGATTTTAAGCGGCTGGCTACATGATCACTTGTGGCCCCCAGGTAGATAAACATGGCCCTCTGCATCGGTGTATTGAGCAGTGTGCCCGAGTCCAAAACAAGTTTCCCTTTGAACAGTGTGGGGGAGAGTTACTAAACCCAGACTCTTGTGCAGCTGTGCATCGTAACCAATCAGTTCCTAACTTCAGCTTGTTCAATAAAACTTTGATGGAACCTGAGTGGTTTCTATGCAGAGAGCTGCACTAGATTTAGTAAATCTGCCTGTGTTTTCAGTCACGTTTTCTTTTCCTGCAAGGAAATACGAGCGCTAATATATTTATATATTAAAAAAAATTTAAGTATTTCCTTTTTCATTTTACATACATGTAATACCATAATACAATAAATATTTATCTGTAAACATGTATTTCTTCATGTGTTGCTTAATTGTGTACCAACTTCTGAATAGGATATAGTGTTTACTGTTGGGCTCTATGGATCTAGATGTACATGGGGCAGTAACCTCTGCAAAGTCAAGGTGACAGTGCATCTATTGTAAAAATTAAATTATTATTATTATTATATTTATTATTATTTATATATATATATTTTTTTATTTCCACATATCAAGTCTACTTCTGTTAATCTGAATGTACACTTGGTTAAAGAAGGTCCCTGCACATTTACTAAATTCTGTGCCACTTTTGCTATTCCCTGTGAATATAATTCTGTATCACATTTCACAGAGCCTGCCATCTGAACTACAGAGATGCATAGAGGAGGAGTTTTCAGAGTTACTACATGCAGGCAGCAAGGTACCATAGGATACAGTACACCTGGAAAGTATTCACAGCACTTCACTTTTTCCACATTTTGTTATGTGTTATTTTGTTATGCCTTATTCCTAAATGAATTCAAATTCATTATTTTCCTCAATTCTACAAACGATACCCCATAAGGACAACGCAAAAGAAATTTGTTTGAAAATTTAGCAAATTTATGAAAAAACAAAACACAATCACAAGTAAGACTTTGCTCAAAAGTTGTTGAAGCACCTTTGGCACCAATTACAGGCTCAAGTCTTTTTGCTCATGATGCTATAAGCTTGGCACACCTAGTTGTGGGAAGTTTCTCCCATTTCTTCTTTGCAGGGCCTCTCAAGCTCTGTCAGTTTGGATGGGGAGTGTTGGTGCACAGCCATCTTCAGATCTCTCCAGAGATTTTCAATCGGCTTGAAGTCTGGGCTCTGATTGGGCCAAAGACAGACATTCACAGAGTTGTTCCATAGCCACCCATTTGTTATATGGCTGTGTGCTTAGGGTCGTTGTCCTATTGGAAGATGAACTTTCGCTCCAGTCTGTGGTCCAGAGCAGGTTTTCATAAAGGATGTCTGTTCCTTGCTGCATTCATCTTGCTTTCGATCCTGACTAGTCTCCCACTTACTGCTGCTGAAAAACATCCCCACGGCATGATGCTGACACCATGATTTACTGTGGGGATTGTATTGGCCAAGTGATGAGCGGTGCCTGGTTTCCCCCCAATCATGACATTTGCCATTTAGACCAAAGGGTTCAATGTTTGTTTTATCAGTCCCGAGAATTTTGTTTCTCATGGTCTGAGAGTCCTTCGGGTGTCTTTTTTGGCAAACTCCAAGCAGGCTGTCGTGTGCTTTTTACTGAGAAGTGTCTTCTGTCTGGCCACTCTACCATACAGGCCTGATTGGTGGAGTGCTGCAGAGATGGTTGTTTTTCTGAAACGTTCTCTCTACACAGAGAAACGCTGGAGCTCTGTCAACTAAAGACCCGTCTCCCCAGCTCGCTCAGTTTGGCCGGGTGGCCAGCTCTACGAAGAGTCCTGGTGGTTCCAAACTTCTTCCATTTACAGACGATGGAGGCCACTGTGCTCATTGGGACCTTCAGTGCTGCAGAAATGTTTCTGTACAATCCTGTCTTGGAGGTCTACAGACAATTCCTTGAACTTCATGGTTTGGTTTGTGCTCTAACATGTGCTGTTAACTGTGGGACCTTATATAGACAGGTGTGTGCCTTTCCAATTCCAGTAAACTGAATTTACCACAGGTAGACTCCAAGTTGTAGAAAAATCTCAACGATGATCAGTGGAAACCGTATTCACCGGAGCTCAATTTTGAGTGTAATGATGAAGGCTGTGACCTCTTTCACACTGGGTCGTTTTGGAGGCACTATTGCCCTAAAAATAGCACCAGCAAACCGACCTGAAAAAGACGCTGCTGTGTCTCCGGTGTGAAAGCCCCGAGGCTTTCACACTGGAGTTGTGCGCTGGCAGGATGGTAAAAAAAAAAAAAGTCCTGCTAGCAGCATCTTTGGAGCGGTGTGTATACCACTCCTGCCCATTGAAATCAATGGGGTACCGCCGGCAAAGAGCCTCTGCAGAGGCACTTTGCGTTTTTTTTTTTTTGAACCCTTTCTCGGCCGCTAGCGGGGGTAAAACCACCCCGCTAACGGCCGCATAGTGCCGCAATTCTGACGGTAAAGCGCCGCTAAAAATAGTGGCGCTTTACAGCTGACGCACCCACTACCTCAGTGTGACAGGGGCCTTATGTACATGTGATTTGATAAATTTGCAAATATTTCAAACTATTTTTTTTTACGTCATTATGGAGTATGGTTTGTAGAATTTTGAGGAAAATAATGAATTTAATCAATTTTGGAATAAGGCTGTAACAGAACGAAATAAGTAAGCTTTTAGTGGACTGTCAATCAAAACTCGTGTTGTTATAAAATTAAAGTGTATGCTGTGATCATAAAACTCCATCTTGGTCCTACTGACAGTTCTTCTTTTCTTGCATTTAACATGAAAAGCTGACCATAGATGAGTCAGATTCCTCCCCCCACCCACCCCTTCAACCAGCTGACAGGAAACTGTCAGCAGAAATACCTGATGTGGATTTTAAAGCAGTAGTAAACCACAAAAATACATGTTTCCCCTGCAATTTAAGAGTACTATGTGCTAGTATGCATTGCATACTAGCACATTTTGAAAGACCTTTCAACAGAAGCCCTCCAGTGGTGCACTGTCATAGCTGACAGGGCTTCCATCTTCACCCGGTTTTCCTTCCTGTTTCATGGGCTCCGGACATTTTAAATGGCTGACCAGTGATGCTGTGTGTGTGTGTGTCAGGAGTCGTCATGGCTGAGACACAACGGTCTCAATGGGCGGCACGCCATCCACAGAGCGCAGTACGTATGCGCCGGTGATGTCATCAACTGCTTCTAAAGGTACCGCAAATATTTCCTAAACAGTGCACGTTTAGGAGATATTTACTGTATGGGCAGGGAAGCCTGCTGACAGCTGAAGAGTCATCGGTTGTTGAGGGTGTAGAGGCCAGCTTCCCAGCTCGCTCCTTCACAGCCAGCTATTCTTCACATAAAATTCAAATCAGTCGTTAATTTTTTGACTCGTACAAATTCGATTCGTTCTGAAAATTTGGAATTTGTTAGAAAATTAATAAGTGGAACAAATTTCAGTGACACTAAATTAGTAACATAACCAATCTATCCGGAATTAAACAAATTTTTTCCGTTCTGCACATGTCTACAAGAGGACGAGAATGATGAGGTTCCAGTAAAAATCCACCCTTTCCGGGCCGAAAAAAGGAGGAATGCAAACCTATTCCTCGCCTACCCATGAGCAACATCTACAGAAGTGAAGGAAAAAAGCTAAAAAGTTAAAGCACATTTTTATAGTATAGTTAGAAGGGGTTAGAACATCTCCCATCCCACTGAAGACAACACCCCACATATGGAAAGGCTTCTTTGCAGTAAAAGCTGTGAAAATGTGGTATAGACTCCCTCCAGAGCTTGTTCGGGCCAGCTCAGTAGATTGCTTTAAAAAAAAAAAAAAGGCCTGGAATCTTTCCTAAATGTACACATTATAACTGGGTACTGATATTTATGGATAAAGTTGATCCAGGTAAAATCCAATTGCCTCTTGGGGGGTCAGGAAGGAGGTTTGTTTTTCTCCCCCCCCCCCCCCCCGGTGCTTTGCTGGGGTTTTTCACCTTGCTCTGGATCAACTGTGGGTGAAGGATTGTGTATATGGGATTTTTATTTTTTTAAGGGGAACTAGTTGAACTTTGTCTTTTTTTTTTTCAACCTAACTATTTATAGTATGGCTGGCACTGGAGCAGAAGTGACATAACATCCCCATCAGGGATCACATAAAGAAAATTAAGCCTGACAGCACATTTTTAAACTTACCCTCATGCTTTCCAAAACCTAAAATAAAATGACTGATGTTAGACTTTTATTGTGCCCAGCTTTTTTATAGAGCATATATAATATACTAGTTACAAAAAAGGCCATTTAATGTTAAAATATATTTTATTTGGCATCATATCTAAATACTGAAGGCAAGGTTCTACAAATCTGAAGATGTAAACAGTGTATCAACATTTACTGGAATTGGGTTCTCTATATGGCTAGGTTCACACTTCTAGCATGTAAACCTGTTCCAGCACCGACAACCACCCATAGCCAAAATGTGCTGCTCCTTTTTTTTTTTTTTTTTTTTTTTTTTTTTTTTATGCAGGCAGGCAGGCATACAGGGCTGCCATTCATTTTCATGGCACCCCTATGCATCTGAAAATGCAGCACCGTTTCAGTTGATGGAAAATTACATGATACAAAAGCACCACGTCATTTCTCTTCTCTTACATTTCAAAAAAGGCGTAGGAACCTTTTTTCCTGCATGGAATGCAGGCACAGCAGCCTATTAAAATGAATGGGCTGTTGTGCCTCGCAACACTCGGCTCGCACAGCCACTTCAGTGTAAGCCTAGCCTAAATCATTTCCAGGGCCTTGATTTTATGATAACTGTTTAGGCAGTGAAATTGGAGACAACAAATTTGATTCCTATAGACATGTTACCACAGAATCTGATTCTAAGGTTACTTTCACACTGGTGGCACTTTACAGGTGCTATAGCACTAAAAATGGCACCTCTCCTCTCACTCCAGTGTGAAAGCCTGGAGCAGTGCGCTGGCAGGACACTCAAAGTCCTGCAAGCAGCATCTGGGGCGCTGTAGGGCAGCAGCGCTTTGGATGCTTTTAACCCTTTTTTGGCTGTTGGGTGGTAAACACCCCACTAGCAGCCAAAAAAAAACGATGGTAAAGTGTCACTAAAAATAGCGGCACTTTAACACCGACGCCTGCCCCAGTGTGAAAATGCCATGAAGCATATCCTAAGAACCCTCAGATTAGGATTTATGTACAAAAGAGTCTAAAGTAAAGTATCCCCATAGCAACACTCCTTTCCCTGGCATAAAAGAGTCTGTTGGTCATGTGCAACACATGTTTATATGAGGTTGCATTGTGTGCATCAAATCCTTTTGCAAACTCAGCCATTAACTTGTAAGAGCAGCATCACTGTCTTGCATAGCCTGTGCAAAGAAAAGAGCTGTGTGAGGGACCCAGAAGACCTACTCTCTACAGGCCCTCTGCAGAAAAATGTATGGGGAGGGAAGGGGGTATGAAACCATTCACTCTGCAGAAGAAAATGGTCTCTGGGCAGGAATTTCTAAGTACATTAGCTTCATGCTGTATCTGTGATGCTACTACTTATAAGAGGTTAGTAACAACCTTTCCTCCATCTGCCTCTTAGTTGTGTGACAATTAGGCAAGAGAAGATCTTTACAACATGCATGACACACAGGCAATATCTAAAGCCTCATACACACGGTACGATTGTTAGACAACCGAGTGTCTGATTTTTGCCAAAAGGGTGTGTGCCAGGATCTTGTCTTGCATACTAACATTACACAAATTGTTGTGCCACAAACATACTGACGTACTACGAGGAATTTCTGCTCTTGAGTGCCACCTTTTGGGCCCCTTCTGCTAATTTTGTATCTGGTGAGCATTGATTCCAAGTATGCGCGTTTGTACTTTTGTGTACTGACCGTTCAAAAATCTGACATGAAGCTGTCTTTTGACAAAAAATGACTAGCCTGTCATCCAACATTTTGTTGGCCGAAAATTGGAAAACAATTGTTGAAAGGAGCGTACTAATGGTAAGAACTTTGAACAACAGTCTGTCAAACGACAAGCTCTTTCTGATTTTCGTACCGTGTGTACAAGGCTTAACATCTCAAATGTGCCAGGGAGAACCTTTCCTCTACAATAGCCCTCTGTCATAGTGGAAGATTGTAGGGAGACTGACATGTAAACCTCATACAGGTCTTAAAGCTGAACTCCAGCTAGGATCTTTATTGCATACTTATATAGGTTGTCACAATGTGTAGCATATCTGAGGGGGCATTGGGGAAATTGTACTGTACAGCACTACTACAGTGGATAGCTGTGATCTTCTGGGTTCTATGCCATTCTCTGATTGAACAAGGTGAAGATCTTTGAGGTCACTGTTCATCCTTTCCACCTTGCTCAAAGAAATTGTTATATGCATGGTGGCAGTGCCAAGCAAGCAAACTGCCGTGGTCAGAGGGGTAGCCACTTGGCACAAGGCCTGAAAGAAAAACTGTAGTAGCACTGACTACCACAGGGATTTCCAGTATGACATATGCATACTTACGCTGGGCCAATGTAACTATGCAATAAAGATCATACCTGGAGTTTAGTTTTCATGCAAATAAGACCCAACACTTTTGTACACCTGTCTCATTTGATTAGCACATCTACACCTAAATTAAAATGGTCTGCATATGCAGTAAAAGTGACTATATTGTGTATATTTGCACATGTCAAGTACAAAAAAAGGAACGGTAAGAGCTGCCTCTACACAGTAAAAACAGCCAATGTTCTCATATTACAAAGGCAAGCATTCTAGTCCCCATGCTTGTAGCTATAAGTCTGAAAGTTTGAGTTGTCATTCCCCTCTGTAGGTAGCAGGGTTGTTGTCAGTCTCATGCACGTGGTGGAAATCTCTTCTGGCCATCCCAAATGAATACAGTTACATTCTCCACAGAACTGCAAAAAAGTATCATCATATTATTAAAATTATATGATTATATTGCAAATTCAACTACATGTATTGCAACAGTGATTTAATTTTAGTTTTTCTTGTCAGTGATAAAGGGAAGAGCTTTATAGCCCTCCCCATTGTCAAGACCTGCATTTGAACCTGGGACCTCTGCTTTGTCTGGCAGTAACTCTTGAGGCACCTGAGATGTTGGATAGCTCCCTTCTGATCCAACAATCTTGCCTTGTACCTTGTTTTTTTGTGAACCTTGAACTCTGCTTCTCCCATGAACTTCCCGATTTAAACCATGTCTCTGATCTTGCGGTTTGCCAAATTATTGTGCTCTCTCCAGCCAATATATCGCTCTTGTCACTCCTGCTGCCTTCTGTATCTCTGCCGCTTGTTACAGACCTCAATTACACCTCTGCTTGATCCTAACCCCTTAATCGCTTGTTACTGGCCTTTGGCTTATCCCTACCTGCTACTGGAGCCTGATTTGTTCACCTTCTGGTTGGGTGATCCTGAGGACTGCTTTAGGGACAATTAAAGGGCAAATCTCGACCTTGTCTGTTTTTTTTTTTCAGAGACCGATTGCATCTCAGTCGTTAGTGCGAACCTTTGTTAAAGGGGTGACGTGCTTGATGCCACCAGTTAAGCCTCCCTTATGTCCCTGGGATCTGAATCTGGTTCTATCAGTTCTGCAGAAGCAACCTTTTGAATCTATTAGGCATATTCCTTTGATCCTGTTGACAAGGAAATTGGTCTTTCCGATTGCTATGACCTTGGCAAGAAGTGTGTCAGAATTGGCCGCCCTTTCTTGCAAGTAACTATTTTTGGTTTTACATCAGGACAGAGTGGTCATGCACCCCCGTCCGGATTTTTTGCCTAAAGTGGTTTTCAATTTTCATTTGAATCGGGATATAATTTTACCCTCCTTTTTTCCAAATCCTAGGACCATGGAGGAGAAGTCGCAACCCATCGCTTGACCTTGTGCGGGCCATCAGAATCTATTTAAGGATGTCAGCCTTGTTTTGGAAGACTGATTCCTTTTTTGTCCTGCCAGATGGCCCTAGAAAAGGGCAGGCAGTGACAAGTTCAACTATTTCTAGATGGATTCGCTAAGTTATTATCCAGGCATATGAGTTGAGACGCAAGGTTCCGCCTTGTGATCTAAAAGCACATTCCACCTGAGGGGTTAGTGTGTCTTGGGCAGTGCGTCATCAGGTGTCTATGGCTCAGGTTTGCAGAGCGGCCGCTTGGTCTTCAGTCCATACATTCACTAGGTTCTACCAGGTGGATGTTAGATCTCAAAAAGAGGCTGTATTTGGCCACAGCGTACTGCAAGCAGCATTGTAGGTCCTTTGTCCAGACATTGGCTTAGGAATACTGTGTTTCCCCCCTCAGGGGAATTGCTTTAAGACATCCCAGATAGTCATTACTATGGTGTTCTCTGTCCTGTGATGTATAATAAAGAAAAATGGATTTTTAATAGCTTCCCTGTAAAATCCTTTTCTAGGAGTCCATCACGGGACACAGAGGTCCCTCCCCTCTTTTCTGGGATCTTCATTGCTTGCTACAAAAACTGAGGTAGTTCCCGTATGGGAGGGGTTATATGGGAGGAACTTTCTTACTATTGGTTGCTAGTGTCCAATCACTTAACGGTAGCGTATAACCCAGATAGACATTACTATGGTGCGCTGTGTCCCCTGATGTACTCCAAGAAAAGGATTTTACAGGTAAGCTGTATTAAAAATCAATTTTTACTCTCACCTTAGTGTTAACTCACTAATTATCCCCCGGTGAAAGTAACAGTCACATTGATGATTCACTATATTCATTAAGTACATTCACCTGCACGTTCAGTCCTTCAAGCAACATTCACCAACATCTATTCCTCTTGAAACATGGCGGAGGTTACCAGGACATCACGTGCTGCTTGTTGAGGTTACTTTCACACTGGGGGTGTGGGGGGGGGGGGGGGGGGCGTTAGCAGTAAACAACGCTAGTTTTAACTATGCTTTACCGCTGTTATAGTGGCGCTTTTAACCCCCGCTAAGTCTGTCCCCAGTTTTGTCCCTGGATTTGACTTCAACAGGAGCTGGGGCAATTTTCAAAGACAGTCAGTGCAGAATAGAAAAAATAAAAATAAAATCTGAATTACACACCCCTGTTCCAACTAGCTTAGGGGAGTGTATTTTTTACATTATCTATGTCCCTTTCTGATGATGATGTGCTGGTCAGAGCGGATGGACTATTTCTTCAGTTCAGCTCCGCTCACATGTTCTTCTGCCTTGGCTCAAATCCCGGTCAGCCGCCTGCCTGCTTATCTCCTTGCCTTCCACGGCAGAGTAATTTTCCTCCACCCAGTAGTAGCGGGGGGGGCCCAGAGAGTGAGACCTGAGAGGCTTTGAGCCCAGCGAAGGCGGGACCGGGCAGAGAGAGGCAGCTGAGCTCAGCTGACGATGTCCAGCAGCAAGAATAGAGGAAAAGCAGATCCAATTGTGGGGCTGCCAGTGCCTTCAAGGCTTCAACACAGGTGTGCTTTGGGGGTGTCTGTGAATAGACTACATTGCACTGTGCCTGTCTCCCTGGCATAATGGATGGTATCAGAACTCACAGGCAGCAGGCACTTCTTGGTCAGAAGTTAACAAAATCAGCACCCAGCAGCCATGTTATGTGACACACTGTGACAGAGCCAGCCAGAGCCATGATAGAGTGCCTGCTGTCTGTGAGTTATCATAATGCTGATGATCTTAACCAGTTTCCGATCGCCTAATAGCAGATTTACTGCTACAGAGTCGCCGCGCTGCGCAGGATCACTTGTATACGTGATCCTGCATTTCTGGGTATCAAAGCCAATCCACGGATCCGGCGGACTCGCCTAGCGATCTGCCTATGTAAACAAGGCAGTTCGCCATTCTGTCAGTATGGAAGACATTGATCCTGTGTTCCTGCAAAGCAGGCACAGGGATCTATGTCTTCCCTTAGTAAAAGCACCTCCCCCACAGTGAGAAAACACTTGTTAGGCACACATTTAACCCATTGATTGCCCTAGATGTTATGCCCTTCCCAGCCAGTGTCATTAGTACAGGGACAGTACATATTTTTGCACTGATCTCTGTATTAGTGTCACTGGTTCCCACAAAGTGTCAAATGTGTCACTAATGCTGCATACACACGAGCGGAATGTCAGACAGAAAAAGTATTTTCATTGGATATTCCGATCGTGTGTATGCCTCATCAGACTTTTTTTTTTTAAATTCTGATGGACCTAGAAATAGAACATGTTTTAAATATTTCCAACAGAACCAATTCCTATCGGGAAAACCGCTTGTCTGTATGCTGTTCCAACAGACCAAAAACGATGCATGCTCTGAAGAAAGTACGAGGGGGAGGCTATTGGCTACTGGCTGTTGAACTTCCTTTTTCCAGTCCCATCGTATGTGTTGTATGTCACCGCGTTCTAGACGGTCGGACTTTGGTGTGATCGTGTGTAGGCAAGACAGTTTCAGCGGAATTCCGTCGGAAAAACCTTCAGAGTTTATTCCGATGGAAAAACTGGTCGTGCGTACATAGCATTAGTGTCCTATTTGTCCACTGCAATATCGCAGTCCTGCTATGAGTCACTGATTGCTGTCATTACTAGTAAAAAAGAAATATGTCCCTGGATTTCAGTTTAAAAATCTGGTCACCTTACACTGGGGAGGCACAAGAGGCACGTTTACAGGTGCTATTTTTAGAGCTAAAATGCCTGAAAAGCACCCCAGTGTGAAAGGGGTGTTAATGCTGTGTATGCACATGTCTAAGCTGCCGGATGGGGCAGTGATGTGAATTATTATGTACAGTTATCCCTACAAATATGAAAGCTGAAGTTTTAATCTGCTTATTTTTCTCCCTCCCTGGTCCCTCCCTCCTCATTAACAGGCTCATTATATTTTCATGTACTGAACTAAAATCAATTATTTTTTTATAGTTTGGATTGGAATATCTGTCAGGCTTTTATTGCTGTCTGTGGCCCCCGTAATGCAGATTTAACCTCCCTATTTGTCTTCTTTACCGTTATGAAGTGGAAAGAAAAATCCAGTTCAGAACCCACACTGCCAAGGTGACCCAGAAAACCTGGACCGTGTGACACCTCCCCCCCCCCCCCCCATATGAAAACATGCAAGGTGGTAAATAGCACCCCTCAATACCTCACTTTTCATGTCACAGGACACAGAGCAAGCTTGGGACGGAGGCCCACATGAGTGTTCCCATAGCAAGAGGCATGGGGGGGGGGAAGAGTCAGGAGTGCCAGCGGTGGGACCCAAGATAAGAAGGATCAGGACAACTCTGTGCACAGAGCAGGTAAGTATACCAGGTTTGTTATAAAAAAAAAAGAAAGAAAGGTTTACAATCACTTTTCTACATATTTGTGTATCACCCTCTTGTGTGTGCTAGAAGTAGTGTAGGATGTGTTATGCCGCGTATACACGACCAGACTTTTTGTCAGAATAAACTCTGATGGTCTTTCAGACGGAGTTCCGCTGAAACGGACTTGCCTACACACGATCACACCAAAGTCCGTTCCTTTAGAACGCAATGACGTGCGAAGGGACTAAAAAAAGGAAGTTCAATAGCCAGTAGCCAATAGCTGCCCTTAAGTCATTTTGGTCCATCGGAATAGCATACAGACAAACGGTTTTCCCAATAGGAATTGATTCTGTTGGACAGATTTAAAACATGTTCTATTAAAGGTCCGTCAGAATTTTTGAAAAAGAGTCAGATGAAGCCCACACACGATTGGAATATCTGATGAAATTATTCTGTCGGACCTTTTCTGCCGGAAAGTCCGGTTGTGTGTACGCGGCATTAGAGTTTGGAGTAGGTACATTTTAGTGAGCTATGGAATTTGGATCAGGGTTGAGTGTATTTTAGGGCAGTCGGGTAGAAGATGGTGATACAGTGTTGAGGAGGCTGCCGGTGGCCCTCAGGGGTGCCCCCTAGTCTGGGGGGGATGTCCTGCCTTGGGCCAGGGCTTGGGTTCTGGAAGGATCCTGCCACAACACATGGGAGGAACCTCTTCCAAGAGGCATGAGAGCAAGAGAGGACAGTGAGTAGATTAGTACTGTTGCGGACTAACAAGGGAGGGAGACTGCCACATGTAGCCAGTCTCCCTGAAGACAGCATTTTACTTAGAGGAGGGCCGGTTTAAAAAAAAAATAATTAAAAGTCAGCAGCTGCAAACACTGTAGCTGCTGACTTAATAAACACACTTACCTGTCCTGGGCGCCCGCGATGTCGCCCGCCCTAGGCTGACCGGTCCCTCGGGTCCCGGCGCCGCTATTTCAACTAAGGGAAACAGGCCGCACGGAGGAGAGAAGAAAGAAGATCTCCGCGGAGGAGGAAGAGGCAGATTAGGATGATGTGCCTAGCAACAGGCATTTCGGGTCAGTTAACCACTTAACGACCGCCACATGCCATTGTACGTCATCACAATGGCATGTACAGGCACAAGCACGTACATGTACGTGCTTGCCTTCCAGCGGGTGGGGGGTCCGATCGGACCCCCTCCCGCTGGATGCGGCGGTCCGTTTCGCTTCAGGAGCGATCCGGTATGAGGGGATGGCCGTTGGTTTCTGGCCATCCCCTCTCGATCGCTCCTGGCGAATGAGAAGCTTCCTCCCACTGTGTATTGTATACACAGACAGGGAGGAAGTGATGTCATTCTCCTCGGGGCGGTCTTTTTGACCGGACTACGAGGAGAAGACTAAAAGTAAGTGCACCAAACACTACACTGACACTAACTAACACACAGGCACACAACCCCCCCCCCCCGATCCCCCCCCCAGTCAGTGTCACTGATTGCAGTGATCATTTATTTACTGATCACTGCATTCAGTGTCAGTTGTAAAAGTAAAAAGTGTCAGGGCAGTTAGTGTTAGGTCCAGGGTAGCCCCCTACCACCCCCCAATAAAGATTTAACCCCCTGATTGCCCTTAGAGTTAACCCTTTCACCCCTTTTGCCAGTGTCACTAAGCGATAATTTTTCTGATCGCTGCATTAGTGTCGCTAGTGCCGCTAAGTAGCTAGTTATTTTTTTAGGTTCACCGCCAGGTTTTTATAGCGCTAGGTACCCCGATATACTACCCAATAATGGTTTTAACCCCCTGATTGCCCCTAATTAACCCTTTCACCCCCTTTTGCCAGTGTCACTAAGCGATCATTTTCCTGATCGCTGCATTAGTGTCGCTAGGTAGCTAGTTATTTTTTTAGGTTCACCGCCAGGTTTTTTTAGCACTAGGTACCCCGATATACTACCCAATAACGGTTTTAACCCCCTGATTGCCCCTAGTTAACCCTTTCAACCCCTTTTGCCAGTGTCACTAAGCGATCATTTTTCTGATCGCTGCATTAGTGTAGCTAGTTATTTTTTTAGGTTCACCGCCAGGTTTTTATAGCGCTAGGTACCCCGATATACTACCCAATAAGGGTTTTAACCCCCTGATTGCCCCTAGTTAACCCTTTCACCCCCTTTTGCCAGTGTCACTGATCGATCATTTTTCTGATCGCTGCATTAGTGTCGCTAGGTAGCTAGTTATTATTTTTTTAGGTTCACCGCCAGGTTTTTATAGCGCTAGGTACCCCGATATACTACCCAATAATGGTTTTAACCCCCTGATTGCCCCTAGTTAACCCTTTCACCAGCGATCACCGTATAAGTGTCACTGGTGACGCTGGTTAGCCAGTTAGTTATTTAGGTTCCCTGTCAGGTTTTTATATAGCGCCAGGGACCCCCATATACTACCTAATAAAAATTTGAACCCCCTGATTGCCCCTAGTTAACCGTTTCACCAGTGATCACCGTATAAGTGTTACGGGTGACTCTGGTTAGTTCGTTTGCTTTTTATAGCATCAGGGCACCCACCATTTATTACCCAATAAAGGTTTAACCCCCTGATCACCCGGCGGGTGATATCAATTAGGTTTTAGGGTCAGGGTCTGAGTCGCCCCAGGCAGCGCTAGGCTAGTGCCAGTACCGCTAACACCCACGTGCAAAGCATACACCTCCCGTAGTGGTATAGAATCTGAACAGATCAATATCTGATCTGATCAGATCTATACTAGCCTCCCCAGCAGTTTAGGGTTCCAAAAAACGCATTGTTAGCGGGATCAGCCCAGATACCTGCTAGCACCTGCGTTTTGCCCCTCCGCCCAGCCCATCCAAGTGCAGTATCGATCGATCGATCACTGTCACTTACAAAACACTAAACACATAACTGCAGCGTTCGCAGAGTCAGGCCTGATCCCTGCGATCGCTAACAGTTTTTTTTGGTAGCGTTTTATATTTAAATCCGGAAGGCAGTGCTTGGTTTTCGGGGTCCCGTACGTGGCTAGGCTCCCAAAAAGTCCCCCACATGTGGTATCCCCGTACTCGGGAGAAGCAGCAGAATTTATTTTGGGGTGTAATTTGACTTGCTCACACATGCTATGGGCATATTATATCATTTAGTGACAACTTTCTGCAAAAAAAAAATTGTAATATTCCTACAACTTGTGGCAAAATATAAAATATTTCATGGACTCAACATGCCTCTCAGTAAATAGCTTGGGGTGTCTACTTTCCAAAATGGGGTCATTTGGGGGGGGGGTTTGTGTTATTTTGGCATTTTATGGCCTTCGAAACTGTGATAGGTAGTGAGGAGTGAAATCAAAAATTTGCACCCTTAAGCCCCATACACACTACCAGTTTTTCTGCTGAGTTTTTCCTTCAGATTTACCAAAACCATATAATATGAGGTCAGACCTTAGGATTTTCAATGTGTATGCAATCAGGCCGGCCCTTCTACTACATGGTTTTGGTAAACCTGAAGGAAAAACTCAGCAGAAAAACTGATAGTGTGTATGGGGCATTAGAAATCCTGAAGGCAGTGATTGGATTTCGGGGTGCCGTACGCGGCTAGACTCCCAAAAAGTCCCACATATGTGGTATCCCCGTACTCAGGAGAAGCAGCAGAATATATTTTGGGGTGCAATTCCACATATAACTATGGCATGTGTGAGCAATATATCATTTAGTGACAACTTTTTGTAAACTTTTTTTTTTTTGTGTCATTATTCAATCACTTGGGACAAAAAAAAAAATATTCAGTGGGCTCAACATGCCCCTCAGCAATTTCCTTGGGGTGTCTACTTTCCAAGATGGGGTGATTTGGGGGGGGTGTACTGCCCTGCCATTTTAGCACCTCAAGAAATGAGATAGGCAGTCATAAATTAAAAGCTGTGTAAATTCCAGAAAATGTACTCTAGACGCTATAAGTTTTGCGCAAACCAATAAATATACGCTTATTGACATTTTTTTTACTAAAGACATGTGGCTGAATACATTTTGCCCTAAATGTATGACTAAAATTGAGTTTATTCGATTTTTCTTATAACAAAAATTTGAAAATATCTTTTTTTCTCAAAATTTTCGGTCTTTTTCCATTTATATCGCAAAAAATAAAAATCGCAGAGGCAATCAAATACCATCAAAAGAAAGCTCTATTTGTGGGAAGAAAAGGACGCAAATTTCGTTTGGGTACAACATTGCATGACCGCGCAATTACCAGTTAAAGCAGTGCAGTGCAAAATTGTAAAAAGACCTCTGGTCCTTAGGCTTAAAATTGGTCCGGGGTGAAAGTGGTTAAAAAAAATATATATATATATTTTTAATGTATTTTTTTTTTCAGGGTGGCCCTCCACTTTAACTCCTAATCCTTCCCTGAGAGATCTTTTGAGAGTCAGCCAGGTGGGCTGGTGAAGAGTCAGTTGGGAGGACTGGTGTGAGACTTAGCCTGGAGGGCTAGTGAAAGGGGCAGCTGCAGCCAGGTGGGTTGGCAGTGCCTCAAGAAGTAGTGCTGGGATCAGTAGCCATAGAGGAGAAGTACAAGCTGTTTCACTGTATTTTTGCTACACCACAAGGGGCTACGAGTTCTTGACTGTAAAGGGTCATTGCTAAAAATCTGACTGGGAGCCTTTCAGCTAAATCCACAGTGGTTCGGCTGGAGCAAGCAAGCGTGTGCAGGAGGGTAAGTAGAGGGGACTGTATATAAGAAGATATCCCTGAAGTTGTTGCTGAAGTTGTTGCTGAAGTTTTGATGCAGTCAAGTGGGCATCCCATAACCTCCCATCCCTATCCAAGTTATTAACCCTTAATAAATAACAAAAACAAAGTCACTGACTGTTCTCTGACTCTGGAGTGCTTGTGAAAATATGGTGTTCCTGGCTGTGCAGGAGTGGGAGATCCAGTTAATCAGCAGTCCCTACAGGGTGCGCTACATTTGACTACTGTATCTCACACACAAAAAATAAATACGCTATAAACACTGTAAATATTCAGTATATAGTTGGGTGCTACAAACCTGCCACTTCAAGAACTAACCTAAATGATCTGTGTACGGCTAATATTAGATTCCATATGTCAAATTTTCTGTTTCCATAGAGTTGCTCTCTAATTTAATTGTCTATAGGGTAAAAACAATATTGTTAATCCTGATTTTGGAAGATTTACTATAACATTTTTTTAAGTATACAACATTAAATGTGAAAATATATTTTACAGCCAGTTCAGATAGGAAAACAATATCTTAGTTTTGTTTAATGTGCCTTCCTATGTAAGTTTAAGGTGCCTTCCTATGTAAAGCCTGTGTGTATACCCTACTGGCCATTAACAATATTGCATCTTACACAAAGATATACATAGACCTAAAAAAAAAACATTGCTTGCAACAGTTCAGCCTAGTAAAGTTTAACAAGACATAATAAGCACTTCTTTGACTTTAAAATTGTGTTCATATCAAACTATACATTCGGCTGGGGCAAAAATCAAACAAAACCAAAAGCCCTTTAAAGGCTAAGTTCATGTAAAAAAATAATAATAATTGCACATTTTTTGCAGGTAACAAATGTGTATTATTTTTGTTCTTATGAGCCTGCAGAACATCTGGTGATTGCTAGTGCACTGTCAGGCTCCTACAGACACTCAGTACAGCTTACTGAAGTGCGGGAAGTGTCAATGAACTACCAGAGTGCTCATTAGCATAATTTAAAAACTGTCCCTGATTTTGACGGACTGTCCCTTATTTGGAACAATGTCCCTCTGTCCTTCTTTCCTCCTCATTTGTCCCTCATTTTGGTCTGATCTATATAGTTGTATATAAAATTCACTATTTATAAAATGCATTATTTATCTTTTAAAAAGTGTTTCCCAGTGCTAAACCTTTCATCCAATTTCTAAATTGCTGCATTTATTTGTAAATGTCAAACACCTAGTATAAAGGAATAGTTGTGGTAAAAAAAAAAAAGCACTTGTGGGTTTAATTCTTCTTGAAGGGGGTGTGGCAGGGGGCATGTCCTATGCCTACATACTTCTGCTTATAGTTGTCCCTCATTCCCATCTCAAAAAACTGGGAGGTACAATATGCATTAGCTCCTTTGCAGTTCATTGAGAATTACAGTCCATCTGTTGCAATGGAAGATTGGACTTGTGGTTGGTTCATTCACAGATCTGTTTTTAAATTGTGACAGTGTGGGTGTTGCTCATTTTTTTTGAGGTTCTATAGGGCTGCTCAATTGGTACAGGTGTATCAAATCTTCACTACAACATACCAATCTGACTGGATACGGTTAGAGCCAACAAGAGAACATCAGGCTATTCTGAGTCCTTCTTTATCCCCGTCTCTGAGACATGGTGTACAAATTATACCGCTGAGGTCTCTCCATTCCCCTGTGGCCCCTATAATTAATATAAAACAAAGATTACAACTGCGCTCTCCCATATAATAAACCCTAATGGAACTTAGCCAACATCTACTATGACTGCCAAAAATTAAAAAGAAAAGTAATAATAAGCAAATAAAAATCAATCGTGATACATATACAAAATTAGTGCATATACAATATATAAACAATTTCACTCAAACAGTAATTAATTGAAATAACAAATAGATTAAATGTAAACATAAATACAGATAATTTATATAATTAATTAACTTATAAAGTGCTTAAAGATAGAAATGTGCAAATGTCAAAGTAAAAAAATATATAAACACACGTGCCCAATAAAGTGCTCTCAGAAAAAAGAAAAATAAGTGCAACAGTCCATTGGATTGAAGATATTCCTCCAGTTAAACTCTGTATAGAGTATAGGCTTCCTTCACCACCACTGTGCTGGTTAACAATCTGAATGCGCGCTTACCAAACCATAAAGAAATCTGAGCATATATCATTAAGATTCCCAAGGGACCATCAAATCAGGACAGCATCAAACCCTTCCAAACGACCTCCAATAGCAGGATCGCTCATAGAATGTAGATAAAAGAAACTCCCATAGCATAAATCCGCATACAAAACGTTTTATTAGATCATAAAAAACATACTCACAAACAAACCAATTAAAACAGCGTTAAATGCCGGCCGGCAAAATGAGCGCCCAAAAGTCACGTGATAGCGTCAACACATCGAGACCACCTGATGTTCCCAACAAGAGAACGTCAGGCTATTCTGAGTCCTTCTTTATCCCCGTCTCTGGGACATGGTGTACAAATTATACCGCTGAGGTCTCTCCATTCCCCCGTGGCCCCTATAATTAATAATCCACGTTTTCCAATTCAGGTGGTGGGTTAACAAAGGCCTTTACAGGATAGCACACTTCATAGATCAAGGGATTAGGCAACCGTCTTATTTTCTGGACATGCTACAGATGCCCCAGACAGAATCCTTTCAGCCGTATCAAAATCATTCATTTTATAAAATCCTTGAGCACAGATTAGATAGACATAACCACTAGGACCTTGTTTGAAAACAAATGCTTACGCGGACCTGAGTCACATGGGTGGATCTTAGAGCTCTATTTCCTCTTCTATTGTCAACGGACTAAGCCCTCCTATCAAATGGCATGGGAATCAGACTTGGGCGAGACTTTAGAGGAGGAGGTATTGGTGCAGTAGTGAACCATGGTGCACAGAGGAATACTCAGTACTTTCTTGGTGGAAGCGTATTACAAGGTGCTGTCCAGATGGTACCTGGTCCCAGCGAGGCTGGCGAGATTGTATCCTGGCACTTCACCCCTTTGCTTCAGAGGGTGCGGGCAAGAGGGCACTATGTTCCATGTTTGGTGGTCCTATCCAAAGATCCAGCACTTTTGGATCAGAATATTCCCCCTGATTTATTTAGTGACAGGACAAAACATACCTAAAAATCCTAAAATGGTGCTGTTTGCGGACTTGCTGGACAAGATCCCTACACATGTCCGAACTCTAGCAGCTAAAATTACTATAGCGTGAGCATGGAAATCTGCAGTGGTCAATGTTGCATTAGTAAAACATAAACTTTCCTGGATTATGGTCAGTGAAAAACTGACCAGTATCCTCAGGGACAAACAAGCTAGATTCATAAAAGTGTGGTCCCCCTGGATTAAATACCTTCAAGCCCCATAGCTCCCAGAATCGACTCCTGCTTCTTTCTTCTTATCTCTTTTCTTCTTCCTTTCAATTTTTTTTTCTCTTTTTATGCTTTATGACATTTACTTTATGGATGCAAATGGAGAGTCCTAGAGCCTCTCATTTTTCAATGTCAATATGGGAGCTATGTATCTCTAGTTATGCTACTGCGATACAGTTGGATCAACTGTTGCAGGGATGTTTTTCTAAGTAATGTTCCTGAATTGTTTATGCTACAGAGTAATTATGATTATTTTATACATGCACTGGGCAAACAGTAGCTTAAGTTGGTTTTTTATTTTTACAATTGATTTTTGTATTATATTTACAATGATCTGACACTTAGTTATCCTTGAGGGTGCATTGATCTTTCTATATCTGAATGATACCATTTGTATGCTAAGAAGTTTGTTAAACTTGTAAATAAATATCTATTGCAAACAAATTGTGACAGTGAGTGCGGGGAGAGGATCCCCTGTCTGCTGTCACAATGGGGGATCGAGGGGGTTAGCAGGGCCGCTTTATTAGTAACATGTTATTTGTTACTAATGTAGCATTTAAAATGCTACTAAAGATGAACTTTAAAGCACTACTAAAGCACTACTAAAATCCCTCGAATTCAGAAAAATTGTCAAAGGTACTCTTTAAGCGGAGTTACAGCCTGTAAAAAAAATACTATAGCTGCTAACTTTTAACATAAGACCACTTATCTGTCCAGGGATCCTGCAATGCCAGCACCCCAAGCCAACTCTGATGCAAGCGCTGGCATTGCAAGTAAGGGAAACTGGCAGTGAATACTTTAGGCTTTACAGCCAGTTTCCTACTGTGCATGTGTAAGTTGCGCTATGCTTTCTGGATGGCTCTGTCACCTTCTGGAACACACACAGGTCCCAGACGGCAGTGGGGGGAAGGAGGAGGGGCTGGACATGGCGTAGATTGCCGCGTGGCGAACTTACCAGGAAGTAGGAGCTGGTACCTGTCAAAACCAGGTACCTGCTCCCCCCCCAAAAAAAAGTGCCAAATGTGGCAGTGGGGGGGTGGGGCACAAACAAGCGGAACTTCCCCTTTTGGGTGGAGCTCTGCTTTAACAAACCTCTCTTGCAGACAAATGGACAGATTCATGTGCATGTCAGTAAAGTGTAGGGATGAGCCGAACAATCCCCCCCCCCGGTTCAGTTCGCACTGGAACATGTGAAAAGGCAAAAAAATTGCAAAAAAACACCGTTAAAGTCTATGGGACATGAACATGAAAAATCTAAAATTCTCATTTTATATGCAAGTTATTGCCATAAAAAGGGTACTGCCCCAGGGGACATGTATCAATGCAAATTTTTTTTTTTAAAACTACCGTTTTTTTCAGGAGCAGTGATTTTGAGAATGCTTAAAGTGAAACAATAAAAATTAAATATTCCTTTAAATATCGTCCCCTTAGTCTGCTTGTAAATTAGCGCATCTGGATAAAGGAATTGTCCAAAACTGTATTTTGGGGTTTTTACCTTTTGACACTTTTTTGTGAATAAGTAGGGATACAATGTACCCCATACCCATTCACATGGGGGGCAGGATCTGGGGGCCCACTTGCTTCCAGATTCTGATAAGCCCCCCGCCCGCAGACCCCACAACCACCGGGCAAGGGTTGTGGGGATGAGGCCCTTGTCACTCTAAAGCACACTCCCCATGTTGAGGGAAAGCGGCCTGGTATGGTTCGGGGGGGGAGCTCGCTCCCCCCCCATGCTGACCTGCTAGGTTGCTTGTTCGAATAAGGGTCTAGTATGGATTTTGGAGGGGACCCTCCCATTTTGGTGCTATGTAAGCACCCTGCCTATGGCCAATTAGGGTCCGTTCACACAGGGGCAACACGACTTTCAACACGACTTTTGGAGGCAACTTGGACACGACCTGAACACGACTTGGGGTGACTTACAACACGACTTTAAGTCGCCCCAGGCCAGGCGACTTTTGCCGCGGCCAATCAGAGAATGAGCTCTCAAGAGGGAACTCCACGCCAAATTTATGAAAAAAATTTGGCGTGGGTTCCCCTCAGAGAGCATACCAGGCCCTTAGGTCTGGTATCAATATTGAGGGGAACCCCCTATGCCGAAAAAACGGGGTGGGGGTCCCCCCCAGATCCATACCAGACAATTATCTGAGCACGCTACCCGGCCGGCCAGGAAAGGGGGTGGGGACGAGCGTGCGGCCCCCCCTCCTGAGCTGTACCAGGCCGTGTGCCCTCAACATGGGGGGGTGCCTTGGAGAAGGGGGGGGCTGCGTGGCCCCCCCACCCCAAAGCACTTTGTCCCCATGTTAATGAGGACAAGGGCCTCTTCCCGACAACCCTGGCCATTGGTTGTCGGGGTCTGTGGGCGGGGGGCTTATCGGAATCCGGGAGTCCCCTTTAATAAGGGAGCCCCCGAATACCGGCCCCCCACCCTATGTGAATGAGTATGGGGTACAACGTACCCCTACCCATTCACCTGTGAAAAAAATGTAAAAAAAAAACACAACACAGGAATAAAATAGTTTATTGCACAGCTCCGGGGGTCTTCCGTCTTCGGGGGTCTTCTCGCCGGACTCCTCCGCTATCTTCTGCTAGTTCTTTTGCTAGCGGAGGAGCCCGGCTTTCTTCTTCATCGCCGCCCTCTTCTTCCGACTTCGGGGGTCTAGTCCCCCTCTTCGGTTCTTCTTGCCCGGCCACCGCTTCTTCTTTCAGCTCTTTTACTAGCGGTGGCCTGGTCTTCTGTCGCCGCTGCCTTCCGTTCTTCTTCTTCTTCTCCTGTAGATGTTGATTTGACGCTCTCTCCAGCCGCAATGCCAGGGACGCGGTGCGCGGCGACTTATATAGGGACAAGGGGCGGGGTCGCCGGTTGATGTCACATGGTGTCACGATGTCACAGTCCCGGAGGATGCTGGGACTGTGACATCGTAAGGGGGCGGGGTCACCATGTGACATCAACCGGCGACCCCGCCCCTTGTCCCTATATAAGTCGCCGCGCACCGCATCTCTGGCATTGCGGCCGGAGAGAGCGTTGAGTCAACATCTCCAGGAGAAGAAGAAGAAGAAGAACGGAAGGCGGCGGCGACAACAGAAGACCGGGCCACCGCTAGTAAAAGAGCTGAAAGAAGAAGCGGTGGCCCGGCAAGAAGAACCGAAGAGGGGGACAAGACCCCCGAAGTCGGAAGAAGAGGGCGGCGACGAAGAAGAAAACTGGGCTCCTCCGCTAGCAAAAGAGCTAGCAGAAGATAGCGGAGGAGTCCGGCGAGAAGACCCCCGAAGACGGAAGACCCCCGGAGCTGTGCAATAAACTATTTTAACCCTGTGTTGTGTTTTTTTTTTACATTTTTTTCACAGGTGAATGGGTAGGGGTACGTTGTACCCCATACTCATTCACATAGGGTGGGGGGGCCGGTATCCGGGGGCCCCCTTATTAAAGGGGGCTCCCGGATTCCGATAAGCCCCCCCGCCCGCAGACCCCAACAACCAACGGCCAGGGTTGTCGGGAAGAGGCCCTTGTCCTCATCAACACGGGGACAAGGTGCTTTGGGGTGGGGGGGCTGCGTGGCCAAGGCACCCCCCCATGTTGAGGGCACGCGGCCTAGTACGGCTCAGGAGGGGGGGGCGCACGCTCGTCCCCACCCCCTTTCCTGGCCGGCTGGGTAGCGTACTCGGATAAGGGTCTGGTATGGATCTGGGGGGACCCCCACGCCGTTTTTTTCGGCGTAGGGGGTTCCCCTTAATATTCATACCAGACCTAAGGGCCTGGTATGCTCTCGGAGGGGGAACCCACGCCAAATTTTTTTTCATAAATTTGGCATGGAGTGCCCTCTTGAGAGCTGATAATTCTGTCAGAGTCGCCTCCGTATAGACGGAGATCCAACTTGGAGGCGACCTCCATTGAAATCAATGGGTACCGGTCGCCTACAAGTCGGATTCAAGTAGTACAGGAACCTTTTCTGAAGTCGGAGCGACTTCAGTAGTGTGCATTATGGCTCTCTTAGCAGAGCGCGCTGTGAGTGGCCAAAGCATGCAGGTCAGGTCAATTATCAGACGTCAATGCACTGCGATCTCGCAAGTGCACTATGGTGCGTTACATGGAGCTTGAATTTCATGCGAATGCTCTGTATGTTCAGTTCGTTTGCAAGCAAACACCTGATGTTCGAGTCGAACTTACATTGGACACGAACCGCTGGCTCATCCCTAGTAAGGTGTATATGAATCTTCCAGGAATGGCACTCTGACTGGACTATTAGAAGCATCTCTCCTGCAAAGTGGCAGAGTTTTACAGGCAGAGAAGCTATATGGCAAAGTTGGGAGAGTAATGAACTAGTATCAATTATCATAGACAAAAGGATGTATATATGACAAGGCTGGAGGTCATATTAATCTAAATAATGAAAAAAGTGCCACATCCCAGTTAAGAATCATTGCAGAAGAAAGGGGAAAAGTTATGAACAATGGGGACTGGAGGGTAACCAACCCCCGGGATTTTATCAACGGCACTAAGTATGATCAATCAATTTTTAAAATCAATTATAAATTTTATTCAATGTACAAAAAACATTATTTGAAACAAGTGATTTTCATCTATTTTACATATACAATACAAGATACGGGTATACAGAAATAGGTATATGAGCCTCGAAGACTACATAAGTTACCACATTAGTGTATAATTCAAACTGCATTGTTTTTTTCTACATGTTTCGCTCAGATAGAGCTTCCTCAGGACAATTGCAGCGCATAATATTCTACAAAAGAGCAAGAATTATATAAACAAATTACTTGGTTTAGAAAAGAAGTACAATAAATATACATAAATAAGTTTTGTACATAGCAAGATCACAAAGGGTGCAGAAAGTATTAACCAATGTAGGTCAACGCATTCTGATCAGATGATTCTAGTGGTGGAGTTCCTTCCCAGACATCATTGATGGCCGGAAAGGAACACAACCACCACCCTACACGTAGAACATAAGGACATAATTAACAAATCAATGTTGAGTACCATAGTAATTTTCCGAACCGGGGGACACATTAACCCTTTATTTGGGTGGCGTCCCACATATTCATAATTGTAAGGTATGAGCTAATATCATTCTCCTCTAAAGAGAATGATAACAGAATTGAGACCAAAAAACAAAAAACAAACAAGAAAGGAAAGAAAAAGTAAAATAAAATAAAATAACGATGACATTCTAACATACAGATATTATGCATGAAAAAAGTTATAAAAAAGAGAAGTATCTGAAAAAAATATATATAATAGTGTAAAATAGAAAAACAAGGCAGAACACAGCCTCTTACCCCATAGGTCTAATAGATTAAGGTGCTTTGGAGTCGTGGCAGTTTGTCTAAATTGTGTATTGATTATTAGGATAAAGACCAATTATCTTATTTTATTCTGTCATCAAATGAGCGGGTCGTGGTGAGGGCACCATTAGGGATCTCCCAATCAACCCCCTTAGGGATCTGCAGAAGCACAAGAAATAAATATGTAATGGGCCAGTTCAAATAAAACATCAGAATGGCCCAATCGATGCTCCAAACATACCTGATAGAACCCTGATGGTATTTGTAAATAAAGTAGAACCAGTTCAACTAGCCCGATATCAACAATCACCGTGTATTGTCAGACATGGATTAGATAGAGTGTAGTTCAGGCACAGAAGGTCTAACAATGCTGATCTCTAAAGAAAAAATAGAAAGAGAGAACACAAATGTTCCAATCACTATTGCGAGAGTATCCCCAAGCGATCAATAATGTGATCCCCTCAGAGCCTTTCCTTTCCTACCTGTTCAATTGAATAGTGTGTGGTCATAAAGGTTTGGGTGCTCCTCCGCCCGTTCAGCAGCTCCCCACGTCAGCCTCCATCACTAGTTGAGATGTTACTGACTGGGACCCGCATTAATAACTCGTGCTTCCAGCCCGGCGGCGTCTGACGTCACCGCCGGGCTGCGGGCACACCTGTTGAGAGGATCACCGTCCCGCGCGTAACGATGTCTATTGCGCATGCGCGAAGGACGTAGGTCACGTCCATATCGTGCGACGGCCATTTTGGATTCTGGCAAAGAAATTTTTTTTGCCAGAAGATGATATATCAATCCATGTACTCTGACAATGACCTAATATAAAGTCAGAGACATGCAGCCATAATGGCTGAAGGCCAAATGCCAAGATCTTATAATTAGATACATCAAAATAGCGAGTAACCAGGGGTAAGAGTGAATCGACATTATAAGTCAATCACCATACACTCCTGATTTCAACAGGATGGAAACGTGAAGGGTACTCGCAACCAACGGCCGAAAACAAGGAGGGGGAAAAAGACTCCCAATTGAAAATGGGGCGGGCTGACTGAACCCCTAACCAGTTAGGAAGGGTAGAGAGTCAAAGTCCCTTTCAAATATGGCATTCCTCACCGTAATCCGTAGATAAAAAAAAAAAAAAAAAAAACACTTATTAAAGAAAAGGTTTGAAACTAAAAGCATCATTAAGTCCCGGAGATCGAGTAGCTTTTAAATTAAATATCCATCTAGCTTCTCGTTGTAGGAGAGTCTGATTATAATCACCCCCTCTTTCTCCTGGGGGGATATGGTCTAAAGGAAAGAAGTGCATGAAATTATCATTAAATTGATGATATAAGCCAAAATGTCGGCTGATTGGAGTCTCCATTTTCTTCCCACGCACCAGGGACACATGGTCCCTGATGCGGTGGAAGAAGGGACGTTTCGTCTTTCCAACATAGAAAGCATTGCACTGGCAGACCATAATGTATACAACCCCTACTGACTGACAGGTCACAGCAAATTTGGGCTTGAATAAATGGCCGTTGGGTAAACGTATGGATTTTGATGCATATAGGTATCTGCAAAAGCCACATTTGTGGCAAGGGGTATCTATTGGGAACAAATTCCTTTAACTTAAATTTCACCATGGAAATGAGTCTTTCCAGGATAACTTTCCTGGACGTGCAAATCTTTACGGATGAAGGTGGGGCTGTTCAGTCCACTCTCCATCGAAAAACAACTGCGGCAAATTCACTCCTACATGCATCAAGCTCACACCCGTCCCCTCTGATAGCGAGTATCCCATACGGACAATATCGTCGTCTACGACGAAATTGCAGCAGTCATGAGGATTTTGTCCTAGAGGCAAGGCAGCTGAGGTTGCGCCTCCGTCAAAGAGGCTATAGTAACAAATGCCTCAAAAGGGCCTATGCACAAGCCAAGAAACAGAATAGGGCCTCATTAATACATAACCACAGACCACCAAAGACCAATAAAGAGGTCAGATTCATTACTACATATAATGAACAACATGTGCAAGTTAAGGGAGTCCTTCAGAGATATTGGTACCTTTTGAAGGGTGACCCCCTTTTAGCCAAACATCTCCCGGAATATCCGGGTGTCACATATAGAAGGTCGCGATCTCTGAGGGACTCTTTAGTTCAAAGTCATTTTTCTTCCTCTGTAAGGTTGGGTTCCAGACAAACAGGCTGTACCCCTTGCCACAAATGTGGCTTTTGCAGATACCTATATGCATCAACATCCATACGTTTACCCAACGGCCATTTATTCAAGCCCAAATTTGCTGTGACCTGTCAGTCAGTAGGGGTTGTATACATTATGGTCTGCCAGTGCAATGCTTTCTATGTTGGAAAGACGAAACGTCCCTTCTTCCACCGCATCAGGGACCATGTGTCCCTGGTGCGTGGGAAGAAAATGGAGACTCCAATCAGCCGACATTTTGGCTTATATCATCAATTTAATGATAATTTCATGCACTTCTTTCCTTTAGACCATATCCCCCCAGGAGAAAGAGGGGGTGATTATAATCAGACTCTCCTACAACAAGAAGCTAGATGGATATTTAATTTAAAAGCTACTCGATCTCCGGGACTTAATGATGCTTTTAGTTTCAAACCTTTTCTTTAATAAGTGTTTTTTATTTTTTTATTTTTTTTTTTATCTGCGGATTACGGTGAGGAATGCCATATTTGAAAGGGACTTCCTAGGTAATTATCCTTGTGGGGTCTGTACGGGCACCCCGGGGCGGGCTTTGACTCTCTACCCTTCCTAACTGGTTAGGGGTTCAGTCAGCCCGCCCCATTTTCAATTGGGAGTCTTTTTCCCCCTCCTCGTTTTCGGCCGATTGGTTGCGAGTACCCTTCACGTTTCCATCCTGTTGAAATCAGGAGTGTATGGTGATTGACTTATAATGTCGACTCACTCTTACCCCTGGTTACTCGCTATTTTGATGTATCTAATTATAAGATCTTGGCATTTGGCCTTCAGCCATTATGGCTGCATGTCTCTGACTTTATATTAGGTCATTGTCAGAGTACATGGATTGATATATCATCTTCTGGCAAAAAAAATTTCTTTGCCAGAATCCAAAATGGCCGTCGCGCGATATGGACGTGACCTACGTCCTTCGCACATGCGCAATAGACATCGTTACGCGCGGGACGGTGATCCTCTCAACAGGTGTGCCCGCAGCCCGGCGGTGACGTCAGACGCCGCCGGGCTGGAAGCACGAGTTATTAATGCGGGTCCCAGTCAGTAACATCTTAACTAGTGATAGAGGCTGACGTGGGGAGCTGCTGAACGGGCGGAGGAGCACCCAAACCTTTATGACCACACACTATTCAATTGAACAGGTAGGAAAGGAAAGGCTCTGAGGGGATCACATTATTGATCGCTTGGGGATACTCTCGCAATAGTGATTGGAACATTTGTGTTCTCTCTTTCTATTTTTTCTTTAGAGATCAGCATTGTTAGACCTTCTGTGTCTGAACTACACTCTATCTAATCCATGTCTGACAATACACGGTGATTGTTGATATCGGGCTAGTTGAACTGGTTCTACTTTATTTACAAATACCATCAGGGTTCTATCAGGTATGTTTGGAGCATCGATTGGGCCATTCTGATGTTTTATTTGAACTGGCCCATTACATATTTATTTCTTGTGCTTCTGCAGATCCCCAAGGGGGTTGATTGGGAGATCCCTAATGGTGCCCTCACCGTGACCCGCTCATTTGATGACAGAATAAAATAAGATAATTGGTCTTTATCCTAATAATCAATACACAATTTAGACAAACTGCCATGACTCCAAAGCACCTTAATCTATTAGACCTATGGGGTAAGAGGCTGTGTTCTGCCTTGTTTTTCTATTTTACACT